>NW_017306091.1:2076149-2084818 GCF_001594115.1 Trachymyrmex septentrionalis | reverse complement strand
ATATCACATTTATTTTATAACATTGTCAATAAAATGGTAGTGTCGATTCAATACTGTAAAAAATAATAATTAATAAAGTGCGTATTTCTTATTTCCTACGAATAAAGAGCCTGCATTAGCAACACTTGTTAGCATAGACATCCACCTCATCCATTTTCGATACTACGACAGTATCTCCAAGTAGATGTGGTACACTTGCCAACTAAAAGGTTGCAATAGTATTTTTTCTATGGTTTCGGAATGCAGCCTACTCACCGAGCGATTGGTCTTTATCTACGGATCCATAAGTAAGAACCAATCGCTTAGTGAGTAGACGCTCACCGACGAGATACTATTAAAGACCGACATCCTTATGGAAGTTCGCGTCCTTGTGAATATTGAAGTAATCAAGAGTTAAAAACTGATTGTACTAATTTTATGATTTATTAGTTTAGTAAACGTATTTATGCATTTAGAACTCAATAATACTGGATTTTTTTTTAAATTGTAATTTCAGTGCTATCATCAAAGTTTGATCAACAGAGATGATAATTGCAGACAAAAAATTGTAATTTTTCTGCAATATATAGAATATTATAGCTTTACAAGTATGCATATTTATTTATGGAACATTTATATCTTAAAAAATTATGAATTTAATAATGTATGAACCAAATATTTATGTTAACAGAGAGAAACCTGATGTTAGTAATAGCAAATTTATCAATTGTCGATAATATCAGCATTCTTCAATTACCTCCCTTAGGGCCCTTTTTATACCGGAAATTTGCCCAGGGTTAACGATCTTTAATAGTATCTCAATCAATAGGCCCGGAAATAATTGAAGAACGATAACATTACCGACAATTAATAAAAATTTATTTATTAACATAAATATTTTGATAATACATTATTAAATTTGTGATTTTTTTATTATATATATATACTGTATAAATAAGTATGTATACTTTTAATGCTATAATATCTTATATATTGCCGAAAAATTACATTTTTTTCTCTCCAGTTATCATCTTCGATATTGATAATAAAACTCGGATGATAACATTAAAATCATAATTTTAAATAAAAATCGAGTATTATTAAGTTTTAAACATATGTACATGTCTACGAAATAAATCGTGAAATTAGTATCGTATTATTAGTTTCTTATTTTTTATCACTTAAATTTTAATAGGCACACGATTTTTATAAATGTTGACCATCTTTAATAGTATCTTGTCGGTAACTTAACCAAACATCTGTTTTGTATAGCTGCACTTTCTGAGAGAGAGAGAGAGCAGAGAACTGTTACACACAGTGCAGTAAGATACAAACGTATATTTATTTCACTTCAACTTATTGCCGATTCAAAGTGCAGCAATAAAAAAACAGACCAAGAAACACCATTTTGCGTTGTTTTATATTGATAGTAACCTCTAAGATAGCGACTGCACACATTAAGATATTTCTATTTTAATAAATCTATTATTTATTATGGCGACTATAACGAGATTAGCTAAAGTAAGTAACGACCCACAAGCAGAAAGGCATGTCAAAATGGCATTAAAATGAATCGAAAATGATTGAAAAATGATTTTTAATGATTACTTTGGAGTTATTTTGACATTTTGATATCATAATGACTTGTTGTTTCTGCTTGAGGATTAATTAAAATTTCTTTTTGATTGATATACATTTTGATTTTTTTTTAAATTGTAATTATAAAGCATATTGTGTTACTTTTATACATGTAATCTATTTTGCATTATAATTATATATCAAATAAAATAATTTGTTACTTATTAATCAAGTATGACTTGTATAATTTTAATACATGTTTTTCATAGTTTTAAAAAGATATAATTTTTTTAAGCTTAATTAAAGGTACACAGGAAATTTTCTTTAAATGATTTTTTTCAGATGAATTTTATGAGCAAGCGATTGTACAGTTCAAAGGTCAAATTAAATGATGTTGTGATAGTTAGTGCTGTGCGTACCCCAATGGGTTCATTTCTTGGCTCTCTGTCCAGCATGTCAGCTACTAAGCTTGGTGCGATAGCTATACAAGTAAGGATTTTATGTAGAAACATATAATTAATATTTATATTTAATCACATAACAATGTAAGTGATTAGTAATTAAATTTTTTCAGGCAGCTATTGAAAGAGCTGGTATTGCCAAAGAACAAGTTAAAGAGATATATATGGGCAATGTTTGTCAAGCTTTTTTGGGTCAAGCACCAACAAGACAGGCTGCATTATTTGCAGGTTTTGAAAATATATTCAATTTTTTTTACAGTTAATAGCCATATTTTACAAATTTTTGCAATAATAACAAAATTTGTTGACAAATCTGCATAGAAAAATGTCAAAATTTATTATGGCTACTTTCAATTTAGAAGACAATTGACACATGTTGTTTTAGACATCTAGTTAGTCATTGAATGCCGAGAAGAATAGAATAACGTTTGCGTTGACTGCATCTCCTAAAAGAAAAGTATTTTATAAAATATTAATGAAATTTTATATATTTGTTATTAGGTCTTCCAACATCAACAATATGTACAACAGTAAACAAAGTTTGTGCAAGTGGCATGAAAAGTGTCATGCTGGCTTCTCAGTCCCTACAATGTGGTCATCAAGAGATCGTTTTAGCCGGTGGTATGGAATCTATGTCTAATGTGCCATATTATTTATCACGTGGTGAGACGTCATATGGTGGAGTAAAACTTGAGGTTGATTAATCCCTGTATTTATTTTTCCTATTAGTTTCTATATATGTGTCATGTGTTACAAAACAAAAATGTCTATACATTTACATTTATACAAGTGATTAACTTAAAAAAATTTAACAGGATGGAATTGTGTTCGATGGATTGACTGATGTTTACAATAAATGTCACATGGGTAACTGTGCTGAAAACACGGCTAAAAAACTTAATATTACTCGTCAGCAACAAGATGAATATGCTATCAGCAGTTACAAACGCAGTGCAGCAGCTTATGATAATAATGTATTTAAGGATGAACTTGTATCTGTTAACGTGCCTCAAAAAAAGGGCAAACCGGATGTAAGTTTTACTGCAGATGAAGAATATAAAAGAGTCAACTTCGAGAAGTTTAGCAAATTGAACACAGTTTTTCAGGTAAAGTTGTACTCTACTAATTTGTATTTAAAGTTTTTGTTTAATATGTACTTTCTCTACATATGTATTCTTATTTGTATGTGCAGAAAGAGAATGGTACAGTGACAGCTGGAAACGCGTCCACTTTAAATGATGGTGCTGCTGCTTTAATCTTGATGACCAGTGATGTCGCTCAAAAACTGAATCTTAAGCCTTTGGCTAGGATTGTCGCTTTTCAGGATGCGGCAACGGATCCTATAGATTTTCCAATTGCACCGGCTTTTGCAGTGCCATCGGTGAGTTCTTTATTGGTACATAATTAGTTTTCTAGAGTAGGAAAATAACTAAAATTTTTATTTTTATGTCTTCAGCTGCTTCAAAATGCTGGGGTTAATAAGAATGATATAGCTCTGTGGGAAATCAATGAAGCATTTAGCGCGGTGGTTGTAGCAAATCAGAAATTACTCGATATTGATCCTGCCAAGGTAAATGTTCACGGTGGTGCTGTTTCACTTGGGCATCCCATAGGGTGAGTTATTTGAATACATTTTATTTATTTTCGTACACCTTAATGCATGTTATAAAATTAATATAAACCTTATAGCATGTCAGGAGCACGTATCATAGTACACTTGGCGCATGCACTTAAAGCTGGAGAAAAAGGCGTCGCATCAATTTGCAATGGGGGCGGCGGAGCGTCATCAATCCTGATTGAAAAATTGTAAGTTCAAAGATTATATGGATGACATTTCCATTTACACAAACTGGGCAATCTATTTTTAATATCGCGATAATATGAATTGTACATAAAACGGTTATTTTTATATTAAACTGTATGTTGTTAAAGTATTGTATCGTATAACTATTAAGTAGTTGTTAAAATATTGTAAATGAAAAGCTTCAGCTTTTCTTATTTGTATGAGATTATTGAAATTATTTTATAGAGAATTTTACACTTTTCTATAATATATGTACGTATAGAATGGCTTTTAAATACATGAAAAGTATTTAAAAAACATTTTTTACAATATATTTTTTTATTATACATTTTATTGTACTGCTCAAAACACATGTCTCGTTGCATTATATATTTTGTTGTATGAATATATAGAAATAAACTGTTTTACATCAATAACTTGATTCATTTTCTTGATTTATGTTGAATTGTAATGTGCAAAGGAGATCTCTCAAAAGTGGAAGCATGTTATATGATTTTTAGGTCTCATCCGATATCTTCTCCACCCAAATTAACATTATACACAAAGAGCCCGTGTCTGCTTTGCGACGTTTTAAAAAATGAACTGCGTTTACGTTTCGCCGATCGTTATCAATTGGAAGAAGTTGATATAGCTGCACAAGGAAACGAACAGTATTTCCAGTTGTATAAGTATGATATACCAGTCCTCTTTTTAGAAGGTCAGTATCTGTGCAAACATCGGTTAGACGCCGACTTGTTAGAAAGGAGACTTGATGAATTGGTTTCAAGGAAAGATAAATGTACACATTAATAAGATGTTAAAACTTGTACTATTGTTCAAATCAATTTTATTATATACGTCATATAATAAAATTTTATTTTGTATATATAATAAGATATACATATACGTAATAAATATATGTAAAATATGTAGAAAAAAAATTACATGTTTTAGTTTACACAGTGGATTGTATCATTTTGATAAAATTCGGAAAACTTTAAAAAATATTTTTATAATTTTTATATTTTGTACAATGATAATATCATTCAATAAAAAAATATACACAAACGAAGATAATCGTTTCTCATGCTTTTTTTTAGCACTGATGAATATAATTCTATTTACCAAATAATTCTATCAAGTTAATATTTTAGTGTATTTTGACATATTAGTAAATCACGTATCATATGTTTATTTTTATGATTAATATAAGATCTGTTGTATCAAAGTTACAGTTTACATAGGCTATTAAGAATCTATCAAATATTTTTTAACTATAATTGACAAAACAAATTCCTCAAATTTTTCAATGTTATGTAATTAAAGTAATTTTTATTTTGTAATATATAATATGTAATATATGATAGGTCCTTATTTAATTAAATAAAGGATTACAAATCTGTTTCTTTATCTTTTCTGAACAAATAATTTGTTTTTATTGAAAATCTTCTATGTTTCTTTTCTAAGATATCTGCTTTATTAATCTCATTTATATTTAATCCCGCGTGTAGGTTGTAAGTTTATGACTATGGTTGCACCTTAGTTGTAATAGGGTCCTGTGATTGTCCGCAAACGGCATGGCTGGACCCGAGGCTCGACCAATCTCGAGCTTCCATATCCACCTTCGCATCCGTTCTCTTTATTTCTCTCTCTCTCTCTCTCTCTCTCTCTCTCTCTCTCTCTCTCTCTCTCCACTCTTTCTCTTCGTAATGTTTCGTCTTCTCTCTCTATCTTGCTTTTATAACAAGCGAACCAAAAGGTAATGCGATGCGATGGTTTCCACAATTCTGTTGTCGACTGCTATTCAAAAATTAAATTATCGGATTATAGTTACTCAACAAGTTAAAATCTCGATAATCATTTCCTCTGTATCGAATCGAGCGATGTTCCAAATTATTTAAATACGGAATCGAAAAATCTGTATAATCCCAATAAATTCGAAATTCGAGATGCACATGAATACAAAATTTCAATATAATCTCTAACGCTGCGACGATAGAATCATACGTGATGTGACGATACCTACATTGTTACATTCTGTGCAAAAGAGAATAACGCGAACAATTTACATCGATGTGATTTATCTCTCTCCGCTTTTCTCTCGTTTCTACCTGTCAATCTTTCCTGTCTCTCACAGATATCAAACGCTCTTTTTCCGGCAGGTATCTTTATTTCGGAACGCGCATCGACTCTTGTATTAATTCAGTAAAACTAAATTAGTACTTATAAGTAATTATAAATAAATTGCAAAGCATTTCGCGAATTTATTTTGAATCCCAAAGAGTCTATCGTTCAGTCAACTAAAAATACATTTTGGTACATATCGATTCTAATAGTGAATTCGGTCGCATTACTCTGGATTAGTGCACATTAACACTTTAGCTACTGTTTCTTTTAAACTAATTTGATTTGAACAGAATAACTAATCCACTTTGTTAAACAAAACATTTATTTTAATTTAATAAATATACAGAAATGAACAAAACTATGTTTCTTTGTTAAAATAAATGTTTTTTGTGTTTGTCCAAAAATGGTACCCACAGTTTCTTATCAAAGTCAATCGTGTACTTTTTTCGGTACACATAACAGTTAAAATATTAAAAGAAGACTTCTCTATATGAAGTATCTAAATGCAATGGCATAATTAACTTTGCTAATTAAATAATACACACACTCACACACACACACATATTCTATTAAATAATAGAATATAACAATGTCATTATATTGGGCATTGAATCGTTCCAAATATTCGTATACTACGCTTTTACATTTAACTTTGCAAATTTCATTATTTCATGTATAGGAGTTTCTAAAATGCACTAATTATCTAATATAATACAAGTGATCGAATTTGCTATAATTAATACGATGCGCTTGGCATTGCGGATGTTCGCTTTACGACGTCCCTCACATTTTGTTTATGATTCTAATTAATACCTAATACACATTCTATCGATGATCGCATTCTTAAACATCGATCGATACTCCACAATAAGTGTCACGAGGGTCAATGATATCGTCGGAGCAACGGCTCTGTCTCTCGATTTTTGCGTCCGTCCCGGCTCGTTCTTACCTGTTTCTTTCGTTCCAACCCTCTTTCCTTTCCCCATTCCCCGTCCTCCACCTTCAGATCACTTGCATTTCTCTCTCTCTCTCTCTCTCTCCCTCTCGTGCGCGCGCGGGCACTCTCGTTCTCCCTTTCTCTACGATAGACCGGACCCTCGATCTCTCTTTCTCTCTTTATTTCTCCCCTTCCGCCACCTCGCGCGTGCGTGCGTGTGGGTGCGTGGATCGGCAGTTGAATTGGTGAACGAACGAACGCGGACTTGCAGTCCGTTGCTCGCAGTCGGCAGCTCGTTCTTCCTCAGTGCGTGCCTTACGCGGGCACCGTGAAGTACTCGTCTTAAAACCCATAGAGTTGTTACGTGGCACGCGCTCGTTTTGCGACAGAAGGAAAGAAAAAAAAAAAAAAGAACGAGAGAAAATCGACAGGTACAAAGGGAGGAAGAAAGAGGTTGAATTAGAGGGGGAGGGGGAGGAACGAAGGGGAAAGGGACGACGAGGGAGAAAAACTTGGAGGACGAAAAGAGGGAGAGAGAAAGAGAGGGGAGGGGAGGGGAGGAACAAGTCGAGAAGGAGAGTAAATAAGTGAGAGAAAGGGTACGGAGCAAAGAAAGAGAGGGAGAGAAAAAAAACGAAAGGGGAGAGAGAGAGAGAGAGAGAGAGAGAGAGAGAGAGAGAGAGAGAGAGAGAGAGACAGACGAGCGGATCGTCTCTCCAAGCGAATCGCGAAGGGGCGAGTATCTCTCGCGCGCGTCTCGCGAGTGCATCGCGTTTGGATTTTCGCGTCTCGCGTCGCATTTGAATAACAGCGAAAAAAGTATAAAGAGAAAACGGAAAAAAACACAAAGAAAAAGGAACTGTCCTCGATCGAATCCACGGGAAATCGTTTACTCTGAAGTTTCCTAACTAAAGGTGTCTCTGAGAAACTGTTACCAATTGCGGTGGATCCGGAGTGAAGTAATTCTCTATTATATATTATCGATTTCGTTATCGATTGGCAGCCCTTCGTCCTTTCAATTCGCGTTACCGTGATTGCCGAATGTTCCGGCCGAGGCGAGGGCGCACAATAAAATTCATCGCGTCCGTCGATCGCGAGGCTCGCCGGTTGGTTGTGAGTCACCCTCGTCCGACCCGGTTTTGTTATCGAGGTGAACGTGGCAAATGCGAATCGAAGCGAGAAAGGTCTCCTGCCGGAGATCGAGCGCGCGAATCGATCGATCGCGTCTCCGTTGACGCGTCGTGCGCCTGCGAATCGCGTTATTTTTTTTAAATTACGATCACTGAATGATAAGCGCGATCACGTTAGCCAGCACAGATCTCTCGGGAGCTTTCAGCTTTGCGCCGGGAAAGAATTCTGAACCGAAACGGGATTTTGAGCGAGAGATGTAGAGAAGAAAGGAGCGAAAGAAAAATCTTTCTGAATTTCAGAGAGAAGAATCTGATAGAATCTCTTATTTCGACGAGAGAAGTTCGAGCGAACAGGATTTCTCGAGAGTAATTTCACTTGAGAGAGAAAAAGAGGAAGGGAGAGAGAGGAAGCACTTAGTATTCCAGGGGCTGTCCTCTAAGAGCGAACAACTTGAAATAAAAGTGATATAAAGAACAAAGAAAATTTACAACACAATTAACAAAAATTAATTACAAAGCAGAAAGGAAACAATATATGTGTAAACTCGAAGAATTTAGCGAAAATCAAATCAAATCAAATAAAAATAAAATAGAAAATATGAGATAAGTACAGGTGACGAGAATTGAAGTACTTGTATTACAAGTTGCATACCTAAGTTTTACCTCGCCTTTGT
>NW_017306091.1:2054487-2076049 GCF_001594115.1 Trachymyrmex septentrionalis | reverse complement strand
AGAGAGAGAGAGAGAGAGAGAGAGAGAGAGAGAGAGAAAGAGAGGGGGGGGGAGGAAGACAGAAAGAGAGGAAGATCGCCGCTTTCTTGAGTCGAGTTCAAGAACAGGAAAGGGAGCGGGTGGAGAAAGGGCGGGGATAGAGGGGTCATAAAAGCGGTCATGCAACGCGGGAATGGTGACGAAGACTATCTGCTCACTGTTGCGTCGCTATACGATTTTTCTACGGTTCTCGAACAAGGTCGCGAGCGCGAGTGGAATGACCGTGATTTAAACCCGTGAATTATCGCGCCCGCGTGCGTGCGTGCGTGCACGCGCACGCGTACGTGTCCGCGCCTGGTTCGGCCGGAGCGAGCGGCGACAGCGAGGGAAGGAACCCGTTCGTTGTCTTTTCTTCCGATCCGACAAATGCCAGCTGCCCTCTGGTCCGCTTCGGTCCAGATTCGCCACGCGGACCTTCCACGTTACGAACGTGATCACCTCTGGGTGTTCCACGAGTGACACGAAGGTATGTATAAATAGAAATCGAAATGTGCGAACACACACACGTACCTACATACAATACGGCCAATAGAGTGACTCTCGGTTAGTCGCAGCATTGTGCGACTCGACCTCTCCAAGAATGACGCAAGAGAGAACAATTATTCTCTTTTTTTCTCTCTCCATAGAAAAATCGTGCGTCAGTAAAGCAATAGAAATTATTAACGATAATTTTTTTATGCATTTTTACTCCGCTATTCCAGAACCATATAATACATTTTTTGCAGACAAGAAGCTACGTTGATTATAAATTAGCCTTTTTTTCGATCGAAATCGTGCACCTCCTACGCTTTGTGCTGATCGGTTTCTGCAGTTTTATTTAAAAATAGAATTTAAAATATACGGAGTAACGATGTTAATAAAATAACCCGTACAAAGCATAGAAGCTTGCAATAATATTGCTGCAATATTTGTATTGTTACTGCATTATTACTGGAATGATCTCCTACGAGAAGTTACTCATCTTCTTTAACTCTTCACTCGCGAATATTCAGAACGTACAAATTCATTAAATATATGAATGTTTATTATACATTATTACATTTAGCGCTAATTGTTTCATAATTAAAACAAATATTTTTGTGTTTATCTTTATCTAAAGGAGATGTATGGAATATTATCACAGTCTTTATTTAATTATAAATTACCAAAGAGAACAAAGAAAATTGAGATTTAATGTTGGAGCGTCAGAAACAGCTCGCGTGAATAATTACGTTTAAAAAAATACGTGAGTAATGTAAGATTAAAAAGATCCAATGTTCGCTTAAAAATATCAAACCCGAGACTACGTCTGTATTATTTTTTCACAATCGCAATGAATGGTGACGACAGTGGTTGCGAAGATCTTTCGGTCTTGAAATATTTTTATTTTTATGATACGCAATTTCCGTAACATTTAATACAACACACACGTTTCTTTCAAAGCGGCTTGTGGGGATTTCGATTATTTGCAATAAAGGTATTGTGATAGAAAATTGCAAGAGTTACGACGTGCGTTCTTCCAAAGAAAAGAGAAAAAAATATCAAATTACGCTTAAAAAGGAAATTGAATTTCCTGAGTTGCGTTTATACATACTTTTAACAACTAGATGTGTGTGCCGTCTGGTAAAGACGCTCGGAAGTGGTTGACCTTCGAGTGCCGCCTCGATGAGCCTAAAGACTGATGAAATCCAACGTAGCAGCACATCTTGAAATTTTCACAGAGGCAATACACAATCTGTCTTTCGTCTAAATTTTAATTGCCCTTGTTGAGACTCCTCCTTCCGGATAATAAATTCACGTTTGCTCTACATTTGCTCTCAAACGAAAGTCAAATTCGTATAAACTTTCAAGTATTTTGATTCCAGAAATTATTCATACATACGTTGATTATTTTTTAAGGATGTATTATACCTATTTTACAAATGCGTTAATATTTATACTTTAAATAAACTATATACATGTGAAAATTGTGTTTGTTAACAATCTGTTTCTTAATTTTCTTGAATAACATTTTTGTTAAGTTTCTATTTTTATCGTTAGAAATTTAAATAAAAAGAAACAGTGACAAAGTATTTGTATTAAAAAATGGAGATTTTTATCCTTATTTTATAATACATTTCTATTTTTATTGAAGCGTAGATTAAAAAAATTGTTAAAGAAATTAAATTTAGGCTCTCAAGAATAAATCAGAGAATATGTGAAATGCTAATTTGAGCATCAGTTATAAACGATCCTCTTCAGTACAAAAATTCATAATAAGATGTCGTGTTACAATGATGTAATATGGTCAATTTCTCATACATCCGATTTCATAATCAACTAAATAAAACAATAATTGCAAGAGCGGGCTATAAACATTCTTTTTTCCTAATAAATTAACTGTAATTAATCTATCATTACTTATTTTTATTTACATGCGATTACCAAAATGCAGCGAACCGTAATCATAAAGTTTATATACTGTTATTAAACTTGCAGGTTTACTGTGTGTGTTAAATTAAAATTATTTGAAACATTTATATTGAAGACATTTATGTATTATATATATCTCCAATAAAATAAATTCGTGTATAACTGCCCAGCTTAAATTGACATTTCACACATTCTTTAAAAAAATAGTATTTCTTATTTTGAAAAAACTCCTGATCCAGATAGTGAACAGTAGCTAAATTTTTTATTATTTTTAAATACGATCTAAAATAAGCTGTAATGTTTTCATGACTTCTTCATTATTTTGAAAATATGTGTAACACATTCTTAAATTATTTATGTTGACGTTGGATTGGATTTTTTAAAGAAGATGAATTTTAACATCGTTTCTTTTATTTTGCTAGCATTACATTTCATACATTGTATCTCATAAATTTATTTATGTATTTTTGTGATGCTCCTAATAGCAATTTTTTAATTACCACAATGAGCGCAATTACTCGCGAAAGTAGCGAGTTATGGAATTGAAAACGCAGCAGGTGATACTTTGTTTATCATTTCGTTGTTGCACGTATTTTCAAATGTTTATGACCGCGATCCAACTCTGCGTGCACTATTTGCTCAATGTACCGAAACTAAATATTTGAGTCTGACGCGGAGATCGAAACGGTCAAAAGTTCTGCAGTCGTTATCGAAATTGTCGTCACAACTACTTTGTTTATGAATGGCTCTTCGCGTTTTCGTTTTTTGTCGGACTTTACCGAAAAAAATGTAATTTCCCAAGGAATGACGATACTCCGACATAAAGCGTTTATGATTATTTAATATTAATGAGCTATGTATTCTGGATACAATTTATTCTGGATTTGTCTTATCTCAAGGTTGAGTTTCTATTCTCTCTTCTAAATTTAAAATAATCATTTTAACGATAAAAATGAAAATTTTAAAGAAATGAATTATAAGAGTGACAATAAAACTCTATTTTTTATAATATTTATATTCACACATTTTAATTGTTTTTATTTAGAATAACGATAATGGATTTGTCAGATCAATTAATGTGAAATATTTTGAAATTGGGAACCTCAACATGTTTTTATTACTAATGTAGACATGATATCGCTTATAAATATTTATGAAGGCACAGATGATGGATTAAAAAATTAAATTATTTTGCATGTGTAGCTTTGATATTAGTAATTTATTTTCAAGTTTCATTCTTTATGAATTAAAAAATAGATTTTAAGTAATAAACATCAAATGTATTCTTTTAGTAATCAATAAATTAAAAAAACATTTTTTAATATAAATTTTTTGATGAAAAATATAGAATAAAAATGTTTTTATCGTTAAAAATCTTTCTGACGATTGTCAAGTCTATTCTAAAAACAGAAAAAGACAAGTAAGTTAAACTGAGATTAAAGTTGATCTTACGTTGGTAGAACTGATCTATTAATCTTTCTGCTCTCTAAGTTTTTTCTTTTCAAATATACCTACATAAAAGAATTTTTAGGATCAGGTAGATGCAGATGGTAACATTCTATTCATGTAGGCCACGGATGCCACCTTTTGACTAGTAATGAACGGTTTTCTTGCCAGAGAAGATCTCACTATCCGGAGATTCGATTGTTACATTAAAATTGATATTTTCTCGTAGCTCTTTCTGTTAAAAAAATTTCTTTTGTAAAAAATCGACGCACGAATTTAAAAAAAGATCATCAAAATTTAAGAGTGATTAGCCCAAGATTTATTTCATCTGCCGGAAAGCCGGAAATTCGTTCAAAAAACCGGAGCTTCCGGCCGAAAACCAGAGAAATAACAACCGTATTCATAACATTCCATGTCAGTGATTCATACACCAAAACTTAGATATTATCCGAGCAGTACAGTCGAATGATTTCTCTGAAACATTCCGTAACTTCATTATTTCTTTCCTAAATTCGAAGTGGAAGTTTAGAAATATATTTTTCGATAAGTGTACAAACTTTTAAATAACAAAAACAAATCAATTTTTTATCTATCACATATCTGGTATACTTTTTTAACGCAATGTAATTGCATTTATTTTATAATTAGCTTCTCTGGCTAATTGCGGAATTTATCAAGTAAGTGCGATTTTAATAAGTAATTGTGATTTATCAAGATATATTTTTACATTTCATGAGATATATAGAAGCTTAAGAGGAAAAATACAGCTTTCGAATAGATGAAAGATAAACGCAAACTGTTTAATTGTTAAGTGGCCGTAATTATGATTTGATTCCCTACAATACAATTTTTGTTCATGAAAATATTACAAGCAATAAATACAAAATATTAATGAAATTATTGAGACTTAAAAATTATAAATATGTGTAATTTCCAAGTTACATTATTACAATGATTAAAAGTTGCCCACATTTATTATCGTAAGATATATTTCAACATTTCATAAGATAATGCTCAAGAATAAGATGAATATGGTTGAATAGATTATTATCTATATAAATTACACCATTTAAGCGGTTGTCATCATCATTTAATTTTTTATAAAAGAATTTTTTGTTCGCGAAAAAAATTAATTTATTATAAATATATGACTTCCAAGTGATATATTATTATAATAATTCAAAATTACCCACATTTATTATATATTTCGCGAGATATATTTTTTTTACATTTTATGAGATAATCAAGAATAAGAATACGACTTCTACAAACAAACAATATAAGCTGCACTTATTTAAACGGTTGTAATCGTCATAATTTTCTATAATAAAATTTGTTAGTCATGAAAAAAAATCACACAAGCGATAAATGGAAAATGATGGTGAAATTATTCTGATTAAAAAATTATCACGTAGAATACATACATACAATGGATGTGTAACTTTTAAGTCATTTGGCGTTATAATAATTAAAAGCCACCCGCATTTGTTATCGCAACCTTGAACTAATCAGTAATGCTGTATTTTTTACGACGTAATTACGTATCGGCGTAGTTCGATGAGGAGGCATTGCCTCTTTGAACAAAGAGACAACTCTGAGGCTTTATTCGCGACACGAAATCATCAACTGTGCAGCACTTGTTATCCGAGTCGCGTGTTAAAATGTAATGTCGATATTTTTACGATTCGAAGTCGATTGTAAAACGTAGGTCCCGAGTGCGACAATCAAGGCTACAAAATGACTCCATATAAGGCTGAGCGCGTCGTAAAGTGAGCAATTTTCAATGTTTTTCCAAATTACGCCGAGTGGCGTGAATAGCGGCGTCTCACGAGATAGCCTTTCTGAAATTGAAATAGCGATGAATGACGATAATGAGAAGCCTGAAATGCACGAGGATGCGGAAAAGGCGCGCTAGGAAGCGATCCAGTGCGACGTGAGCGCATTCTTGAAACGTGGGAGCGACTCCCGGCGTGCTGCAATAAAAAGCTATACAGGGTGTCTCCGGCGTTATATACCTACTTTCCCTGAGCTACATCGGGAAATGCGCTGCGAAAGTACATGGAAAGGACGATTCTGCTAACATTTAGCCGGAATGATTATGTAAGAATCTCAAATATGAGTTTTAATGAATAATTTTGCAATATTGACATTTTATCAGTTTGAGTGTTCTTAAATAATAATTTTAATAGCCCAACAAAATTAGATTTTTAGATTTGTATCTAGATAAATTTGTAGATACTTCAGCAAAGTCGTCCTCTCCAGTCTTTGCCAACGGAATACCTTTCGAATAATTTGAAAATAATTTACAATCCCGGTGAAAGAATTCTCATAGTACCTCGTAATATTTTTAAAAAATCTTTCGTACTTTAAATTTATAAAGATTCCTTAAAAATACCGCTTAAACTTCACTCTTTTGGATTATATATTTTCTTTGGAAATTATAAAATGAGAATTCTTAGAATACTTCAGAATTTATACAAAGAAGGAGAAAATCCAGGAGAAAATATAGACTTTTTTAACTGAAAAATTTCAGCTTCTAAAAAATATTCTGAAAAATTATGCGAGGAATTTAAAGAAAAGGTTTTCATCAGGAAAGTAATTGTAAGAATTAAAGTCCATAGATTAATGAATATCGCGTGATAGATGAACGTGTAACCGAAATGTGAAAGCTGTTCTATCAATTTTTCAGGTCTTTCATCTTCCCTCCTCATTCAGCTGTAGCTCTTTCGAACTACCAGTTGAGACTCCCTGTCGAAATGAAATTTAAATGATCCGGTGATTTTCACTCGCGGAAGGAAGCGTGACCTTCGACACACCCTGTACACGGCGAGCGCGTGTCGGGCGTGTGTGACCCGCCTTGCTCTCCCGCGTGGCGCGATTAAAAGTTCAACGAACGGCGGGCGATTCGCGGTATAGTTCTCTCCCTTCATTGATCACTGCGTGACGATGAGACGGTTGACGGCGATGAGTCACGAGTTGCAGTGCGTGGAGACGATCCGCCGCTCGGATTGCGTTAATTACCGTCGAGAAAGTACCGTTCGCGCTATATGTATTCGCACGCGAAGCGTAAAGCGCGTGCGTTATTCGCATTGCTCGCCGCCGATTCCGTCGACATTCTTTCTTTCCCAACGGGACTTTTCTAGGAGACGGTCGAGTTGGAGATCCGACCGATTCGCTTCACTCTCAGCTATTAGACGCCACTCTTAGATGTTGGTGGACTTTCGCGGATAGGCGTAAAACTATAATTCATACGGAGAAAGCGCTACGTGCGGACCTACTTTTTTATTTGGAGATAACAAGGGTCTTCATCTTTCTTACATTTCCGACGACGATGTTTATGTTTGTGTAAAACGAACGCAAATTTGTGACCTTTGCTTTAATGCGTCACATTAACATAAATTCTTTCGAATTGCGAAGAACAAGAACAGTGTGGAATGCTTATAACAGTGGTATAATAAGTATTATTGATTGGAAAATTAAAACTGTTGTAATTATTATTTACTAATGTCCGGAACTTAATTTTTAACGGTTGGACTATTACTCGCTAATTTTATAAGTTTTTTTTCTTCGCGCGACACGTTATTAACTCTATTAGCCGTAGAGTTCTACTCGTAATTGATTAGTGTTGCAACTTGTGATTAATAAGCCTGTAAGTGGTGCAGGGAAATAACTCTTTTGTGGTTTGCGCCATTAATACGTTTATGATATTCCAAGAATTATAACGTTAGTTATTATTTAGTATTATGAGTCTCATAGTCTCGCGAAACAAAGATTCTGCTATTGTTTTTAAGCGGGATATCTTCCGTGCGCGCTTTTTAATTTCTCACCTGCTAACAAGGTTCAAGGGCGTTTTCTTAATTTACGTGTAGAAATTATGATTATATTTAACCTTCCGGTAATCGCACCTTTTCGCATCCGACGAGCGCGATGTACACGACGATCTGTCATCAAGGCGGTACGTTTAATCATGTTTTTTTTTTTTTATAACGTTACAGAACGAGAAAATTTTTTCGACGAACCACGGTCTCGTTAAAGTTATGAATGTGGAAAAATATGATATAAATATTTGGAATAAAATTCGATAAAAAGAATAAAAACAGCAGTTTGGGATTCTTTAAAATTTAGAAAAAAGTTGGAACTGTACACTGAAAAAAAGTCTACTAAATTTTATTATATATTTCTTTTAATATAATAATACTAAGTAAATATTTATTACTTACATAAATATTTACTCAATAAAAAGTGATAGTTAAATCAAATTAATAATTTTTGTATTAAATAAATATATGTTTGCATTTAGTAAATATTTACTTAGAACTCTATTTAAACAAATATTTATTAAAATTTAGTTTTTTTACTGTTTCAATTATATCATGATTGATATTTTTCATTAAGGCTCTTGTCCACTTGTCACTATACTATCTCAGAGTGTGACGTCAAAAGCGAGGATCTATAATAAAAATTCTTGCAAACTATATTTGTATAGAAACATTTTTTAATAAAACAACACTTGCAATAGATAGAATAAACTGTTAAAATATACTAAAATTTATTATTTTGAAGACAAATTAAATCATGTTTATTTCTAGATATTATTAATTTGACAATTTTGTCATAGCTGTGAGCATATAGCTGATTTTGTTTGTGGTCATGTATAATTAATTTCCGGACATATGAGTATTCATTAATTAACATAACAAAAGGAGAATTTTCGCTTTTACAAACCGGTTCTATTGATTGTGAATGAATTGTGCCATTAAAATGTATTTTCGTATTAATATAATTCGCCTACTTTATTCCCGCTTCTGACGTCACAATTTAAGACAGTAAAACGATGTAACAAGAACTTTAGATTCATCTGTAATTTTTAATTAAAAACAACGGGTGTTCTTGTTCGTTAAGTTTTCATTAAAAAACGAGTGAAAGATCTTCTTGTACTTGGAATTGAAGACGCTTTCTTTTCAGGAGTACACACGCGAATTAGTTTCCTCACTGTTATTCCGGAGCGTCTTGGCACTTACATAGAGAGTAGACAAGCGGCGGCAAACTATTGTTAATTCGGTTGAACGTGAGCGGAATGACAGAGAGCCGTCGGCCGAGTAATTGTATACAATTACATCATTTGTTTGCTTTCTGGCCGGCCGCGGGTCGTGAGAACGGGGTCTAACTGAGCGTTTAACGGCGACGAATAAATTTGTGTGCACGTCAAGTGAACTCATAACGCCCGTATGTATATATGTGCGTTGACGGTAATTAATCAGTCCGAGCCGACTGCTCTGAAACGGCTGGTCTCGTGGATTCATCGTTCCTTCAGGCTATTTATTGGATTATTTATAGTTTATTTAGGTTTCTATTCGCGGACGTTCGAACGTCGGATATATGACGCTAATTATTATAACTTGTTAATTTTCTCGAAATTATTAACTTGTAGCGCGTGAACGTTAATTAGCTGGAGAACCGGAGCAAAATTAATCTTGTCAGAAAAACGGCAGGTATACAGTCGGAAATATACCAAGGTTATCATGAACTTACAACATCGCTGTATGCTAACGAATTGCGGTGATTATTCAATTGATATACATATATGTATATATCGATATAACAGTGACTTGTTTGCACGACGTGCACTCTTAATTCGCGGTGCGGACATTATTTTGGCAAAATCGGAATACAACAATACATTATTCGTCGCTAGTTTATGAGCTGTAATAAAGAAGTATCGATATGTGGTTTCGCTTCGATTTCCTTCGAAGCCCGCGTGAAGAAAATGAAAAATAAGTTTTCATCAGCTTAGGTAGAATCGTAATTAAGTTATAACGATATCATAGGACATCGTCACCCAAGTAAGAAAAAGTCAAAATAATTTTAATTCTTTGTTTAAATTGACTTTATTTTAACGTCATGCAAGTCAAAATGATAATTTTTGATTACAAAAAATTTGACTGTTTATTGACTTTTTATTAAGAATTTTTTGTTCTTAAAAAAAAAAAAACATTATCAATTCTGTTTCTGAGCTTTACTTGATAGTGGAAAAAAAATACGTTGCAAGTGCGGAGACGCAAGTTATTGATGAATTCGAAAAAGATGTTCAGTACTCGCGTTAACTGAAATGACATTCGATAAAAAAAACCGAACGAGATTTCTCATTCGGACTTCTGATCGATAAGTGAAGAGAGAGAGAAGAAGCTTTGCCACACACTAATAATACAGAGCCGCTTCGAATCTGATATAGAGAGAATCGGTGAAAGCTGGGGAAATTGAAAAATGGCGAAGAAAAGTCAGAACGACTGTTAGGAAAGCTTGACGCATCGACATTGTTGGAAATTAGATGGAAAGTAATTCAATCGTAAACATATCGTGCACGATAAGGCATAATACATATTCCACATGTACAAAGTAATATTGCAAAATATTTAAACGTTGTCATGCATTAAGCATACGCCAGCGTTGACGTCGCAACGATGGGCGATGATACATTAGGTAGTTGCGAAAGAGTAGAAACCGGGTGGTTTATATGTCGTGAAGTTATAAAAAATGAAAGCTGATCGCGTGCGCCGTCATTCTTCGTCGTTGAGTATTGCACATCGCTCACTTATTAGTACCTTGTCGTTAATTGTCGCCAACGATTACGAACACTTATGATGATAATGTTGTCTTCTCTTCCTTGGATCTCAGTCGTTCCTGATGTGGACCAGTTTACGAACGATTTTGCGAATGTGACAAGGTCGCGATATGGCGGGCATACTTTTGCACAACTTTCTTCGGTATATACGGAATGGTGAGTCGATTAGAGAGAGAGAAAGAGAGAGAGGGGGAGAGGAGGGAGGAAAGAGAGACAGAAGACACATTGTTTTATTTTGCGTCCTATAGGAATAAATTTTCCTAAAGCATATTCTTAGGAATAAAAATACGTACGTAAAGAAACGTGTATGTAAAGCAGAAAAACTGAGAGAGAGAGAGAGAGAAGCAGAGAGTTCGTTTTATTTCGCGGTCTATAGCAATAAATTCCCCTGAAGTATGTTCTTAAAAATAAAAATACAGAAACATGCACGTAAAACAGAGAGAGAGTGAGAGAGAGAAAGAGAGAGAGGGATATTAAAGAAACAGCGCAATTAATTAGCGAGTTTAATGTTTGTGGAAGGTTCAAGCGTGGCGATTCTATCTGGTCAATCGTTGAGAGAATGTTCTTTCGGTTTACGACCAAAGATTTCTTGAATAGGTCAGATAAATCTAGGACGGGTTCATAAGATTGTAATAACATACTTCGCTCAGTTAATGTGATGATCTCAGATGACTCTCGAGGTGTAATAGTTCGTTTAAATCAGTAATCACATCAGTCAACGCTTAGAAATCGCGTGAATTAACGATATGTGCACTTTTCTTTTAAACACTTTAACTTATATCGCAAATACTCGCAACGTGGAAATACTTAATACACACAGAAACAGATTAATTCTTAACAAATACGTAGAAAAATGTATTTTTTTATCTAGAATGTGCGTGGGTTATAAAAAAAATTGTAGCTTTCTGATGATATTGGAAGTACTTTAATATATATTTCTTATATTTACTAACTTACTATATTATTTTTTGAACTATTCAATGAGGAAAGATTTGCATCCTTGAACGGTTTAATGTCAATTAATATCACTCGTTTAATATCAATTAACGGAAGCGCTCTTTATCATTGCAGGTGTAAATCGTCACAAGATGGCGTCCAACGAAGACGGCGATCTGATTGATCTTGGAAACGATGTATGTGTGTCGCGGGTCACTGTGGATGACGCGACACCCGAAGAACAAGAGCATCTGTTGGACGTGTGTCCTCCGAAACTGGAGCAGAAACTCTCCCTCACCAAGCAGCAAGAGCGGGTGCTGAACAGTACCGATAATGATGATATCCTGGTGACCCTGGGTCACGATCAAGTGGTACCTATTCGCAAAAGGATCGACGTGGTCTCATCGGACACGATCAAGCGGGTACGTGATATTACTAGGAATCTAGAACCTGTGATACACAGGACCTGTTCGGGCATTAACGAAGAAACTCAGCAGGACACGGTGGATCACGCGACGGTATCGACGAGCTGCGAAAGAACGAGGGAAGCTTCGACATTGAGGCATGAGGATGAAACATATGAGACGCGGGAGATAAACGATGCTTTTGATTTTCTCACTGAGCACGACGACAACGAGGACCAAGTGGAGACGAGCTGCTCCGACCGCGCGAGGAACGAGAACATCGACCCGCATCGCATGATATCTCCCGTGAATCTTTTGATCGGAGGGGAAGAAGACAGGGTCAATTACCCCTTTGAGTCGTCGTCCAGGACCTCGAATGAGGAAGCGAACGGTAGAAGCGATGTGGAGGAGACGAAAGCCGTCACGCCAAGTGAGTACGATGCTCAGCCGGATTCGGTCTACGAATCTCCGCCAAATTCAAACAGGTTTCGCGAGGATAACTCGCCCAAAGATAGAGCCGTTTCTATCGAATCTCGCACGAGGGTCGTTCTCAAGAGACGCGGAGAGGAAAATGTTGCCTTCGAGCGCGGAAGCAAAAGGCGGTCCTTTCAACAGTTTCATCGTAAATCGTGGGCAGAAGGGGCAAACCTAAACTCGGCTTTTACCAATGGGCTTCCTGGTATCGATAGATCCACCAGTCTCAAGGAATATCGCTGCAGACCGCCGATTTCCAATCGTGGGACGTCCAGCTTTCTCACGAGGTATGATTGTTTTCTTCACGAGTATGATTTTCATACTTTTCTCACGCAAGGAGTTTATGCATGAAAAGATTTTTACTGAAGTAAAAAACCTAAAAATTTAAGTAAAAATTTAGGTAAATATAGATCTGAAAATAATTTTGTTTGGATTATCAAAATAATTATACGGGATGCTCAAATTGATTACTAAAATGTTAAAACTTTTTGTTGGATTGTCATTAATGCTTAAATGTTTTACATAATGATTTTGATGCTCGAGTAAAATTATTTTCAAATTTGTATTTTGTAAATTTTTAAGTACTTCAGCAAATCTGTTTTTTTCTGTGTGCTTTACATCAGTAAAAAAAGAAACGGGATTGCTAAACAAACTTTTTGAGAGGATTATATAATGTTGTATAAATTAATAATTTTTAAAAATAAATATTAAAATTCTGAAAACTATTCGTACACACAAAAGAATATTCCTAATGCAACTTTTGTAATGATTGAAAATTAAAGAAAAAATCAAATAAAGGTACTAAATTTTGTGGCAAATAAAAATTCGACAAATCGGTTTTGAAAACTCGACAAATTTGATTGTTCAATTTCTCTCATTAATTCATGTCGATTAGAAAGTAAACGAATATTTGAACCAAACTAAAATCGTGTTTTTTAATTCTTCACTACAAAGCTATTGCGATGTTTTCGTAAGAAGTTCTTTCTATCTTGTCTTCTCGTTCAGCTAAAATCTCATCTGTCTTTGTAGCAACTTCTCACGGTGAGCTCATATCGGTAAACCAACTTGGATATAAGAATTCGCGTAGGTAGACTCGAATGCGTCGGCAGGAAAGCGCACTTTCGTGCCGGAAGTATTTACATAGGCCTAAGCCTAACGAGCGTGCAAACTGTTTCAATTCAGACTTGCTCGACGTGCACATGATGCTTTAGCGACGATGAGAAACGATGTGCGACGCGGGATCTCACGAAGTCGATCGAAAGACACTGACAATGAAAATGCAGATCTTCTTTGACGACCGCGAATACATTACGTATGCCTTACCTTTCAAGCTGTTAGGATAAGTGTAAGCTCGAGAGTTTTAGAGAGCCGCTTTTAGCTGACAGACCTTTACTGGTAAATATCAAAGAAGCAATAGCATTCTAATCCCTGAATTAAATAATATTTATTATTTTTATTTTTCATGTATGTCAAAACGTAAATCAATCCATTTCCATGTAAACGTCGTTTATATTATTATAACATACACATTTGATAAGTAATAAACTAAATTTGTGTTAAATTTTTAACATTTATTCACTTTCTTGAAGTAAATTGTTTAATTTTATTGTTTTAGTAAAATCAATGACGTTAGATAACAATTAGATAAGAACAGTGGCGACCTATAGAAATGATTAAAAATAACTCAAATAATAGGTATAATTTGACGTTATAAATAACAGTGTTTGAAATAGTTGCCACTTGGAATATCACAACATTCGTTAAAAATCACTCTCGATTTTTACATTAAAAGTTTCACGTTGGATCCAGTCGCGCACATTCAAGCGCAATACTTTCTTTTCCTTTTTTTTTTAAATTAAAAATTTGAGAGCCAAGAAACTTTTTAAATTTCAGAAATTTATTCTCTCTGGAGATAGTGAAACTTTCTAACGACTGCTGGATCGCAGAGCGATAGTGTGAATATTCGGAATCTAAACGCAAATGCGTTGCTCTCACTTGAAAAAGAAAAAAAATTATCACGGTTAAGCCGTACAGGTAAATGACATCGTATAAGTATGCATTTTCATGATGATTTCGTGATATGGTGTCGCGAGGCAAGTATTCACGTAAGCACGCGGACATGATGAATTAAGCCCCGTTTCGAATTGAACGAAACGCTTCGGAGGGATGGTATATTACGTATGACATGTGAAAGCGGAAAATTCTGGTCCTCGCGTGCTCGGTACCGCAACAACACATATTATACAAAACGATGAATTAACGATAAATATACCGATATAAGAAGAAAAATAATCGTATTTTTATAGCACTTTAGGTTCTAGAGAGTCGTCGAATTTTTTTTAAATCACCAAAATTTCATTCCAGACTGAAAACGTTTAATCGGATGTCAAATCTGACACTGATTTTGAGACGTTAAAGTATACAGATAGAATTTTTCTGAATTTGTTGTATTATATAAATCAAGTATTTATAGATGTTTGTAATCGCTGATTATAAAATTGAAATTAAAATCACGAAATTTATAAAATGAATTTAACATTGTCAAGAAAATAATTTGTGTATATCTTCAAAATCTTGATTTGTACTTGATTTTATATTTATCGGTTTTCCAAATGATTATGAATTTGTGAGATCATAAAATTTTAAATGACGAATCGAGTATGGCGGACCTAAATTTAAAACGAATAAATAAATCTCCATAAATTTTGCATAAATTAAATTTGAACTTTTGCAATATTTTCGGTCTTTAGTCATTCATTCGCTATTTTTAAATGTGTGATCTTATAGATTTGTGTTGATTTAAAATTTGGAATTAGCGACTTTAAAAATTTATAAACATCAACTTTAGAGCAAAACAATACATATATTAGTAAAAATAATCTATACCTTAATAATGTATATTTAACTATTTTTAATTTTACGATCTTACTATCAGATTTGTAATTAATAACTTCAAAACTTCTTATTGAATTTTGAAAAGAATATTTCGTATTTATTATTAGGGACATGTTATAACTTATCATGGCTTTGCAGACCTCTAAAGGTTAAGCCATATATATTTCCGTTCCTATTTCGTTACGAAATAATGAAATATGAGAATGAAATATCGTTATCTTTGGTAACGAATGAAGAAGCTACTATTATCGTCTACTTTTTCTCGCGCATTGGATTATTTACTAATCACCGCCACCCTATAATGTACCCGTAATTCTCCGTAATTCTCTTCCGTTTGCTCGTTAACGTCGCGTTCCAGGAGCAATTCAACCTTCGCAACAATAGCGAAACAGCCGCTTTTGTTCCACGCGTAGGAAATAATTAATAACAATAGTGTGGTGTGTGGTGCGCGGTGCTGATACCGCTCAAAGAGATCTTTGTCGCCCATTACAATACGAGTGCGATATCGCCATGTGATATGGGCGCGTCAAGAACAGGCACGACCATGTTAGAAAGTTATTTCTCGGATTAATCCGCGAATAAAGTCGCGTCTCTGGCGCCGTAAAGCCTTAAATACGTTGTAATATATTATATGTCTCTTTATCTTATCTTTGTTCTTATCCAGCTTGTCGTACAAGTTGCATCTCCGCCAAGCAATGAAAAGCATTACAGGCAATTGGGACAAGGAATAAGAAATTTCAATTTATAAAAAATGCTGTACATCAGAATGCATGGTTTCTAGGTTGAAATCTGTTATTACCCTGTTCCTATTGTTCGTGGTTTTAATTGTGGTTTAGGCTTAATGCTTATTGGAGATGCAATTCGTAGAACAAGATAAAGTACAAAGAGAGACACACAATAAAATATAAAGGAATAAGTAGAAAAGGAAGGTCTTCTTCTTCTGCAAAGGATAAGAAATCTACGAGCGGAAAATTCATTTATTGAAAATACAAAGATTTCTATGTCACTCATCTCTGACTTTCGAAATAAATTCGATATATAGAACGTGGATAAGTAACGAAGATTCTTAGTATTCATAGATTCTAATTTTAAAATTGTTTTAAGTAATGTTCTCCACTGTTAAATTCATATATTTATAATGTCAAATTATATTCGCGATTTGAGTTATTTTTAATCATTTTGAAAGATCGTCACTCCTCGTATTCAATATGTCATTAATTTAATTGAAATAATAAAATATACAGTTAAATTCAATGCTCCTTGTTGTTTATTATTATTTTGATTTAAGACAATGTATTAAATTCGATCTCAAATTTTGTTTATTATTTATTAAGTGAATACGTTAATTGAACATTGTTTACTTCGTAACTCTACTACAGAAATTAATTAACCACAGAAATGGATTGATTTACACTGACGCACATGGAAGTTAAAAATAACAAAATGTTACTTTTTTAACTCAAGAGATTGGATTGCTATTCCCCTTTAATATCTAACAATGTAAAATGTTATACGGCTCTGTAATTCATTTGTGTTTATCCGCAGACTGATCTTAAGACGAAATTACATAGATATAAGACTTTAAATATTGTTAATGTTTACACCAAGTTTTCGCTTTGAAAAATGCATTTAAACTACAGCTCAGTTTATTATAATTATAATTACAAGACAGATTTATTGCGCTGATTTAACACTTGAATAATCCTATATCGTGTTTTGTTTGAAAATCTGAGTTCAACTTTGTTTCATTTCTTTTTTTAAATCTTAAATTCTGAAATCTGTTCTGCCGATTACAACGTAAAATTGTATCAGCGGCAATTATTTTGTACAAAAATATGTTTTTTTGGGCCACTGAAGGGTCGATATGGCGGCGATATCGTTACCGACAGACAGACTCGCTGGAAAAGGGCACGACCGCGTTTAGAAAGTCGGTCCGCGGATTGATACGCGACCGCCGCGGGCGCTACGAAAGCAGTCGGGTCATCGAGCGCACGAACGTTATGCGGCCTCACCTCTCTCGCAGACATGCGGGATTTGAACAACAAATTTCTGTTGTTATATTGGCGAAACACTTCCCACGCGCGATTCACAATAAGGTGAGAGCCGCGCCATGTCGGTCGGACATTACGCATCCGGAAAGCCGCGTCGCAGTTATGCGCACTGCTTTGTGACGAAATCCCTCAATGCTTCGCTGCATGTCCACGATGCGAGGCAGTTTTTAAATGAAAAAAAAAAAAAAAAAAAAATCTACGATTCACAGTCAGAGAAACTCGGAGTTAGCTCAATGTGAGATTGGTGGGATAGAAAAAAAAAAAAATACAATTAAGGTGTTGCGTAAATCGTCCATAGAATTTGCTTACGGATATTTAGAGTGCGAAATCACGTTTGTTCGCATTTCAATTTTCTATCTCGTAAATAATTTAAATTTACATTTTTCGGCAATTTTCGGGCGATGCTGAGATATCCGAAATTATTAAGCTTCCATGGCACGTAATGTTGCTAAACAATTTACTAAATCCAAAGTCTTATTGCTAGAGATTCTGAATTACTACGTGCTTTCGGCGTACCAAATTAGATATAGGAACATAGAGAGAAGAAAGTAGAGTAGGCAAAGATTATAGCCGAAATTTTTTGCTTAAACAAAGAGAATAAATTCTATAAGCACAAAAATATGCCATTTGTAGAGAAAATTATCTCGACAGTGGTAAATATTTATTTATATTTATAGTAAATATTTTCTGAAAGACAACATTACAACGCGCAAAGAAAAAGTTTTATTGAGATTGTTTGTGTTTCAAACATTCGACACTGTGTTCGAATAAATATTTTTGGCACATCGCTGTTTCTTTTTTATACTGTTTTTTATATTTTTTATTGAAATAAAAGAGCATAATATATTAAAATTACTTGTTTTTATTCTTTATATTCAAAATGTTAGATATTCAAAACTCGACATTAGCAAACTTTTTTTAAATATTAAAACATCATCTTTCTCAAAATATTTATTAATAATATAAATAAATATTTAATTAAATGCAAATAAATTTATTATTGACATCATTGTTGAAATTATTTCGTATTAATATCATCATCTTCCAAAAATAAGCGAAATTATTGGCCAACTCAATATTAATGTTATCTTTATTTGTGTTATTTGAGAAATCATTTTAATCTTTAGAAAACACCTTAAAATCCTGACTTTGCTATTATAAAGTTGGCATACATTTTAATGCATTAATAAATTTACATTGTATAATGACAAATTTTTATATACTCAACTTCAATTAAATATAGATACACTGTAAAAAATAAAATGTTAATTTTAACTTAAAAAAGTATAATGGACTTTCTGGGACATGCAAATTGAAATATTAAAATAATAAAACACAAATAATAAACACAAAAATGTTAATTTTAACATTTTTGCATATCTCAGAAAATCCACTGTACGTCTTTAAGTTAAAATTAACATATTTTTTGCAGTGAAAGAGCATCGACACGTAGTCAGAATCTATTTTTGATATATTTCTAGGAACGTGAGGTCCTACCCGTGAAACAAATTCCTTGAATATATGCATATTTAAATAATCTACTTTGATAAAATGTACGCGCGCGTTATGTAAAGGAAAAAGAAAAAAGATATATATATATACAGCGCCAGTCACACTTTCTCATAATTTTCCCCTCTCTTTCCTCGAGAGACCTGAATCATCTGCTGTAATCTACTCTAACCACTATCTTCCCTCCATCCCCCGGCCGCACACCTGCGAGCAACTCAATGTTCTATGTTTCGAGGAGGTACGAGGAGAAATTACCGAGCTTCTCCACCCACATTCCTACGATTATCCTCCCACAATTCGTAATCGCGCGACGTTCCCCGCCGACGGTAGATGATAGAAGCCACGCGGGCGGACGCGATGCGGCCAGGTTCATGCTCGGTTCATGCTCTCACACACGTGTAGGGTGGCACGATTCCTATCCTGTTATCCTTCGTCGTCTAGGTGGTCGACGTCGAGACCCGGGACGGATGTGGGGTGCAAGCCGGGAGAACCCACGGGGGATCGTCGTAGAGGAATGCATTCTGGCGCGCAACGTTGGGTGCGTCGCGCGGACTTAGGTGGTCGCTCACAGGCGTTACGCTTCATACCGGAAGTCACGGTAGACGGTATACGGGGGTCGTGTGCGCGAGCCGTGGAACCCGCATCAAGGTGACATTTCTTCTTCCTCTCGTCTATCCTTCCGTGACGCTTTTGAACCCCTCGAAGCGGCACGTGCTACTCTCGAGGAACAAGGAGTTTCCGTTCAGGAAGTCCCTGCTTGAAGTAATCTCTTCCTTTTCGACTGTTCTCGGCACGCGTTGCACTGTTATCATTGATTTCCATCGAGCCTCGAGGAAAGAGAGATGCGTGCGGATTGAAACTCTATATTAATAAAAGTAACGCAAAAGTCCATCATATTGAACCTAATAAGCATATCATATTAAAGAATTACTATAATACCTATTTCTACCAATGTGTAGTTTAATCTGAATTTCGGTTCAACGAACTCTTGATTTTTAAGAATAAGAAAAAGAAGAGTAAGTTGAACAGATTAAAGTAAATAAATTTATATTGGTAGAAACGAACATAAGTAGTTATTGGACGGTAAAATAATTAGGTCCAAGATGATCGAGG
Source organism: Trachymyrmex septentrionalis (assembly GCF_001594115.1). Taxonomy (NCBI): domain Eukaryota; kingdom Metazoa; phylum Arthropoda; class Insecta; order Hymenoptera; family Formicidae; genus Trachymyrmex; species Trachymyrmex septentrionalis. The sequence continues at coordinate 2,056,169 of NW_017306091.1, read as the reverse complement.
TTAATAGAAAAACGCAGTAGGAAAACAGCCAATGGGAAGATGCGGTTATCGGCAAAAGAAATAGTAGCGCTACTTTTATCAATTTAAAGTTTTAATGTGGACATGTAAAATCGAAGAAAACAAAATCGGGTTCATTGACCTGCTGCGCTTTAATACGAAAATTTTTCGAGTTTAGTGAGAAAAGCGGAGAAAACCTGTTGCTTCTCCCCACGTGAAAAAGAGATTGTTCGAATTTTTTACGTGAAAGACAATTTGAAGAGAAAAACGTTGCCTGTAAGAAATCGATTGGCTATTAATGGTTATGTTCAGCAGGAAAAAAACTTTTTTTGCAAATATGTGAGGTTTTTCAATATGATTGGTTTATGCATTTAAAGGCAATGAGAAACTAAGGAAAGAAAAGGCACTTTTTCTACTGAACGCAGCTAATATTATTAATTTAAATAATCAAGAAAAATTATTTCTGAAATTAATTTCTAATAATATCTAAAATTTAAACAATTATAATACGAAATTGGATCGATGAGAATAAATCTAATTAAGTACGAGAAATCCTATTTTCGGTTAAAGCGGATTTTAGATTAAATATTTCGGTATTGGGTTAAATATATGAATTCTTAGGTACTAGATATTAAATATTTTAATTTATATTAAGTACACACTCAATTCTGCAAATTACGCGCCGAAATCTTTTTCAGTTTTGAAACACAATTATAAACTAAAAAATTTAAGCTAAATGAACTCTAAAATATTTTGTTATATGTTTGAATTAACAAATATTTGCTTGTCAGTACGCTGCACTTAATGAAATCAAATAATAATATCTTTTTGAAACAGCAACCTTTTTCTCAGTGTATTACTACAAAAGAAAGCTGTTTCACCAGTATTCGGATTAATCGTTGTGGAAGTGACGATACCCGCATCGTTCAACCCGGTAAAGATTAAACCCGCATTTTTCTGTGCTTGCAGACAACCGCCGGAAGTAGAATCAGCGATCAAACCGAGCGAGGACGTTTGCTCGGAAGGTTCCGAGGTGGATTGGTCGTGGCTCGAAGAAGTGGAGTACCTGCGAACCGCGGAGTCGCTCGCGACCGCCGGTGAACGTGGTGAACAGGGTGGGAGGGTGAGCGCCGTCCCCACCAACGGAAGCGCGGGGCGCAGGCGCGCCTCCGAGCATCGCGAAACGGCGATGGGCCGCAGTGTCGCGATGTCCGTCACCGCGACGGCAAAGTCCCTAGCAGGTGGTGGCTCGCGGTGGCCAACCTCCAGTGGCGCGCTTCTCCTCGATCGTCAAAACAACAATAACAACAATCGTCGCAGTAGTGGAAGGCACCGTCGGTATCGCAACGGTAATAATAACAATAACGACGGTGAGGATGACGATGACGAGGCGGCCGCGGCCGCGCGTTGCAACGCTACGAACGAAGCGGTCGATCGTGAAAATCGCGACGGCGCGACGACGACGGTGACCGTCGCGGCCGTCGCCGCCACCGCGAATTCGTGGATGCGCGCATCCATGCGGCGTCTGCGTCATCTGCGATTACCCGAGGGTGCCCAACGCGCCAACGTCGGCGGTAACGAGCCGGCGGCCAATCGGCGCGCCGCGATCGTCTCGGCGCCGAATTCGTTGCCGGATATCGCCCTGATCGCGCCGGAGATCCTCGCCGCGCAGACCAATGGTAGCG
>NW_017306091.1:2052508-2054387 GCF_001594115.1 Trachymyrmex septentrionalis | reverse complement strand
CCGCCGGCGTCGCGACGCCCCGCCGAACCGGCCGGCAGTTCGCCGGCGGTAGATCGCAAGGGGCGCGAAATCGCGAGGTGTCCTCGAGGCAAGGCAGCCTCGGCTCCACGACCACGGCTAGCGACACTACCGCGTCCGGCAACACGACGTGCTCCAGCTCTTTCGGCGGTGCTTCCAGCAGCGCGCCTTCCAGCACGGCGACCAGTCCGCAGCGCGCCGCTCTCAGAAGGTCAGTGGATGAGTTTTTTCGCTTTTTAATTTTATTTTGTAATTGCGTCTCCAATGAGATTTTAAGGCGTAAAATTATAGTGGCTTTGAATCTTAAGTAAGAAATTGCTCGATCACAGTCGAATGTGAGGAGAATGACGGCTATAATTTTGATCAATTTCTTACGGCTGACTTAACGCTTGAAGTTTTACGTCTTAAAATCTTTGTAAGAAATAAAGCGATAACGGCGAGAAAAATTATCATTGTGCCTATTTGCTCTAAATTTCTTACATCTTGTTGTAGACGCCGCTTTATGTATTTAGATGAGAAAACTCGCGGATCTTTTCTGATACAGAAAGATAGATCGATTCTCTGTACAGATATAAATAGATATACCGTGCTACTTCATACGTGAAATTTCTTCAGGCTTAAACAGGAAACTTGCACGATTGTTTCTACTTTTACAGAAAAGTGAGATGCAAAACGGTAACAGCATGATAAACAACTCGTAACATGTATGACATTGCGTTTCTTACGTGATTGAGAAAGCTTGCAGATCTTTTCGCGCGGTAGAGATACAGATAGATTGTGCCACTCCATGCGTAAAATTCTCAGACTTATGTATACAGGGTGCCTTCCATTTAGCCACACAAGTATCGTTTTGTCATCCTTTACTCATGGAGTGCAAAGAAAAATGGAACGACGTTTGTGTCGACTTGTGTCACTAAATGGAAGGCACCCGCGGAGAAAAAACCTTGAAAGACCGTTTCTACCTAGAAAAGCGAGATGCAAAACTATAACGGCATACATGGTGAACAACGCGTGATACGTATGACTTGTGTTTCTTACGTAGTTGAAAAAATTTGCAGATTCTTTCGGTAAAGATACAGATGGCTCGTGCTACTCCATGCGTAAAATTCTTTAGATTTACACACAAAGTTTGCTAGATCATTTCCATCTTTAAAGAAACGCGAGATACAAAACTGATGTAACGTCATGGTAAACAAAATATTTTATATATATGTGTGCATGTGTGCGTGTGTGTGTGTGTGTGCGTGTGTGTGTGTATACAGGGTGTTATTTAAGTAAGTTGCCATACAGAGCGATTCTTTGATTTATTTTAAGTAAAAAAGTCCATATAAACATGTGTCCTAAACGACTTAGTTTCTGAAATAAACAAATCTAAACGTGCAGTAATAATCTGTTTATTTGAAAGAAATACAGCTTGAACTAGTCAAAAACTAGTCAAAAACAGAAAAACAATAATAGGCTTCAGTTCTTCTGACGAAATAAAAGGATTAGATGAATTGTTGAAAATGTCCACCTTGCGCCATGATACATCCATCGAGCCTTCTTCTCAAAGATTGACGTACACGCTCAAAGATAACAGGTGTGTTGCGTATTGCCTCGCATGAAGCAACTATTCGATTCCTCAAATCATTCTCATTCTCAATTGGGATGGTATAAACCAATGATTTCAGATGCCCCCAAAGGAAATAATCCAAAGGATTTAAGTCTGGTGATCCAGAAGGCTTTGACTTTAACTTTGTCACTTCGTTTACGGTTGTACGAATGATGGTAACTCACGTGAAGCAAGGCATATTTATGTAGGACGATATCTCCAACGCAATTCACGTTTCGTCAAACATTTGCGAACATTTACCTGTATTTT
>NW_017306091.1:2026840-2052408 GCF_001594115.1 Trachymyrmex septentrionalis | reverse complement strand
GGTTGTACGAATGATGGTAACTCACGTGAAGCAAGGCATATTTATGTATATATATAGGACAATATCTCCAACGCAATTCACGTTTCGTCAAACATTTGCCTGTATTTTGGAAAGCCGTTTAGGACACATATTTATATGGACTTTTTTACTTGAAATAAACCAAAGAATCGCTCTGTTGAGTATGGCAACATACTTAACTAACACCCTATATATATGAGACGTTAAGAATGGTTTTCATTAGCTCCTAGTTTTTGAAATAACGGGTTGCATCATTTGCTTAAATCATCTTGTCGATATAAACATTGAAAATTTAACATAAAGTGAATCTCTGCGCGTCAGCCTGAATTGGTCACGGCTGCACTGTTAAATAATCAAGAAGCAATGATAATTCAATTCTGTAAATTAAATAATACTTTGTTACTTTTTATTTTATGTGGCTAAAATGTAAATCTATCGATTTTTATGATTACACAGAAAGTTTGGTTTTATCAAAATATTTAAAAATTTAGCTCGACACAGATCCGAAAATAATTCTGTTGTACCATCAAAATAATGATGTGGAACACTGATTGTAGATTAAAATTTTTTGCAGCGTTGCTCATCATGCTTCAGATTTCTACGTAATTATTTTGACGTACAACAAAATTATTTTTAGATCCGAAAATTATCGTTAATTAAATTTTTTAATACTTTATCAAAATCGGTTTTTCAAAATAAAAGTGTAATTTGAAAAAAATTATCTAAAACTTTTAGAGTGAATTTATGATGTTAAACAATTAGATTAGAGAGAGAACGTTATCTTCGCACGTTGGATTCTTCCTCGACCGATTGTCCCCGTTAGGCATGTTTTTACCTTGGAAATCAGTAATCCTTGCTTTTTGTTCAAGTTAGTGTTCTTGCAAAATTATACGTAATTGATTGACAACGGTAAACTGAATATATTGACCATGATGTAAAAATGTAAGGTGTTTCATTGCGCATGACGGTGGTGGGATTGAATTTGGAGCAGCCAATCAAAATTTAGCCTCAAATGGCAACATATAAAGACCATCACACGTAAAAAAATTTTAATCGCAATCGCAAAGTTTTGCCAAGATCAAATCGATCAATTAAAAGTGCGATCTTACATTTTAGAATGCTCGATCACAATTAATCGATATGCTTACGATCTGACGATCACATTTAAAACTTTTTTACATGTGATGGCTTTGGCTTAATCTGTCGCAGATCATAGGAGCTTTACTTTTTGCATTTGCAGCTCTCTGATTGATTAACACTGTGCATCTTGGGAGCAAAACACCTTATATTATTACAGCATGATATTGACGATCCATGAAAAAACCTGCGTGCCTTTATATATTAAATATTATAAATATTTCGTACGAAAGTAATTCGATCTGTTCAATAAGATATAAATTTAGCGTAAAAAAAATAAGATAAATCGATGAAATTGACAGTGCGAGCTGACAGTTTTTGATGATATAGACATTTTAGTAATAAATAATGAAAGAAAATTGTCATGAAAGTTTGAGCATCAATGTGCGAAGTGTAGAAACGTATAATGGTAAAGAATTCTTTTATAGTATAGTATAAATGTTTTTTTTATTCAGTGTTTCATCCAACGGTCCTTGACATGACATGGTCGTGTTGTCATACATCTCAACTGCAGGATTCGTTCATCCGCAATGCGTCAGAACATCCCGTTTCATTTCTTTCTCTCACAAATACTTGAAACTGTGTACATTTTTTTAATACACGTACATTCTATCAGTGATATACACTGTGTATTGTATTATCTCGTATAGTATTCAAATAGTCGATAAAATCCGCTGTAAAATATCGTTGGTAGAGAATTAACATTATGCACGTGTTTAACCGGCCATTTTTAATTGTTCTTGCAAGTCACACCAGTAACCCACATAGAATCCTGTAATAAATTTATCAATCGCCCGGAGGTAACTTTTAAATCATATCTCTCGTTTTCTATACAAGTTTAACGAGTTGATACCGTTTACGGTTGATGTTAAAATCATAAACGACGTAGTCTTGATTTTACGTTCATTTATCCGACACTGTGCAAGTAACCGACACTTTGCAAGAGACTTCATGAGATATCAAACATCAGCTACGTGCGAAATATAATTTATCGTGCCGAGATGAAACGGCAAATGTTTATAATTGCGAGAGATTTGCTGCTATTAATCTCCGAGTACTTTCTGTTGGTATTAAGGACACTTTATAGACGCTTTATTTAGAAGTATTGTATCTCTGTCGGATAAAATTGTTATTTTTAGATGATGATGACAAATGCAAGATATCTCGATTTGCAAACGATTCGTCGTCAATGCCAATTTGATATTTCAAACAACACGTTTCATAATCAGTGAAGAAATAATTTTGTTCAAATGTATTTGTGCTAAAGCTAAATTTGAAATATTGGAAATATTCACGCTGTGATGATAAGTTTACAACAATCCAACTGATCGATTCAATTATGTCCATTTCTCCTAATATGATTTAATTTGAATCTCGGCTTAATTTATTCATCTTTTTCTGATTCTTAGAGCTAGAAAAGAACAAGAAGTACGTTAAGTGGAGATTAAAATTAATCTACATTGGTAGAAATGGACTTTTTAATATTCATGTAATATTCTAAGGATATTGTGTTTTATAGGGTTAGTCAATCAATTCGATTCGTTATAATGAATCGCTTGAAGTAAAAGATTTCGTTAAGACTAAGAAGGTCGATGATCTCGAGCGTCTTGAAATTGTTTCGCTATCGATGAACCGTATAACCTGTTGCGTAATCCGCTTTCCTGAATGAGCAATCAAAATTGATCGATGATGACGGAAGAAACCGGCGGCTTATGCGCTGAATTTTCCACTTAACATGAAAATGAAAAATACTGGCTGTTCTCACAATGGAAACGTAAGATATCGCTTTGTGCGATGTCTGTTCAGACGTGTCTACATACGTAGAAAATACGGTCTTGCTGAAGTATTTAAAAAACGTAGTCAGATGTTGCTGAAAGTTTTGATACACTGAAAAAAAATTTACTAAATCTTACTACTTATTTCTTTGAATAGTACTAAGTAAACATTTACTTACAATAATATTTACTCAATAAAAAATTATACTTAAATAAAATTAATGATTTTTGTATCAAATAAATACATGTTTATGTCTAGTAAATATATGCTTATTGTTAGAACTATTTAAATAAATATTTATTAAAATTTAAAATTCTGTGTATTTTAGCAATCCATATAAGCGCTCTGCATAATTATTTTAATAGTATTATTTTTATAATACTATTAAAATTATTTTAATGATTATTTCAATGGTAAATTTTAATAAAATTATTTTGAGATCTGTAGCTAGTTAAATTTTTATATACAGTGAGAGCAAAAAGTATTCGAACAAGGAAATTTTTTGTAAAAAAAGTCTTATTTGTGAAAAATAAACATTAATTAGCAATTTATTACAATGAATACATTCTGTTCTAACATAAACAAACGAGCTTCGCATGTATTTTTGATTTTAGAAGCTAAATTTCTCGACTGTACGAATACTTTTTGACCATTCAAGCAATACAATTTTTAATTTTCGCTAATTTTTCAGATGATATATTTTCTATATTAATACACATCTTTTTGGTATATATAATTTTAAGAAACATACAATCTACTTTATTCTTTATGAATAAATTGTTAATTACCCAACAAGAAATAATCGCCAAAAAAACGTCGAATCGACGTCAAATTGATGTTGAAATCATCGTATCGATATCGATTTGACATCAGGTCGATGATTCATTTTTCACTGGATAATATTTACTTTTTAAAAATAAAGCTTTTTTTAAAAAGTAAACATTTTCTCTGTATGAGTACTTTTTGCACTCACTGTAGATATTTCAGAGAGGGAGCAAGATCGTTTTTTCCGTGTACGGTTAATGAATTAATCAATAACTGGAAACACCGATTGACAAGAAATCTCCATTCGCAATCGAGAAAAATAATACGTTCGACGGAAGACATTTCAGGATCTTCACGCGAGATTGTCGAAATCGATGAAATCTCGATTTAGCGGAGTAAGCACGTGCGGATCACACTTCATACATCGAACGGGATCGATGGCCATCTACGAAGCGCGTGACTCCTCTTCGCCCGAGGTGGATGAGCGCAATGAACGCGGCGATTTCGATCGGTTCGTGTTCCCGTGGAGTCCGTGAAACAGCTTCCCTGTCAATGAACTGTGTTGAGCTGTTTCTTCGTTCGTGGAAGCTGCGATTGTCTTGGTATCGAGTTCTCATCGAGAGCGGCAAGTCCAAAGAAACTGACCGTTCCCCTTCGAACAGTGATCATCGATCGTGATAAATTACTCCGCTTTCATTAAAATTTGTAATGCAATTAGAAACACGCCGTGTACATCACGTTTCTGTAATTTAACTCGTCCTATATTTTCGGGGGATAATAAATCCGATTATGGCGAACAATTGTAGAATGTATACGTTTGAGTATCCACGTTGAATCTTATTTTGGCATTTACTGCAAGAAATTTCTTTTATAATTATCTCGAATCGTCGAAATATCTCATGAGAGATCGTATCTTTGAATTTTTCAGGGTATACGAAAATTAATGTATTTGATAAAATAGAACGATACGTCTTGAAAGTTATTGACATGATTTCTCTTCCAAGAAAAAATTCAATTAACTATCTACACTTTTTTAAGATGTTTAGATTAACATCAAATTATTAATATCCTTCTAAGATGCTTATTAGCATCAAAAATTATTAAATTCCTTATTAATTTAATACGTGATATTACTATTTTAATTCTATTCATAATTGCGTGTTTCAAAACCGAAAAAGATTTCGATGCGCGATATGCTGAATTGGATATGTATAAAAATTTCTCTGAAATATTTAACCACCAAGATCCACTTTGATCGAAAATATTCGAATATTTCTTTGAAATTTTGTATTTTAAGTGAATGTATTAAACAAAAGTCTAAAATAACATTCTCATTTATTTGCATTCTTAAAATCGCGTGTCGCGATTTGTTAAATTTTTTTCTTAAAATCACAAATCAAATATCGTTCGTTTTCGATAAAAGAACCCAACTTCAGTTTTTTGATTCGAGAGAATGTCGACACGTGTACAAATGCGAGTATTACCGAATAGTTGACATGTTTGAAAGTATTTTATGCCGTTCCTCTGAAAAATGTTTAGAGAAATTTGAGAAATGTCGTTTGATACTTTCTCTGTAGCGTCAGATAAATAAATAGAAACAGACAGACAGATAGACACAGAGAGAGAGAGAGAGAGAGAGAGAGAGAGAGAGAGAGAGAGAGAGAGAGAGAGAGAGAGTGTGTGTGTGTGTGTGTGTGTGTGTGTGTGTGTGTGTGTGTGTGTGTATTCACTTTCGAGGTTATCACATGATACGAGGCGTTAATGAGAAATCTGAGTCGCGATACAATTATATATGCTAACAACGCGTTCTTTCATAATTGCACGGATTCTTCTTCGACAATGGTCGTTGTATTTGGGTCAGTCGGTTGCTACGAGAGTAGGCAGTACCGGGTCGACGATGGTGCGCCGCATGTAAGTTACCGTAACGGTATATCGACGATTATAGCCGCGAGGATACCGCAGCGTTGGTGTTCTATAATCGTCGGGATGGGAGTTCGATAAAGTGAGAGGAGCGAGCACGATTCTGTTTTCCTTCGACGCGTTTAACGACATCTCTCTCTCTCTCTCTCTCTCTCTCTCTCTCTCTCTCTCTCTCTCGAATAGGGTTCCCATTATCTGAATCACAAGAGGAGAATACATAATATGTGTGCTTTTTAAAAAAAAAAAAAAGATTACGATCCAAAAGGAGGGGTTACAATTTTTTTATGTGTTAAATGTAAGGTGTTTAATAAAATAAGATTTCTAGGACGTAATTTTTATTAATATAATTTTATCACTGTAAAATTTGGATCAATGACCAACACAATAAAGAAGTTTTTCAACCTGAAGAAGGGTATATGTGTTCAAAAAGAGTCCTGCTGGTAACCCTCGAGAATTCCGACGCCATGAGTAGGAGCCATGGTAGAAGCACATGTTGAAACACGTTGAAACAACAATCCTTGAGTATCGCGGTAATAAAATAATTCCCTAAAATAATCTCCTGAAATATGTGAATCTCAAATGGAATTTATTTTACAGTCGAGAGAGTAATTTATCAAGTGTTTTCGTCTATGCCATTCGTTGAGAACGAATGCAACGTGTGGTATGTCGCCTTGTTGAGATAGTCGCGTTCGGTCATTGCACTTAATTCTTTGTGCATACTTGCTTTTCCCGCCGTCTCTTCTCAGTAGTCCTATTGATCTCGGCGCGAGGGTCGTGTGTCGTGTCAACGCAAACGGCGGCACTCGACTTTAGCGCGTATACAGACAAGCTTATAAATTCAATTGTAATTCCACCTTTATAATCCAAGTCGCAAATCTTTTGATTTATGTGTAATATTTATTTTATCTTGAGATATCCTTCAGAACATTGAACTCATGTACGTATAACCTGCGGGTCTTTTTTTTTTAACAAAAGTTAATTATTTAATAAGCAAACGATTAGATAACAATTATCTTCCTGCGAATTAATTTTCTTTCTGATTACGAAAGGAATAAGAACTGGATAAGAATTGGTAGGATGTGCTATCGATTGCTATTGAAATAATTGCGAGATATCTAACAATCTGTCAGTTTTTAGTTGTAAATATTCAAATTGAATGTGGGTTCAATGTTCTGAAATGGAAAATAAGTGTAGAATATATTTTGAAATAAACACATATCATACAATATATACTTAAATCAAAATACATCATATTATATTCTTCACACTCTCAATCTGGGAATAATCACTGGGGGAAGGGAGGGGAAGGGGTGGTGGAGAAAATAATTGTTTACACCGCAACAAATACGTCAGTATTGTAAAATAATTTTGTATGGATATTTTTTTTTCTTTTTTAATAACTATTCTTTACAAACCTTCAAATATGCAATTCCTTCAAAAATTAGCAATAAAAAAATGTTATGTTAATTAAAATCTTTATTTTTTTAAATTACTGTGATAATAAATTACTTAATACGGTTATTCCGTTTAATATTTGTTTCTTTGTACTTAATTTTTTTCAGAAAATTGTAATTAAATTTATATAACCATAATATTCTCAAATATTAAATAATATTATAAATTGGAAAAAAAAACAATAATGTATAATATGTTGTTAATAATAGATTTTAATTGGAATATAAAAACACACTCTAAGTGATCGCGCGTTTACGTAAAAAAAATCAGATAACTACTTCCGAGGTAGACACATTTTCATAATAAGAGCATATAATCAAAATTATTGGAAAAAATTCTGTAGAAATTTATAATGAATGATTATTATAACAAGATCTTTTCTAAATATTGGTTGTCGATGCCTGTTTTTACAGAAACCTGTTTTCACTGAAATATCTGGAGTCAAATCTCTAATGAGATTTCAAACCCTAAGTGAGTTAGGTGGATTTCAGGTAGACTTCAGATAAATTTGTGACTCAAACGGAGATTAAAAGGATATTTAAAGAATATAACAACAGATTACACACAAGGACTAAAAGCAATTTTCTACTTCCATACTGATATCTTTCACAGTACATTTTTTGTTGTCGTACAGTGTAGATCTTCCATATTATTACACGGTCCAGTTCAGCTATTTTCGCGAACATCCTTTGTTTTTCGAAGTTTACCGTAATACTGGACTTCGTCCGCGTATTCAACAGTCGTGAATTTTATTATTTTGCTGTGTAAACTTATTAATGATTATGAACATACTCTCTCAGCAAGTAAATTCGCAGAACTTGTACGAATCGTACGGATTGTATGAAAGAATCGGTTCTCCGATCATCTAGTAAGTATTCACTGATACTTATAAACTAATATTTTTGTACAAATATTATTTATAAAAACGTGTAAACTACGCTGCACAGAACACATCATGTATTTTTTAAAAGAAATTATTATTATTATTATGCTCTCTTTAAAAAAAAATTAGAAATTTTACAGTTTAGTGTAAAATTCATAAGTACAAACATTGTATTGCCTTTTACGAATTAATTATGGATAAGATATTTTTTCGATAGATACACTCTAGAAGATCTTTCAAAAGATATTCTAGAAGATTTTTTATTTTCTCCAAGAATCGGAATTAAAAATAAACATTTTAAACAAACATCTTAAATAGCTGACTGAATTTTTTAAGCTTACGCGGTTGTTGTAAGAAGGCTTATCGAGATTTATAATAGAACTATCGGAATACTAATCATTCTTATCTCGTATATGTATGCAAAATACGGTTCAAAAGAAAATTCCGTAGCAACTATGTTACAAAAAGAAAATTCCGTACTACTAAAAAGATTAATGGCGATATTACGGTCGGTGTATCTGCATACATTTACAATGTTTGTACTTATGAATTATTTCTCTGATAAAACATTAGAGTTGCCAATTCCTTTTTCCGATCCCCTCAGGTAAAGCATACAGGTAACTTCAAGCATATTTAATCTCCCTGTACTTTGCTCATCTTTTTGAATACTTTTCTATTATTTTCGTAAATCTTTCCAGGATACGTCGTTAAAAATGAAATGTTAATTTTAATTTAAAAACGTATAGTGTACTTTCTTATGCACGTAAAAATGTTAAAATTAACATTTTATTTTTTACAGTATACATATATCAAAATAGCTGACGTTATCAAGACAGTTTATTTTATATGTCATAACGCTCAAACGTTGAATGGGCCTTTCTAATATAATAATTCGACATGTTGAAACTTTTATACAAAGAAACTGCACCTGTTACGATTTTGCAATTTTCGATGTCTGTATAAGCATCGTCTGATCATACCGCTTGCGTATGTAAAGCGTATCCGGTGTACTTCACATTCTACACCTGTTATGAGAACAGATGATTTCTTGAATGAACACGCGTCCAGATGTTCAAAAAAAAAAACGTATCAATCTTCAAGAGTAGAGGATTGTTATTTTAACGGTAATTTGTTATAGTACTTAATACTGGAAAGTATTTTGCAGAAAAATTATATTATGTAAAAAAAAATCACAATTCCATTTTAAAAAGTGGAAGCGGACCTTCATATCTCTTTTTGACGCCTCCAACTAGAAGAATAACAAAATAATCATAAATATGTCTATCTCGAAACCGTTCCACTTTCATCAGAAACATTTTTCCGTATCTTCTATACATTTCTTCAGATATTTATCTGAATAAATTAAAATGGGAATTCTGTATAATAAACGAATAATAATCTTATGAATTTGCAGATTAATTTTTTCCATGCAAATTACGTTTTTCATAGTTAGCTGTCTGGTAATTTACGACTTCACGCTCGAAGAATTTTCCGTTTCCGCGGACTTTCGCCTTTTGCGGACTTCCGAACTTGAGTAGCTCTTTGCTCTTTGGAGGGTAAAGATCGATGAAACATGTGGAACGTGAAAAAGTGAATCGGTCTGATAGCCAACCTGACTAGGCGAACAACCGGTTCTCCATCACGTTGCTAATCTTGCTTCTCCTCCTAGAAACTTTTCCCATGAATTTTTCGAAATTTTTTTTCTCGATTCCAATCGGATTTCATTTTGTAAGAGTTATTAAATTTAGTTGGGGTTTTTGATTTTCCACGATATTAGGTGGAAATCAATAACCACTTTTACGTGACTTTGCAGAGAAAGAAAGTGTCGGAATATGAAAAATACGCGTTATAAAAAACTTCATCATTTACGTTGAGATCGCTAGACCTATCCGTTCTCGTATTGAGTCCTTATTAATTTTTGCGCAAGTCTTTGCCGAGTTTTCTCGTTACACTCGAGTAACGGAAAAGGAACCGTGAAGGCACCAATGCGGTCGGCAGGAGAGAGATTTACAATTTGCGATTTGTCAGCGTGCATTTTATCGCGTCCGCAACGACTCATCATGCACGGATAGCTTTTCAAGCGCGTGTCCGATTTACGATGCGCTCTTTTCGCCCGGTATATATATGCGAGAGATTTATCAGGTGTAATTTTCAACAAAGAGATTCTCGAGACTAACGTGTTATTTCGCGTTTCGGATGGTACATCGAAATGGTATTCCGTGTCCGCATATTCCGCGTGCCTTGCGAGAATCCAATTTCATAAAGACGGTCTTGCGTGATTTCATTATCGCGCTCCACTAATCCCTCCGCGGATTGTCAGTCTCGTTAAATCCTCGATAGACGTATATGTGTGCTTGTATCTTAATGAAATTTAATTACTGCTTTAAACGCGCGGTATTTCAACGTAAAATTCTCGCGAAATTGCGGTATGATCGTAATTTCGCAAAAACAGTTCACGTTTCTCTCTCTCTCTCTCTCTCTCTCTCTCTCTCTCTCTCTCTCTATCTATCTATCTTTTTCTCTACCTTCTCTATTTTACGGGCTTTACACGATCAATACACTATCAATGTCAATAAATACTGACAATGTCGATCGTGTGTGATTCATATTGATGGATTAATATAAAATATTGACGATGAACTAGATTTCTTGATGATCGAGATGATCGATTTCCTATTACATACCATGAGAATAATATTGTACTTGTTAGTATACGGAAAGAAGGTTTTGCTGAAGCATCTTACAATTTAGCTAGATACAAATCTGAAAATAATTTTGTTTTGACCATTAAAATAATTAGAACGCTTAAACTGCTATGTTGAACTGCGATGTTGAAATTCTTTGTAGCGTTGTTATCAACGTTTGAGTGCTTTACTCAAATTATTTCTGACGGCTCGACAAAATTATTTTTAAATCGATATCTAGCTCAATTTCTATATATTAGGTGTAGTAAAAAGTCATCGCGTATTTTTTAGCTCAAAGTTGTATATACAATATCTTCGTCAATAATGAATGAAATTCAAATTTAAAAAAAGGGTTTTAAAGCTTGAAATCTCTACTTTTAAAAGCTTATCACATTTTTTAAGTTTATATGAGTTTGATAATTTTTACATACCAAAAACTACGAGCTGAAAAAGACGAAAAATTTTCTTCTCACTTTGTGGATTTGTAACGTGTCCAAAACGAATTTGAGAAAATTTTCGATTACATATCGTGAAAGCTTGATACTTTCCTTACAAAATCATTTTTTTTTAATATTCCTACGACTTTCGATTACTGAGTTATCGCGGATTAAATAAAAGAATTATTTTGACTTTAATTGCTCATAACTCCATTAAAAATTGTCGTATCGTATAATTTAAAAAAGAGATTTTTAAAGCTGAAACTTTACTCTATTAAGATATATTTATATTGTTGGTAAGAAAGTAATTGCAGTTTTTACTGATAGATGTCTTTTAAAAATACGCGATGACTTTTTACTACACCTAATACTTCAACAAAATCATTCTTTTTATGGCACACTGAAACTTGAAACGTGCTCGGATTCCCATCCGGGAACTCCTCGAGTGTCATGTCCTTGTTTAACGTTCGGTTAAACAAGTGATATTTGGATGGCACTCGGGCGGGAATCTAAACATTATAGCTTTGGAAAAAAAGAGTTAGAATCAAAATTCCGATTGATAAAATCGAAATCTACTGATTCGTTCATTTTCAATCGACAATTTTTCTTAGTGCAATATTATTGACTGTGTTAGATCCGTAAAAAGAGCACGTTTGTATACTTTCGTCAACATAGTTGCACGGATTATATACATAAAACTAAGCTGAATCATTGTCAATAATACTCGCGTAAGGTTGTAAAAATTGATCGTATCAATTCCGTATTAGAATTGTAATAAAATATAAATTTTTAGACATATATATGTATGATGCAGAAAATCACTGATAATCATATATGATAAAATTGAAGACCGACTGACCAACTGAACATTTCCAAAAGGTATTTTTTTATCTTTTCGAAACAGTCATTTGTATACTTGATTGACTGTAATAAATTACAGATTACAGATCGTGTAAATGCGAGTGACGTGCTCTCGTCAAACAGCCGGTCAGAAGTCAACGGTTGTTTCGAACCAATTACTGAAGTCCGACCGGCCGCATGTTGTCCGAACGAGCTTCTCTTTGTGACATTTACATGTTACTACGGGAACGTTCAAACTCATAAATGCGTTTGCCAAGCCGGTCTGATGGAATCACCGGCCGAGAATGTACCGGTTAGGTGAGTTGAACGCACGTCTGCGGACCGATGTACATCTCACGAGATATTCTCGCGAACACGCGAGTTCGCTGTTAAATCTGGCCACCTTTTACGTTTACCAAATCGAACAGGCTTACTTTAGTTGTGATTACGACGCAAATTTAGATATTAAGCCGTATGTAATTATGGACGTGAAAAAAAATTAACGAGAGCAAAATAATTGCCGCTTTCTCTACGCTTAATTATTATTAATCTTAATCGCTTAAATATTATTAAGTTGCGATTAATACTGTAACACAGTAATACTGCGTTCAGGTATCGATACGCATCGAGAGAATTTATTTCTTAAGGCACTCTCTTACATCCGGTGTCCAGAAACGTCTCGTCACACGCGCACCCAAATATCGTATTTAAAAAGCGATAACTACCGTAGCTCGAGCGTGTTATTCCTCTCCTTTCGTGCTCTTCGTCAGTCGCTCCGAGCGTAATCGGTGTGCCTCGGCTGTGCAAAGAAACGTCCTGCACAGTTGCACGTGGCCGTAGTAACAAATAATTAGAGCGTGACCGAAGAAGCTAAGCGTTACTTTTCATGGTTTTAGAAAACCCCCGGTCTTCTCCCAGATAAAATCGTATTTTAACGAAAGACTCGCTCCTTTCGCCGCTATACGAGTATACCGCGAAAAACCGTGCAAGTCCCGCATTATCGCGCGTACCGTACAACTGTTATTATAAAAAAAAAAAAATAGCCCAAATCGCACGTACCTTTTGGTCCGAGGCAATTTAATTCTTTTCGAAGAGTATTGCTTAATAATTTAACAAAGGGAACCGTAATACGTTTACTTTTGCCGCATGGATCTCTTTTCGTAACGGTAAAATTTTATGAGTGCAGGACAATGGGAAAGCGTACGTTATTATCTCGATTCCTTCATATTCTTCCCCTCAAACCAACCTCATAATTACCGACGTGCGTGCGTGATCGTATTCTAGAAAATGATAAAGAGTTCATAACAACTGTAAACAATGGCGTCTCCGTCGCACGCACTTTTCTTTGTTTAACTCTTCCTCGGACGCTTTCGATTATCTCTCATTCGGAATTCTTTCAACTTAAATGTTCGTAAAGCGCCACGGAGGAGTTTTGAAAAAACGTTTCGTTCCTCTCTCGTTTCATATGGATGTGCAAATCTTGCTTAACGTCAGGTGAATCAGATAGCTGCAGAGAAGCGGTCGATCCTGCGTCGACTTCCTTTCTCGGACGTGACAGCTTTAAAATTCTACGTGAGTCATTCATTCAGTCGTCTTTTCGTGACTGCGTATACACGAATTTACATCTAGTTCAGTGTTACTCTCTTTACACCGCTGAATTTACATCGATACATATAATGCCAGATTTAATTCTTTTAGAGAGAATCTGGCTTGATATCTCAAAAAAAAAAACAAAAAACAAAAAAAAACAAAAAAAAAATAGAACGATATTTGCGTCGATTCGCGATCACCAAATGGAAAGTACCAAACATTTGTTAACTAGTTGTTACTGGATATACTCGTTATGACATAATATTTATGTTAATTGTATTGCATTATTGTTTAATAATGCAAAATTATCGCTTTCAACATTTCTTCAACAGTTCGCGTCATTATTCGACGAAGAAGGAAGTCTTATTCGTGCCGCGGCTCGGAGTCACGCAGGCTTAAGTCCGCCATAGCCTCTTTGTTTCCGTGAGGATGTCACAAGAATCTTAATTCGTGCCGTGCCGCGGAGCTTCTCTCGGAAGATACATAATTCGGCATGTACGATTTTCTAACCGCGTTACGTCGCGAAGACATACGGCGACATACACCGCGTTAATCTCCCGTAATTGCATACACGTGCATTGTATCATAATTATTACAATTTGTAGTAACAAACACGTATATTTCCGTGGCTACAATACGCCTCGCGAATAGCAAATAGGGGATGTACGAAACGTTCAAATGAATTAAATATATTACGGTAGTAGCAGATGGGGACCACAGCTGATGAATTTTGGTAACGATCGTGCAGCGAATTAAAGGGCCTGTTCCGTAACTCTTACGCCCGATCCACGATCTTGCTTTAAGAGGCCGTAAACTCTGAGAAATTGACGAATCACAGTCGATTATTTTTCCCATATTCAACTGTGATTAGTCAATTTCTTAAGGCTTATACTGCTTACGACCACTTAAAGCAAGATTGTGGACCGAGCATTAACGATTCTAATTATTAAATTATTAATGTAACGATATCGTCGCAGCCGTTAAGGGTTGCAGAACGAAAATTGTCTCTAAATTTGTAACCAAAATTCCTTCAGGGAATCTGGCAATATTCTGTCTTTTTAATCGATTGTTTAACGCGAACGTACAACACAGCGTCACTTGAATCACGTTTTTGCGTCATAATAAGAAGTGGCGTTATCGAGTAGGTGCGATTAACGAGTACCGAGGGATGCAACTCGCGGATGAAAGCGGAGGAAAAATTCATCGCGTTTGTTTATACGAGCAAGGTGGATTTTTCAACGATCGAGCGTCGCATTCGCCTTTCAGCCGTAGACTCTCTCGCTCTCACACCCGCGCGTATAATCTGCACAATAAATGCCATCGCCAACTTGCTGGATATAGGCGTGTGCATTTCTTCGTTCGGTCCTTCTCTCCCCCGCGTTCCTCCCTCGGTGGTCAAAGTGCGTGGCTCCGGTTCGCCTTCCTACGCACAATCTTCCTCCGGCGCGGTCGTGCCCTCGCGAAATTGTGATATATTCGTATTGCATACACATGACGAGAGAAACACTGTCCGACTTTGCGGATTGTGAAACTCCGAGCGCGAAAAAATTATTTTGCATAGGCGTAGCTAGGATTTTGTTTAAGAGGAGAGGATAGTCGAGTGGGTGCGGACCATTGGATTTGTTTCGTTTTTATATTATTATTTTTAATTAATTACTTTTTTAGAGCAGATAAAAATATCACACATATTTAATTTACTAATTTACTTAATTTTTCTCTTAAAATTATAAAACTGATTTTCCTCGAATTAGAAAAAGTGAAAAATTAAAATTAAAATAAATAATTAAAATGTAAATTAAATTTATATAACTAGCCCAATGTGAATCTTGGGAGAGTTCTCAGAAAAAAATCTTTCTATAATTTTCACCTCCAATTCTTTAATCTTTTTCAGAATTAATTTTTTGTGAGTACTTATTATATATACATAGCCCGTTTAAGCGGTTTTAATTATTTTCGTTCTTCTTGAAGGTTTTCTTTAAGAGACGGGCGTTCTCTTGTTTCTCCTGACTACGCTCATGCCTGACTACGCTCGCATACTTGTAAATGTAAATGTTTCTACAAGTGTCCGAAACGTAAATATTTATGCGCGACCATTCTATATTCCGATGTTGTAATTTTTAACGACAATTCAGTATCGCTATGCTATCATTGCGCAGCTTTTTTACCATATATAATATCTATACGATAACATACTAAATTGTCGTTAAGAGTTACAAAATTGAAGTACAGCACTCAGATTAAACGTTATTCTTATTTTTTTGCGCAATATGATTCCGTGTAGGTGTACATATCTTATGAATAAATTTACGTGTACTCTTTATACTCTTCAGGATACGAAACGTTAGCATTTTAATAAAACGGATATTTCACGTTTTTTTTATACATCTATCGTACCAGATGATCACGATAATTATATCTCAAGATAATACAATTTTCATTGTGTTACGTTTATATACCAGTGCAGGAATTAAATTATTGATGCGATTTAATGGTATAAGCTCTAAGTGCACAAATTCACAAACAGGCATTTAATTACGGACGATCCGTATTGCTTGTTTAATTTATGCGTGTACCGCACAGAACATACCTACTTGTTAGAGTTCAAAACCAGGCAGTCTTTAACATTGAATACGCAGTTCTGCTATGAAGTTGAATAATTATAGAATATCTACTCTGCATCCGAGTACAATAATAACGTTATAATAGTAATAACAAATAGATCGGAACAAAAGTTCGTAGCACTATTTATTTATATTATGTTTACACGTTTAAAAAAAAATTGACAATTATATTACTCAGTCAAAACAAAGTTTCAGCTTTAAGAATCTGTTTTTTTTTTTAATTGCTTTTCAGATGATTTGTAATGGGGTTACGATCAATCAAAGCCAAAATGTTTTTTTTATTTAACGATTTTGTAGGAAAAAAAAGCATTCATTCTAGAGCTTCATTTTAGAAAGTCGAAAATTTTCGCAAGTTTTTTTGGGCACGTGACAGGTCAAAGTAAAAAGAAAATTTCCCGGTCGTAGGTTTTTATGTAAAAATTATCAAATTCACAGGAACATTCAAAGGACATCATGATCTTTTAAAAAAAGAGAGCAGATTAAAATTTAAAAAAAAAAGAGCATTTATTTACAAGTATATAAATGTAAAAGACAACTACTTTAAAGGAGACAGAAACCAGATTTAAATTGGGTAAATATTCAAATTTTTATAGGCCTAGCTCCGTTTTTTTTTTTTTTATTATATGTATTTATTTTATACGAATTTCAAAAAGCAGGCAATTTGATCAGTTAAAACATATGCTAACATATATTTTTAAACCTATATTTTGTAATACCTCATTTTCCTCGGGGACGAAATGGGTCAGGCATAATAAGAAGTTAAATCAATTATATTTTATCGAATTTTATTATTCTCTCCATAATTATTGCAGAAGTCACATCTATAAGAATGCATTTTTAAACAATACTTTGCCACATATGAAACAGAAAAAGGATCATAAAAAAATTATACTAGCCAAAACTTTTTTATCAAGTTTATACTATTAGATAAAAAAAGTTTTACTTTAAAAAAAATGTTACTTTAAAGTAAGATGAAACAGCAAATTTACTGTTTCATCTTTAGGACTCTCAATTTTAATAGGCAATTCTGCTCCTGCTTCTACTTCCCTTTCGGCAATCTCTGATTCCGACTCTGCTTCCGCTACTTGTTTGTGTTACTGATTCGGTTTCTGTATTTGTTTTCGGTTTCCGCTTCGGTTTCAGTTTCATACTGTACCTCTCGTTTCACTATTGGCTCTGATTGAATCTGAATCTAATTGATTACCACTATCATCTGCAGGTAAATCCTCCAACATACTTTTGTATCTGCAGATCAATATTTACAATAAATATAATACATATCACAGAATACATTTTTTAATCTCGATATATAATTTTTAAAAAGACATATGGATCTACATCCGCTCACTATTCATTTAATGTAAAATAGCAGAATTACCTGAACAAGAAGGGTTGGACGTCAATGGAAATATCTTTTCTTTAGGCATATCTTTTGTTAATTCTTTGAAATGAACTACTTGATCGGAAAATGATCGCCAAAATGATTGACCTTCAGGTATAAACGTAGCCTGTATATTTTTAGGTTGATATCAAGTTTTTACTACATGAAATATAGAGTAAAAATGAATTTAAATAAGTATACTTCCGTTTTTTTTTTTTACATATAATATATTACCTCATCGATATGATATATGTATTACCTTAATTGAGTGACAGAGCCGAAAAATGTTTTCGAACTCTCGTAGCTCCTCTCGGAAGGCAAACCATCGAGAGTATCCTTGCCAAGAGCACTTCTCTAATATATATATATATATATGAGAGAAGTCACCAACTCGGCTACGATCAGTCAATAAGATTGAGGATGATATTACCTCAAAATTGTTATATCCCTTTCGGGGACACCCTAATAATGAAAGTAAAAAAACAAAATTACTATAATCTAATACCATAAAGTTATTAAAAAATTCGATATATTACTTACCCTTATCATAGCAGTTTCAACAATATCAGGGGATGTTTCTTTAACTATAAAGGCTCAATTGAGAGAGACAAAATTTGATCCATTACTTGTAAACATTTGTTTGCATTGGCTCGATCTAATTGAGACTATATTTTATTTGAAAATCAGTGGCGTGTCTCCAGATTTCGTACAATCCATCTCCAGGTAGTTAACAGCGTCGAGAGAGAATTAAAAGGACAATTCTTGGCGCAGGTAGCCGATGTAACTGTGATGTCCGCGCACAAATCCTATTAGACCTGCAGGATGCAATCACGAAAATACCGTTAAAGTCGTATGAGTAGCATCTCGCCGGGGAGATGAGATACGCGTGATTTAGCGGGTCGAATCGGCGCGCCGGTAACTTGCGCGTGATGCGTTTCTTTAAAATGGCACGTCTCGCGCTTTGCCGCTCGATTGTATAATACATCAAAGTTATATTTAAGTTCAAATTTATATTAAGTTTATATTTAAGTTTTTCATGAAACAGTCGGAGCGACTCGGAATTACATCAGAAGAGTCGCCGAGTGCGGAACTAAAATTTTTTTAAAAGTTTCTGATGAAACTAACTTTTGGATTTATACATTTAACATTTTTCATTCCCGATTACATATTTCATACTTATCTAATCCGTAAATAAATGGAACATTAGGTCCTGAGGATAATTTAAAAAATAGTAGTTTAAAGCTTTCGCAAATTATGAGTTTTTTTTTTTTACAGTTCAAAGCGGTACCAAAATTTAAAGTTCGAAAACTGATACAGTTGTGGATGAAGAGTGAAAAAATTTCACTGATTACGTGGAGGACGTATGTATAGTTGAACTCGAAAAATTCTTAAATAAAATAAAACTATTAAGAAAAAACTTTAGCATCTAACTTTAGTAAATCACATGGATTTATATGTGTTTTATTTAGCATCGCAATTAAATAAATGGTTCTGTTACGGATTAATCCGACTTATCGGTTATTACTGACCGAATCAAAGCCGGATTCGGAAGCCGTTAAAAAGGAAAAAGGAAGAAGAGACACTCCAGAAATCGAAAGTCAATAGAAAGTATGAAAATGTGTACCTTCCCGTAACTATCAGATCTAAATATGTGCACACCCGTTCGAATTTATCGTTTATTTTGCAAATCAAAGAAAAAAAGAAGACTTGTCGGAGCGGTATTTGTCGGAACTGCTTCCGGAAATTGGAACTCTCAACAACATTTTTATTATGTATACGATTGCCAACGACAATCAACACAGTGTAACGGGATACATCGGCGATTTGCGATCGCAATTAACTTTTTGGTGAACCTTTTGCACAACTCCGCACTTTATTTAGCTTCGTACTCTCAACATGACGTATCCGTAAACATACGACGATCAGCATTGCGACAATGTTTTCACTGTTGATTGCGCAATATTCATAACAAGAATAAGATGATACTCGTGTACGCTTCTTTGTTTATTTGGGAACGTTGCGTCAAATCGAGGTCGAATGCGCTTTCGCACGCAATCGTCGTCTGCTGTTACAGCGAGAATGAATGACAATGCTTTCGTTCGCATATTACTATCTCCACTTACAAAACAAAGACTCGAGATTCGACCGACTCGAAGAGTAGCAGTGTCGCATTTCTACACTCCGAATTCCCCGCTATACGAGATTATTGTTGCATTACATTTACGTGTCCGTCCGGTTCAAGCATATTGCACGTGAGCGAATATGTAATCACGCGCGAGACGTATGCAAAACTTACGGTTAAAATAAACTAGGTCGAACCGACGAATTAATTAAACTAAATTAAAATTTATTTCAAGACAATTTAAAACTTAGATAGAGTTGAATGAAAATCATATATCGTGGTTACCGCCTCTGACGAAAAATAATTAACTGTTCAATTAAATTGAACGTGGATTTAGGGAGCTTTCCAGGTAGGAAACACAATTAAACGCAGAAGCACCCGTGTCAAGCTGTTTGTTGTTTAAACAAGGCTGCTAAATGTTTACGATACACTAAAATCTTTCATCTTTTCTAAATAGTTATCATGTATGTTTGATCCACAAGTCTCAATTCTGCTTTTTCGCTGTGTACATTTGTGTCGTGTTGTGTTATTATTGGACCATGTCGAATACTGTATCACTTTGTGTCCCTTGTTGAAAAACTTCCATTTAGATATTATTTAAGTAAGTTAAGCCATTTGATGTATGTATTTCTTTATTAAAAAATGTCAATTACTTTGCTATGAGTTTATCGGATGAACTAATTTAACTAATTACCTACGGAACTTTCAGGGCAGTTCGGAAATTCCGTAGCGAAACCCAATTTTCGTATCCGAGAAAATCCAAGAGGAGAGTCCATTAACATCTTCGGCAAACTTGTCCAAATTCGTTTAAGTATCTTCATACTAAATTTATTTCTATAATACAAACGCAACAAATCATGTCACCACCAAAATTACATCAAAATCGTATAACCAACAAAAAATAATGAATAAGCAAGAACGAAATTAAAATGTGTTTCATTACACAGTTCGACAAAAAAGGATATCGGAATGAGAGTCATTTTTATAACTTTTTGTTGAATACGAATATACAAATTGCTATCTCACAATTGTGAGAAATTTACAATTAAAATTACAAAGTTTTCACGTGCTTTGAATTTTTTTGTGCTGGCTATGGTGGATAAAGTACTTAATTGGAAATCAGATTCGTATTCAACATCCTAAAAACTACGGGAAATAACTAGACTCTTAGTGTTTTTTTATTTTTTTTTTTATTCAATTATGTTATCAATTATATAATAAATCTAACAAAAGAATGAACGAAATACTTATTTGAAGAAAAGTAATTTATCCCTAATTAATTAAACTGCAATAATTATTTTATAAAATTATTTTTTATAATAAAAATTATTTTTAGCATTAAATAATTTCATGAACTTCTCCTTTTTCGCGCAGCGTAAAATTATCCCTGCGGATGCAGAGGGTAAAAAACACAATTGCCAACACAGCTTTCTAGTTTCAGTATAAAATATTACTTATAACTGTATTGTAATTACATTCCATTTTATCTCAGCGAGACGTTTAAACGCGTCGCCGATTCATGAAAATAAATGTCAGGAAGTAACGTTGCTCAACAAAGCCGTGTATATACTGACGAATCTAGTCTGTTCTGCTTGCCAACTGTTAGTTTATAACGGACTCGTCGACCCGTTACGGTTGATACTTCGTTATCCTGCCATCGTCATTCAGCGGACTATTTCGCGAGGAGTAATCTCTGCTGATCTCTCGACTGTGTTGTTCCAGCGACCGTTGTCGTTATACCGTATATCCAGCACTTGCGATTCGCCTGCATTTTCCACACTTACCATTCACGGTCCGTAACATTGACGAGGAGGACGACGTGTGTCCGATAACGCAGCCGGTGCACAGCTGCACTCGTCTAACCGGTTACACGACGCGCTGCATCCGACGGGAAAATTGATAATCACTTATGCAACGGTCACACTATATCGATTGATCAAGCATTTCGGTACGTTGGAACCTTGAAAATGCGCGGCCATTTGTCGACTATTTGCGCTAATCATCGCCGACGATTACCTCCCGAGAAAAAAAAGTAAAAGGGACTTGGAAACTTGGAAAATTGCGAATTTCTCATAATGACATAATGAACAAGAATTCTGCAATCAGTTGCATGCTGCAGTTATTATCTCGAGGCTTACCGGTCGGTTCTTCTTGCGCATGACGGTTTTTACATATATTTTTTATTCCTTGTTTCCTTTTCGAAAAATATCTTTCACACGTCATTTATATGCACCGCCGAGCGTTGCATCGCGACGAGTGCGAGAAAGTCGCCTATGCACTTGCATCGCCTATGCATCTTGCCGCTTCTCGGCTCGGCTGCTATCCTGATACCGTGGCTGCAGCCGCAGCTGCGCCGACGTGTGTCGCAATCGACATTGTGAGAAAGAGAAGGCGCGTTCGCCTTTAAGTATTTACATAAATCTCGAGACGGCGTCTCTCAGAAATCGTCATTCTCGCACGGAACATCCTCTCGATCTCGTCGAGCTCCTTCGAACGCGGAATTTCGAATTTGGATGCGCGATCGGTCCTGTCGAAATATTTATTCAACACGCCGACGTTTCTCCCTTACGTCACGGCGATCAACAACGAGTTTGTCTCGTACGAGAGGACGAATTATCCTGCGACAAAATAAACGCGTGAGCCAATCGTTTTTTGTGACGTGCGATGCAATACCATCGCAATTTGCGAATTTTAATTTTTTGATATGCCTAAAAGAAAGTTGGAATCTCTTGTGAATAAGAAGTAGATGAATTCAATCAACGATGTATTGCGTTGACCAATTTCCGTGTTTTTATGCGACGGTTGACGTCATCGAATGATGTCATTAATAAATATTTGTTCATGTTTATTAGTAAATCTTTTGAAATATATTATGAAAGATGCGCATTTCGACGCGCATTAAAAGAAGTTTGCTAGATTTCTTCAATTTTAAGCATTTGGCACTATTTGAAACGTAGAGAACAGAAATAAGTATTTTCGGCTTATTATTATGCTGTTGTATGAGTCTATGCGGCGTTTTTTCCTTTGTGAAAATAAGGTGTTGAAACGTCTTCACAAAATGTTTACTGCATACGTGAATAAACATTTACTAGTGATTTTATTTGATGTTAATAGAGAAAAAGTCCTCAGAGAAAAAATAATTGATCAACTTAATACATTGTTATTTATTACATTTGAAATCGATCGTTAGATTTTTCTTATGGGATGCGGAGCCATCTAATCACCGAGCGATTTTTTAAGGATACGTCGGCGTGTTGAATAAATATTTTGTGAACATCAAAATTGATTAAATTATCTTTGTTTTTTCAAGCAATTTGGAGACGACCGTACGTCTCGATCGGTCGCATATGCTAACAAAACGCAGTCTCTTTTTCTCGTCTAGTTCTCCTTCCGGTTTCAGGTTCCGTATTCATGTAGCTCCCATATTCGTTTCGTTCTTTATGTATCTTGTCCGCCTGCACTACATGTCGTACATCCGGCAATCACCAAACAATACCATGACTGACGCATGTATCGTATTGAAACAATACTGCGGTACAATAATATGCCTGGTGTTTCAGATTATTTTCAATGGGGATTTCCATTTTTTAAATTGATAAGAATGAGTAAATAGATCTTTTAAACCCTACAACTTTTGTCTGAACACTTTTTCGATCAAACCTTATCCTGTGAAGATAAAAAGGTGATACAGGATATGGTCTGATATATGTTTGTATATACAGGATGGTCCAGTTGTGTATACAGAATGGTAAAGTGTGATAAGCCAAACTAGGAAAATATATTGTAGAAGATAGGAAGAAAACATTTCCTTAGAAACCGATGATTCTTCAAATGCATCACGTAAAAGTATAAGATAGAGATATCGAAAGGAAAATAATAATAAATGAAAAAAACGGGCAATTAAGAGCTTAAATTCGCAGTAATTGGAGCGATTATATCAACATATATTTCTCAGTACTACATTTATATGTATAAATACCGAACGTTTCGGCTTAATTCAAGCCGAAATCTTCAGCAGTCTAGTATAATAAAATCTCTTGATAAATAATTCGAGACATCTTGGCAGTCTCGTATAACACAATTCAAGTAGTCGGAAATCAAAGTAATCGAATGCAGCAAGGGAGTCTCCCAGATTACCACATCTGAAGTAAGTAACCGTCATTTAGCTGTCATTTAACTGAAAGAAAAATAATTTATGAAATATGTTATACTTTATTCTGGCATATATTGACATGAAATGTTAAATATCTTGTAAATTATTAGTATTTTGATATCTCTAACCAATATTTTCAGAATAATTAGAGGAATCATGTTATTTCATTAAAAAAAATGGATGTGATCTTTTTGACTTCATTTAGATAAAAAAAAAACAACATAATCGGAATACGTTGTTTTTTCTCTCTCGAAACTTTTCCACTTTTATTTGTTTTTCCGTATCTTCTATTTTTCGAGTTATTGGCTTGTCATACTTTACGTGAGAGTCACCCCGATATACTTTGTTGAATGTTTTATGCGGTCCCCAAGGCGACCCATGAAAGATGTAGCGAGAGATATTGTCCGAAATGGAAGGGTATCACCTGGCCGTTCCGATATTTTACATAATATTCTTTATAAATAATTCATATGTTTATGCTAATAAATTGTATTAAACGAAAAAATTGTTCGAATTGTCCTCCGATCGTCCGTAACCCACGTGCCAATCTAGTAGTTCTATTATTTTTCTTTTTAATACATTTTTAGCACAGCTTGTAATAACCTCTACAAGTAATATCAGAGTATTTATTCCACAAGAGAGGACGATTTATTAAACCGTCAAGCACATGTCAGATGTGTATTTATCAGAGGATATCCAATGAAACACGGCGCAGTTGCCTACAAGATGATTCTTGTAGCCAACAAGCCAAGCAAAATAGATAGATTTCTACTTCCCGATTGGTTGGCGTACTTTTTGAGTAGAAAAGTAATATGGTTCTATTCGACTCGGTATTAACGCTTGCATGCGTTTATTTGCTAGTGAGAGACGTTAAGTGTGACATTAAAATTAATTTGAGTACTCGTTACGATGCCAAGTGTCGATATATTGTCGCTGCTCGTGGTCGCTTACCTTTTAGAACAACAGTAGACGTGAGTAGACTCGACAGGAGCTAGAACATTTTGATACCAGCTAATTACCAATCTTCCAAGTCGTTAACCTTTCAATATCTTTTTTTGTAAGACTCAAAGCAATCAAGTACTCGTGATTATGTACCGCATCGTTAATACCTGTTGCGAATCGTGTGCCGGTCGATTGCTTCCGCTCTTGCGCGTACATAAGATAATGAACTATTCAAAACTAGGAGGGACCGTCCCAAATTTTGAACCTTTGCCCCACTTAACAATGCGTCCTAAATTTCGCCTGAAATTAAAGACGTGACTACGAATTGTCCTTTTTTAAAAGTGAAAATAATAAGTGTGAAACATAATTTTCAACTCTAACGTGTGAAAGACTTTAATTTTTCTTTTTACTAAAAAAAAAACCCAGATTTTTTTTTATTTATAAAATACATTCGGAGTAGAAAAGTGTAATTTAAAGAAATAAAAAAATGTGCAGATCTCTCGTAACCTAATGTAACTTTTATCATCTCATGATTATACATTAAGTGTTACTATTAGGTTGTTCGGAAAGTAATTTTGTTTTTTCTTATGAAAATGAAAGACGATTTTCAATCAGACGCATTTCAAATGATCATGAACGGTCGAATTCGATAAATTTAATCTCTCAGCGATCTCACGAGTTGTTATTCGCCGGTTTGCATCAATTAATGCCTTTATTGTGTCTTCATCAGCTTCAACTGGCCTTCCAGAACGTGGTGCATCTTCAACATCATAATTGCCGGATCGAAATTTTGCAAACCAGTTTTGGCACTGGCGTTCTGTCAATACATCTTCTCCATACACAT
>NW_017306091.1:2010742-2026382 GCF_001594115.1 Trachymyrmex septentrionalis | reverse complement strand
AAATAAAAGAATTATTTTGACTTTAATTGCTCATAACTCCATTAAAAATTGTCGTATCGTATAATTTAAAAAAGAGATTTTTAAAGCTGAAACTTTACTCTATCAAGATATATTTATATTGTTGGTAAGAAAGTAATTGCGGTTTTTACTGATAGATGTCTTTTAAAAAAACGCGATGACTTTTTACTTAACCTAATACAATTATATTCTCTCATTTCATTAATAATAAAGTATTTTTCTAAAAATTTAGTCAGGATAATTAATATTGAATTTTTCGAAACGTCCCTGTTTTCCTTCGTGAAGAGTTGATCACCTTAAGTCGTATACACGCACATGTGTGTGTATCGTGCAAAACGCGCGCGCGCGCGTGTGTATGTGTCATGCGAACACCCGTCCAGATCCGGGATACAGTTATTCGGCGCGAGAGTTCGGGCGGCCCATTCGCGTTGAGCCTCCAGGCAGTCGCACGCTATCCCACCGAGTACGAATACGTATATACCGACCACCTTCAAGGCTTCCTCGCTCGCGCACGTAACGTGGTCAGCCGCGGCGGGCGAAGACCCATCGCGTTTTCCGGTGCGCGCAGTGAAGCGGTGCCGGGCGCGCGTAGCGGCTCGTCATTGACAGTTTGTCGCTCGCCGTGCACCGGTACGAGACTTGCACACAGTTGTGGCGATACTTCTCTCGACGTCAATCTGGATCTCGCAACCTGGATCTCCCATTAAGAAGACCGGAACTCTCTGTCGAGGTGCCAAGGATGAAAGCGTTTCTTTCCCTCGCTTTTAGACTCGGCGATTAGTCTCGCTCTCGTTCTCCTCTGAAAGAAGATGACGGTGAGAAGTAATTTTGGTAAACGTTCGATTAAGATGATTCCTGGCAATTTGTAGTACATTTCGTTAAAGTCCATCGTGTTCTCGCCGTTTGCGATGCGAGAAACGGACGGGAATCGTCGTGTCTTGCCAATACCTAATTATTAAGGTACCGTCCTTCGTTTGAGGGGAGGGAAGAAGAGCGTGGACTTAAACACACACACACACACACACACACACACACAAGCTACGACTTGGAAGGGTAATATGCACCTGCGCGACTGCGCTTCGATCGGAATGCCGACGAATAGAATGACAGTGAATTAAGGATGATCGCAATACTGTCGCACAAGAGCGTCAGTTAAGTGCTCGTCGCCAACGCGGGAACATCATTGGAGATAAGTACAACTTGGGGAATTGTGTATAAGCGTAATTGATTAGCATCCACGTCGTTTGCAACGAAATAAATAACGTACTAAATATAGTGAAGCGAACTGTTCAGACTAATCTTCTGAATCGGAGAACGAAAAAACCGATTCGGGGAAAACGTTACGCGGATGAAGAAAGGATTCATCAATATGCAAAGACACCTCTGCAATCGTGTGAATTTGCTATATCACAGAAGAACAATTAATCATACATTAACAGTGACGTACGAGTGACGAGGACGCGGATGATTCGTCCGCGTCATCAGGAATCTTATTTTTCTGAAAATAAAAGGCAGCTCTCTTTGTTTCTCGTATTATTGCCAAGCATCTTCGCTGACGTTCACAGATTACAACTTCGAGCCGTACATGCGGACTTCGTTTATCGGCGATGACGTACGACTGGATTCGACATGCCTGTTCGTTTCTCGACGAGAGATATTCGCCGAATAAATGTCAGATCGGATTCCCTCGCCGCGGCCGGGTTTTCGCAGCCCCGAGTCTCCTGTTCTCCACTTTGTAGACGATTTTGCAATTCGACGTGTCCGACGTGACCGCATTGCGGTGTGTATAGTACATCCGCGTATCGATTAACCGGCAAAGTTTACGTCGCGAGTAAACTCGCAAAGTGACCGCGAGTGGCGAAGCCGGAAGATCGAGAGGATCGAAACCGAAACTTTTCCGGACTATAAGTAAAGGCAACCCGACACTTGTACCTCGTAAATTGCTCATGTGTCAGACGGAAGAGGAGAAAAGAAACGAAGAGAGATTGTAGTGAATAATCAGAAAATCTACCGGGTTTCTTCAAAGCGACAGGTAGCGACAGGCAGTTTCTTGCCTCCAGGTTTTGGGCAAGATGACCTTTGGCGGGACATTAGTCTCCAGCAATACAAGAATAGCATTAATTCTTATTCAATGTATTCATGCGTCTGTGAATATTGGATCAAGATAAAATAGATTTAACTTTCGAGTAAACGAAATCGACGTCAAAATTTACTTGGTGAATCGATTGGATGGAAAAGAGAAAAATTTTCCAAAACTCGAAGCTCCTTATTTAAGGACACCATGTACAGAATGAAAAGGAAACTAAAAACTATCCTCGGCGACTCGTCGTGAACGTTCGAAAGATGCAGAAGGGCAAGTCTTCGCGTGTCAAGAGGTGAGTTTGCGCGATAATCATCTGCGATTACGGTTCAAGACCGTCGTCTCTCTCTCTCTCTGTCTCTCTCGAGACTAAACCGGGATTAAGTAATCCCCGGCATTGTTCGTTGCAGCAAACGCGAGACGTGAAAAATAACGAGTGTCGCGGGGTGTACGACACGATTGTGTGTCACGCGGGAAAAGAAAGAAGCGAGGAGGTGGATGCGTGAGCGAAATAAAGAACCGAGCGCGTGACTTCGCGCTTCGGACACGCTGCCGGATAGAAGAGGGTAGAAGAAGAGGGCGAAGAAGAGAACCGACGCCGCGGAAACGGACCGTTTCGAAATTCGATTGTTCCGTGGCTCGTTAAAGCAGCCGTCGTGGAACCTTGAGCCGATGGCCATAGAGTGTATATTTCGCGCGCGGTTTTCCTCGAACATTACAATTCCCTTCATAACGACGGTGACGGGAAAGCGACAAAACGTGCAAGACGAGAAGAATACGCTACGACGGAGAGAGAGAGAGGAATTTGGAGAGCCTTTATACAGTGACCTCCTGGACCGAAACGGATTCGAAAAGGAATGAGAGAGAATTTAACACGCTGTTATCCCAAGGACGAATCCTATCGTTTGCGAAACGAAGAAATCTCTTCTCCTTATAGTAAATCCCCCCGTCCGGGAAGGAACAGCGAGGTTAATTAATGATCTTTTATTCCAAGGCGGAACTTAGGTTATTTGAAGTTAACCGAGCGGTGACTTGCGGTACCTTCGAAATCAGAGTTATTTCACGATAAAGATTATACGATCCGCGAGTGAAGGGAAGGAGAAGAACGAACTCAGCTCGAGGAAGTTACATCTCCTTGTTTTGCATCGTGAAGAAGAGGGACAGGAACGAGACAAGCGAGATAGAACAGGAGGATCGATTTTGGTAGAGGATCGAGTGTAGAGGACGACGGTCGTTAACGTGTAGTTGCATTAACGTGACGATGAGGATGAACCACGATCCAACGATCTGCCATCAGTACTTCTACTGTAGCCAGCGTCGGCATCGCCTCAGGTATCGAAACACTCTTGTACATCGAAGAAATTGTATTTTTAACTTAAGAATATCCCCACCTAGGTATAGTATGTTTTCCTCTAAAATAAGCAGCAAAACGATCCTCTTAATTTAAGAGGGAAATCATCTAAATTATCGTGTCCTTAATATAAGTACAGGATGTCCTACTTTAAACGATTTCGATCTCAAATATCTTTTCAACAATACAATAGAGAAAAATGTTTCAGACAAAGGTTGCTTTTAGGGGGACATCATCACGTGACATGATCGCCTTCGCAAATCAAAAGTATATTATTAATTTGAGAGGAAATATTCTTATGTCTGTCAAGAAGAAATATTAAGTACATTTTTCACAAGAATATAATTTTTTCGGTGCGGACAATGTGGACTGAAAAAAATTTACTAAACCTTAATACATATTTCTTTCTTCTTTGAGTAGTACTAAGTAAACATTCATTTACACAGTGAATAAATATTTACTCGATAAGAAAATGATAGTTAAATAAAATGGTTTTTCGTATCAATTAAATATATATGTTTATATATATATATATATTACATAAATTATGTTCTCCAAAACATTTAAAGTGAAGTGTTACCGTACAATAAAGAATTAAATGTCACTCTTAAAAATTAAAACTTGAGCCACTCTTTTTCAAGACTCAATTCTCTCCTTAGAATGGGATTCCTACTTTAAAGAATTTAGAGAGTACATTTAGTAAATATTTACTTAGGACTATATTCAAACAAATATTTATTAAAATTTAGTATTTTTTTGTGTATTTACAACAATAATAACGTTCCACATTTCATTATTTCGATTCTACGGCCTTATATTATTCTCGATAAATATTTCTTCCGAAAACACTAGGGAAATCTGTAATGTACGTAACGTATAGTATTTTCTCATACGCATTTTCATATGCGATATTTTTTGAGTTCCAGATTGTGAAACTCGTTTGCCTGCTTGAATCGCGTTCTGTTTGAATAATTAATTGTAAGCTCGTGGTTTCGATCGAAACGCGGCTTCGTGTATGCGACATATGCCATCACATTTCAATTAATCGCGTCTGTTTATTGTTGGTCAACTATTGATTAATGAACGAACGCGGACAATAAGCGCCGGAATGTTTCTATAATTTAACTCGATTAATAATAATAAATAAATATGCAACCCGGAGGAAAACCAGCGCGAAATATTTCACGCTAACCTGTCTTACGATGAATAACGGTCACTCACACTGTAGTGCATTAATTTAATTAACACATGTTACAGGTTGTTTTATATATAATATCTAAATGAAATGGCATATAATATAATTAATTTTGACAATGAAATAGTCCATGTAGATTCTGTTAAATAACGTGACAGTTATTGTGAGACATCTCGATATCGACATATGTATAGTCTTTCTGATTGATAAAGACACAAAGAAAAAGATTTCTTCGGATTTAACAAATTTTATTGTATCCAAATAAATTTGTTATTTGGAATGGTCCAAACAAACCAATGTTTGAATCAATAAGTGTGATTGTTTGAATTTGAAATAATGTATATCTTAAATACATTATTTGTTTGAACACACACACACACACACACACACACACACACACACACACACACACACACACACACACACACACACACACACACACAGATAATTTCTATCTTTAGCGTGATCAAACTCTATGACACAAACATAATAGATATAGCATATAGCACTGTTCGTTTAATCCTATTGTTAAACGTATAAGCTATTGTTTCCATGTTTTCGGCTAAAAAAAAACTGATTGTTCTAAAAAAAAGCGATTATTTGCATGGAACAACCTCTGTCAATATATTTTGTCATTTTCAAATAAATAATTTGTTTCATTGTTTGTATTCATTGTAACCGAATAATATATTATTTAATTGAAATACATTACTTCAAATAATAATGTTATTTCTGTCAAGCAATAGAGATTTCTCGAATTTCGTATAAGCCTATGTTGCTTCAACGAAACAAATTGTGTAGTCAAATAAATAGAAATACTAAATCCAACGAAATCTTTTTCTCTGCGTAGAAGTATTATATTTCATTGTTTAGTGTTACATATAGTTTTATCTACAATTCTTAAGTATAACTAATTTGCAGATCTCGGATTTACTCCGAAATTAATTTTATCGCGAATTTTATTTTAAAGTGAACGTTGAAGGTTTGCATTTTTCGCCTCTGGGATAATAATAGATGATATATCGTTTATAATATTCTCTCATTATATTTAACTTTATTAATTTCATACATAGCAGTTTTTTTTTTTTTTTTATATATTAGTCACTAGCATATTAATTTAAGTGACCGAATTCGCTTTAGACATCGGGATTATCTGTTTAACATACGTGCGCGTGGCGCCGCTTCATTTAGCAACGTCATTGACAATTCGGCGCTAAATAAATTAGTATCGTAGCAACGTTCGTCAGAACGTGTAATTGATAATAGCAGGATGTGAGAGGAGGACGTGGAGGGAAATTTATTATCGCGAGAGGTTTGCTCGAAAGATCCGAGGTGCAAACTCACGTTCGAGGGCTGGACGGACGGCGATTACGATTTCATTCGCCGTGGTATCTTTCTTACGGTTTTACGGTCGTCCGATTACATTTGAGCGGCTAGCGAAGCCGCGGGATGATTTCCTCGCTTCCTCTCGCGCGGCAATGTAACGCCGCTCTTACTGCGTGCAACAATCTCGTTGCATCCCGGTGTAATGCTCTCCAGCACCGCGACATCGACTTAACGAACCGTATCGAGTCGAAGTCGTCGTAACCGTCAGAATGCGGCGCTCCGTCGAATTGCCCGGCGTGTTTTACACGTCTCGAAACGACTCGACGATGTTTCCGCGTCGACAGTGTTTATTTGCAAAGATGCATCCAACAGCTATGAACGATCCGTTTGCACGGCAAACATTCATTAAATTCTAATAAACGTGACAGAAAATTAACCCTCCCCCGGCAACACCGGAGTTTGAATTTTTCTGCGCTAAGAAAAAATTTGACTAAAGTAATTTAGTTCGTGTCTTTATCTCTTTCGTTCGAGAAATGTGCAGTGAGTGCGAAAAATATTCGTACAGAGAAAATATTTTTGAAAGAAAACTTTATTTTCGAAAAGTCAATATTATCCGTACAGTGAGAAAAGAGTCGTCGAATCGATGTCGATACACGGTGATTTCAATACCAATTTGATGTCGATTCGACGTTTAATTGACGATCATTTCTTGCTGGGTACTTAACAATTTATTCATAAAGAATAAAATAGACTGTATGTTTCTTAAAATTATATATATATATATATATACAAAAAGATGTGTATTAATTATAGAAAATATATTATCTGAAGAATAAGCTAAAATTAAAAGTTGTATTGTTTGGATGCTCAAAAAGTTTTCGTACAGTTGAGAAATTGGGCTTCTAAAATTGGTGATACATGCAAATCTCATTCGTTTATGTTAGAATGGAATGTATTCATTGTATAAAATTGCTAATTTATGCTTATTTTCTATAAATAAGACTTTTTTTTAGAAAAAAATCTTTTTCTACCAATACTTTTTGCACTCACTGTATGTATTTAAGTTGGCCAGATTTTGATTGATGTATTTAGAGTCTTCAGGTTCGGTTCATTTTTAACCGAAAAAAGAGTTTTGTTTAGCTCTGAAAGATCATTACTCCAAATTGAATGTTCGGTTATCGGAAAGAAAAAGTAAGTAGATGTATGGCTACACTTAGATGAATCATCCCTCGCTTTATTAACTTGCAAAATCTTGTGGAATTTTTCGGAAGTTATTGACTGACATTCTATGTCAAGGTTGCAATATGTATTCGCGTTCGCGGCATATTCACATAAAATGACTGTGTCGTTTGGCGCCAGGTCAGAAATTTAACACAAAGAGAGAGTGGAGTTACATTTCAAGCTTCAGCAAATACATATAAGCGAAAATCGGGGAAAAAACAAACAAACACGACTTTTCGAACGTCTCACCGACGACGGTGCGCTTTTGTGCACAAATACAGAAAACCGAGCGGTCATCGGCATCTTATAAAATGAACGTATCTCGACGTATCTCCCTTGCACCTCTCCTTGAAAAAAATTACATGGCGACGCCGACGCCATGTAATTTCGCGGAGGCAGACCAACGTTAGATAAAAACGTAATGTGTGTCAAGTAAGTGGGATATGCTACTTGCGGGTAGATGCCAGCGAAAATGCCAATTGCTTTTTCATATCGTAATAATAAAGGAAGCAGACAAGAGACAAGGGTGCTTGGATAATGTAATGTTTCCTTCAGTACGCGAAGTAATCGGAATCCCCTCGAGCACGCGATACTTCGTCTCTTATTTCACGCGATGTTTCTGGCTTTCCGCCTCTACTTCGACTTTCGCTTTATCGCATGGAAATCTTTCGACCGGAGTTAATTTTCCAACTTGGAACAAATCGAAGAGAGAAAAGTGGACGTTCGCAACGCGGTATGTGTCATAAACGGCGTGTCGCAAACGCTGTATAGTGCGAGAAATTGACGCTTCTTTGTTGTAATAAGGAGACGCGACGCGTCTCGCGGAGACGACAATGTTAACTTTCTCATGACAACTGTGTCTCGGTGTTGCAAATCTCCACGCGTGACGACGTCTCTCTCGCAGATCTTATCCGTAACGTATTGCGGCAGAAAGTCGAAGTCGAAATCGCGTTTGGCAATACACGGTTAGATTTTTTTCTCACGGCCGCGAAGAGTTGGTTAATAAAATAAGCCCACCATTTGAAAACCGTTTGTACCGCCGATGATTTAAATAAACTCTTAGATTGAAGAGGCGACTCGAGATATCTAATGTGTATCAAGACTGTCGGATTCAATGCCTTGAAGAGTACTTCGAACTGTTTAAGGAGATGGTACATTTATCGTAAAAGTCTAATTTGCCTCATGTTTTAAGTGTTCAAATTGCTGTTTAGAGTTGTCTACGAGTGACTTGGACACAGAGATTAGTGCGTTTCGCGAATTTAAACTCTGTAACATTATCAGTTCTTTGTGCAAAGGTAATGCAAATGTGCACATAACGGTAAATATCAGCCTTTAGAGAACTTGGTAATGTTCTTTGCGAAAATTTAATGGAGACAGAGATAGAGAGAGAGAGAGAGAGAGAGAGAGAGAGAGAGAGAAGAAAAAGGGAGAAATATGATTTATGTAGCATGCGTACTCGAAAAATTGTTAAACTGTTTTATTCAGACATGTTCTTAGAAAATTAAATAGTTCCTTGAAACAAGCATAAAAATGAGAAGAAAAATATGAAGAACGTAAAAGTAAATTAAATGAGCAATTATGAAACAGGATATATTTAATAGACGATCATTATGAGTGCAATTTTTCTATGATTTCTCCTTTATTTTATTTTGCAAAATCGCGACAAATTACATAAGTAATTTTCGACAGCGCGAATTATGTGGGTGCTGAAGGAACGTTTATTTGCGTGTGCTTATATAATAAAATCACAAGGACTTACGTGCGTATTCAAAGACAGTCGTTATTTTAACAGATACGTTTTCAGTGCTGTAGATGTAAATCATATTTATAGTTCATTTTTTCTTGAGATTATTAAATAGACCCTCGCAGATTAACCAGAAGATTACGAGATCGAGCAAAACACTTCAATAACGTATTATTTCTCAGATTATTTTTTCTCAGGTTATAATTAAAAATTAATTATATCGACTTCAGGTATTATAATTACAAATTAATTATATATACCCGTATTCAGAACGCACTTTTATCGATAAAAGCGCGTATTTATCTCTGAAATTCTATAATATGCGTAACATAAAGTATAGTATTGTATGTTAGCTAACATTGTTGTAAGCGCGTTCTAAATACGAGCCATATTGTCTAACATAGCAACTATGTTGATGTTTATAAAAGTTAATATTCATGTATTTATAAAAGTGTTTAATCATATGTAATGTATGTATATGATTAAAATAAATAATAACGATAAAAATGATATGGTAGATGTTTTGCTAGTAGTTAGATATTTCTTTTATTGCGTGTCAATGCATATGTGAAAATAATACGTTTATATATAATATCGCTGCAATAACAATCGATGCAACTCAAAACTTTTCATTTTTAAAAACTTTGTTTTTTGAGTTCTGTCGTGTAATAAATGAATATAACTTTAGACAAATTTCAATGCGAAAAGTACCAAGTGCAGAATATTCAATACTTTTTCTCACAATCAATCTTGTTTTGATATTTTTCCTATTTTTCGCTCCTCTCTTTCTCTCTCTCTCTCTCTCTCTCTCTCTCTGTTTCATTCTTCTCTCTTTTTCAATGTTACATAAAATCTGTTTTTATATTGGATATATTATTATTATATGCGACTAACAATTAGTAAGAAAAATCGTAATTAGAGAATGCCAGATTCATCGGGATATCTATCGTTGGATTCATCCTTTCACTCTTTCATCTTTTTGCTAAAAGCGTATTTAAGAAGCGCATTTTCATATTCTCTCCCATAATTTAATTGCAATTAGGATCATATTGTAGGTCGATGTAGAAATTACGAGCGTTATCGAAGTATTAAATAAGACTCTTGCAATATCGCATACATCGATATAGCCTAGTTTAGAAAACGTTGATATATTTCCTTGGTAAAACGTATGTCAACATCATAAACTTATCATATTATCGCCAGCTGTCCATATATCACATGTACGTAATTACAAAAACGAAGTATTTTTTTTCTAATATTTGATCACCCGCGATAGCAGTGCTCATAAAAAACTTTTCTACATATTCGTGATGTAATCCGTCGAATAATTTTATCCGGTTTCCCATCAAAGTCCACCGGAGAGAAATATGCGTGCATTTGCATCAAATTCCTTATTTCAACGTGGCATACGATGCAGAGATACACTTCACGCATCAAACTTCGGCCAAGGACAGTGCACTCGTGTTTATTGCGCAAATATTCAATCGTATGGTAAATACAAATATTTATCAATTCTATTTTTGTATAAGTACCTGGCTGATACGCCCGGCGAGCATAAATGCGAAACGCCGCGGGTGTTTGTATTCTACGATCGCGGTGTGATTCTTTTCTGAGACTTTATGAGATTGTGCAGCTGTGCGATTAGCCTTGAAATTCACGCATGAAATTCATAAAATAACAGAGGCATTTGAAGCGTACGATTATAAGATTTATAAGCGTATGTATTTAGATGCATGTACTCTCTAAATTCTTTGGAGTGGAATCTCACTTTAAAATCTCGCTCTTAAAGACTGAAAATTCTACCTCTCTTTATCATGAATTTTCACTCTTCAAGAATGTGATTCCACTTCAGAGAATTTAGAAAGTGCAGACTGAATTCAGGGAAAAATGGAAATATTTTGTGAGATGATTTGGATTATTAAAAAAGAAAAAAAAGTTCCTATGAACGTACGTTTTATTCTTGATA
Organism: Trachymyrmex septentrionalis; assembly: GCF_001594115.1. Classification (NCBI taxonomy): domain Eukaryota; kingdom Metazoa; phylum Arthropoda; class Insecta; order Hymenoptera; family Formicidae; genus Trachymyrmex; species Trachymyrmex septentrionalis. The sequence continues at coordinate 2,015,481 of NW_017306091.1, read as the reverse complement.
ATTACAAAGCTAGAACTGTTGGAATTTAACAATTATATTCTATTCTGTCCCTCTTCCCTTCACTATACTTGCACAGCTGCTTCAACGATTCAATTGATAACTGTTCACTATTATAAATGACACTTTGTGGTGTTTTGTAAAATGCTTTTAATAATGCCAGACATCTTACACGTGCTGCACATATCCTCATGCAGGACAGAAACTTGCAACATGGCTGCAACATTTGCAATGTTATATTAATATTGCTGGAATGCTGCAGTGTTGCTGGAATAATTCGTGCTATGTCAATTCTCTTATGCCGAATATTTTAGTCAGTGATAAATTTCGATACGAGAATCTCGGAAAATTGCCTTAGAACTTTTTGTCTCGTTTAAAGTAACATTTTCGAGATTATGATACGTCATTTGTTTTTTCTCGTCTTAAAAAATCCAAAAAAATCAATGCCAGTTACAATTAAAGTGCTGTCTCATATTATATAAATGAAACAAGATAATATCGATAATCTCGAACGTTTCGAGATAAAATTCGAGAATCTTGAGAAGAATATCTGACCATCGAGACGAAAAAATGTTATTAATCATCGAGAATAAAGTTCTAGACATAATGTGAGGTAACAGTGATAAGAATAGTGTAGAAATAAACGATATATTAGGAATTGTCGCCTCTCGTCGCAGAATGCCACGAAAGAAATAACAAGGCCAATCGATCTGATCGCATATAGACTGTAGTATATTCTTCCTGCTTTAAAATTATTGCGTATATAAACAAAATGAAAAATCTGGACGCTGATTGGTAGGCTATAAGGCGATAGACACAGAATTCCAACTCGTCGAAAATTTATCGCTGTTGCCTTATTCCTTATTCTGAATAGACACAGAATTCCATCGTGAACTTCATCGAACGGAAATTTCATCGTTATTGCCTATTCCTATTTCAATTTGCATTGACATATGCATTCCCGTAGGGAATGTTGTATTTGTCTCTTACATACGTAGGATGTTTAAGAAATCTCGGAACAACAAAATATTTTGAAAATGGAACATTTTCAAGAAAATTGAATAATAATATTAAAAACATATACAAAAAAATTAGACAAATTAATAAAAAAAATTGTTAAATGTCAGATGGACCACATTAGTATTCGACCTTCGACTAACAATGTCTTTAAGATTTAAGACAAGAGGCGAAGGTCACTTTTAATTTTTTAAATAGAAACGTCATTTTTTATTACATATTACGTAGCGATTGTTGGGGCATTTTTGACTGATTACAAATTATTTTTTACATAGAAAACTTTTCTAGTTTAAAAGTTTAAGTATCACACCAGCTAATTCAAATTATACAGACTGCACAGTCAAATTCATATCTTTTTTGCTGTGCGTTTTTTGTAAAAATAGCTTTGACATTTAATATGAATATCAGATAATTGTAATTTAATTAAATAGATGAAACAGCGAAAAAATATTTATTTTGCATTTTTATATATAATAACGCTATAAATACAAATTAATGACGCACAAAACATTTTTATATATAAAAATAGATCTTGCGAGATCTTTGAAGCTTCTTAATCTATAATGAAATGCATTTGAATCAAAATTTGTAATACAATTAAACACATAATAAGTTTGTTTTTTTTTTTTGCTGCATTCGAACTTTTCTTTTCGCTCTTGCCAAATGTCAAACGTAAATCTATCTCACTTTAAGTGTAAAAGGTGTATATTAGTTCAGCTATAAAAAACAGACTTATAATTAAACGAATACTAAGATTTTGTAAGCAGCGTTTCTAATTGATCAAGGATTAATTCGTTCTCTGCGTATGTATTTCAGCCTTGCTAAGCAACGTCACTAAAATTACTCACAATTCCTACTCAGATTCCTAATACGACGTGCTTGCCTTGATAAATTTTATAGATTTTATCAAAGACTAAGCGAGCGATCAATAAGTATTTTTCCGTACGAATCGATAAATCACTAACAGAAATGCTTGTCTTCTAAATAATTAAGTGTTTGTAGGCGAAACCTTTGAGTTAGTCTCGTCGAGCGAAACTCATCACTTTCTAGACTGGCGTACGAACAAGTAAAAATTAAAAGTAAAATGCCTAAAAATATCCTGAATTATATTTTAAGAGATAATATTTCTTTTCCGCGAGAACTAATAAAACCTAAATCTGAATTTGCAAAATTCTCGTAATGATGAAATTGCAGAGAATTTTTACAATCTCATTATTATGAGAATTTTGCAAATTCATTTTACGAATCTAGGTTTTATTAGTTTTCGCAAAAAGAGAGAGAGATACATATTCGCGAAAATTGATAGTAATGGATGATGTACAGATCGCATTGATTCGTACACGAAAAATACACGAAAAGAACAGTTTCGCTGAAGTATCTACAAATTTAGGTAGATACAAATCTGAAATTTTTTTTGTTAAATTATCAAAATAATTCAAGCTGGAGTATCAAAATTTGTTGTAGTATTCATTATACTTGAATTTCCAACATAATTATTTCGAATCTTTTTAAAATCTTCACAGTGGAATTTAATTCTAAAAAGAGTGACTCAACTCATCAATTTTTAAGAGTGAGATTTTGCTCTCTTTCGAATTAAATTCTATTTTATAGATTTTAGAGATGGACGGTTCAAAATTATTTTCTGATCCATGTCTAACTCAATTTTTCGATATTTCAGCAACATCGTTTTTTTCCGTGTTTTTCGTCATTTGACTGGTGTACCTCACTTTATTTTTATTGTCGTTTTAATCGAGTAATCGGGTCGAGACACCGGTTTAACTGTTTCGCGGGATATTTTCATCGAAGTGGTCAGCCTCGATCGATCGGACTGACCCACGCAAAATCGGGCACACAGTCGAGCTGAGTCTAAGCGAGCGGAAGAGAAAGAGGAAAGGAGACCAGAGTGGTTATCGTGTCAAGAATATGTGGCGGCTCGCGTGCGCCTAATCGCAAGCGGCATCGGTTAAGGGGTTTCAGGGTTCGCGGTCATTAGCGGTGACCACAGCGGTTACCGTATCGATCTTCCCACTAAACCCGTTCCGCCCTTTGTCAATTCCCCCGTTTTTAACGACCTTCCGACCTCGCGTTTCGTGCGCCCCGAAATGTCAGTGACGTCAATTAGAAAAAAAATGACTTTGCTTATTTCTCAGTACTTCCCGGCATTGCGTCGACGATGCCGAGCCGATAAACACTTCCGTGCCGACAATCTTTACAGAGCTTTCCTGGAATACTGCGAACAATGCTCGTAAAGATTGGTCAAGAGTTAACTGTCCGTAAAGGCAACGTTCGTGTTAAAACATTAATTTTTTTGTAGCTGCAAATAGAATATTGTAGATCTTAAGTTCAATGTTAAACTAATATTTCATTCAGTGGCTTCTGTTTACATCTGATTAGTAATGGTATAAATAATTTAATAATTCGAAGATGCATTAACTGTTCAACATGAAATATGCAATTCGTATTGAATTTTTAGGATAACAATGTCGTGTGTGTGTGTGTGTGTGTGTGTGTGTGTGTGTGTGTGTGTGTGTGTGTGTGTGTGTGTGTGTGTGTGTGTGCGTGTGTGTGTGTAATGAGTAATAGTACAGTTCGCGATTATTAATTATAATTATTAATTATAATTAATGGATTAGCATTTTTCTAGTATCCATGTTATCTAAATTGTTACACACAGCTATTAATACGAGCGATTTGTTTTTTTTTTGTGTCCAGGCTTGCTATAATCGGCACATAATTGACATGTATTCGTGCAGTTAGCGACACGAGAGTTTTACTCTCATTTTTCGAGCACCGGCATGTGGGCGATCAATGATGAAAAATTCCAAAATTTATTCATGTTTTGCGATAATATGCAGCACAAATTGCTGTGACGTCAATCCGTGTATCATAAAATAATTTACAAGATGGTGATCTATTTATACTCGTAATTATTTGCTCGTATATGATTATCTTTTATTTTTTTTTGTTTTACCAAAAGTTCGATATCGAATAACATCGTCATTAAGACAGAATCTACACTTGCGATAAGAAATATAAGTTTCATATTTGCGAATATAATTTCATGATAGAATAATTGTGGTTAACAGCTTTCTTTTTATAGTTATCACTGTTATAATATTAATAAACAATATTATTGCTGTAATAACTATAGAAATGGAGCTTTTAACCATAATTATTTTATCATGCGATTACAGTAGTAAATATTACTTTTTTTTAGTATACCTACGCAAAGATTAAAAAAGATCATTGTTAACAATATAGCTATTATTAAGATAGTCAAAATGTCGGATTTTGTTATTTACAGAGAAGAGACTGTTTATGGTTAAATATAAGTCAGGTATTACAATATATATACATTGTGCATGTCCTCATTTCTTCTGAGTTAAAATTGTAGGTATATAAACTAGTGATCATTTATTATTTTATTAATAAGTTCATTTTAAAGTGAATAGAACATGGAAAATCCAAATGTTTGGACAGTCATGTTGTATTAATTTAAACTTGAGAATAATTCTGCTGCCCGAGTTATATGTGCATTGAAGTTTGAGGAGAATATAGCGTTAATAAGCGCACGGATCATCAACAATGGCAATCATTCAGCAAATTTCATACCAGAGAAGCGATTCACAGAATTTGAGGCTTCTAAAGGCTATTTGTTCAATCTTTTCAAAGTAAAAACCAGGGTTTACCAAGAAACAAAAAATAGTTTAAAATGTCAAGAACAC
>NW_017306091.1:2000371-2010642 GCF_001594115.1 Trachymyrmex septentrionalis | reverse complement strand
GTTTTTTATATTATATATAGATTACAATTCTACAAAAATTATAATTTAAATAAAAATAATAGAATTATATTAAATAGGGGATTATACATAACATTTCGCAACATTCTCTTTTTTCATTTAGATATGATTCTATGAACATTTCCTTTTGTATAATATTGCAAACAGAGAAACGCAACTTACACAGAAATGGTTTTACTGAATTATCTAAAAATTTAGATACAAATCTAAAAATAATTTTAATGGATCATCAAATAATAATTTGGAATACTCAAACTGATTGTTAGAATATCAAAATTTTTTACAGCATTATTCATTACGATTGAAATTTCTACGTAATTATTTTGATAGAACAACAACATTATTTTCAGATCTGTATCCAGCTAAATTTTTATACTTTAGTAAAATCGTTTCTTCCCGAGTGTACGTATATAGGTTTGATAATCAGTCGACGATCATTAGTTTATATTTAATAATAAGTGTGAACATATTGTATCGTATATTTCAAGATTACCTTTACGTGGAATGTTACGTATTGTTTATGTTAAGTTTACACAAATCTTTTTCATGTTAGACAACGTGCAAACAATGTAAAATGTATAAATTATTACAAATTGGCTAGCACAGTACAGAAAAAAGTTATTGAGTTTTATGATTGTTAATATATCTGACTTTAATATTGATAAATAAAAATATAAGCAAGATAGAAGCTTTAATGCAGTCCAGTGCAACGAGAAAGAACATAGGCTTCGATGATCCATAGATTGTTTACATAAATGATACGTAAAACATATAGTTTACGTAGCTAACATATAGTTTACATTGAATACACACATATATATAGAGGAAAATTATTTATATTTTACACATAAACACACAACCCTTGAAGAGGAGGAGTGGCTCGATGATGCACCGACGAAACTTGGCGGAAACTCCTCGAGCGGAGGAATCTTCACTTTAACGCCTAACGATCATGATATGCTCCGTCTCTCTATTTTGCCTCTCCATCTTATGATAACGGTACCAATCTGACGGTCCATCTGTTATCGGTATTAGCGCGCGATCTACCGGGTGTGTCCGCCGTCGTGTGTGATTTAAATCCTCGTTGGGATAATCACGTTAAGTATACGATAGAGCCCGCGGCTCGTAATTCACTGTTGATTCCCTTCGTGTATCATCGGCAATCGCCTTATTGGATTTACGAGGACCCCTATCATTCGTGCGATTGCTTGTTACAGTGATTAGGCAGGGAATACAAAGATTTCTCTCTTGCTAATTTTAGCGCGATCTTCCGCGTAGAAGCGCGTTCGGATTCTCACCCAAGTCGCCTATTGCGTAGATCATCATTTTATATCTTTGTTTAACATTCGGTGAATAACAAGGATGAAATGATATCTTCGTGATACTTAGATGGGAATCCTGAACATAGCCGAGGATGTTACGTACGCTCCGCTGAGTATATCCGGCTGGGTATCTCTGTAAAAGATCAGCTGGACAAGTTTATAGTAAGACGCGATAAGACTCTTTCCGTATTAAGACAGTAGCACGCGATAAAATTGTACTCGACCTAGTTTCACCACGGACACTAACATGATCTCAGAAATCTTCAGCATCAGCTCGTAGGCTCGAAAATGAAGACGTTGTACGAAAATAAAATATCTCACGATCTCTATAATCTGCTAATTTTACAAAGCTTAAATGAAATTTGCTGCGTCGAGATTAAAGATTTGGTTTGCGCTTTTGCACATTTTCGTCTTTTAAATATGAAATTACATTACGTGCTTCAGTTTATCAGAGATCGATATATATTGATACAGAAGTACTTTTAATTAAATAACTACTTTTAATAATCATACATTTTTGTGGTATCAGTTCCAGGGTATGCGAGAGACAGAGAGATGCCAACAGGCATAACGACAGGAGCGAGGACGATGATGAGGACGAGAATCCTCTGGGAAAATGGCCTCACGCCCTCAGTTCGGCCTTGGCGTGTCTCGGCTGCACTCTGGGACTCTTCAACATCAGCAGATTCGCTATTCTTAGCGTACAATTTGGAGGTGAGCGTCATAACATGTGCGTCAGCCACAAAGATGCCGCAAAGGCATCGGAGCCACCGCAACATTGCCTTATGCCATCTCATGTTAGAGTCTTTACTTCAACACATAGCCATCCGTAAGACATAACGTAAGAAATGGAAAGCTCCTATATTCGTTAAAACTTTTAGAGTGAATTGTCACTCTGAGGAGCGACATCTTACGCTTAAAGATTCAAAATTGAGTCACTCTTTTATCAAGACTGGCTCAATTTTCATTCTTTTGAGTGAGATTTCACTCCAAAGAATTTAGAGATTATATACGCCATATTCTTTTTGGTACGTTACTTATTATGGATGGCTGCATGTTGAAGTAATGCAAGGCTCTGACATAAAATAGCATGAGACGCTGTGACAACATTCGTGCAATCTCGAAGGATTTCGTTAAAAAACTCCACCGGATTCTCTCTCTCTCTCTCTCTCTCTCTCTCTCTCTCTCTCTCGCGGCGTAAGATGATCGTACGCGCGAGATGAGAAGATTTTTGACGCGCATAATTTTTTCACGGAACGATTTCAGCGAGAAACTGAGACCGGTCTCGTTTCGACGTGGTCAGATTTCGATGTTCTCAGCACGCAGAAAATACTATCTCCATATTTACTCGTGACTGGCGAAATTTATACGCAGTACTGGCAATCGAATTTATTACTGGGTCATGTACGGCTCTCAGTCTGCGAAATTGTAGAGTCCTCATGACGTATGCGGCGCCAACGCGAAATAAGACCTTCCGAAGCGAGCAAGAACCAACAAAATTGCTGCGCCGTGCCATTAATATTAATTCATATCGCAGCATGCCTTTCGTAATGTCAATAATTAGTTCCACGATTATTTGCGAGAATAATGACGATTTATTGAAGAAACGGTCGGATACCCACGTCCAACGTACAGCAACGTTTCTCAATCGTAAGACGTTTTCTTTCGTCTCTCACGTGAAGGATTCTTCTTTACCTTTCCATTTGCCGACGCTATTTTAATTTTACTTGTACTGGATTTATTTATTAAAGCCACAAATACTACTCATTAATTTAATTTATTTTATGAATTTATTCTTTATCTACTTCTCTTTTTACAGCAAACTTCATGATACAGTTCCTGATCTTGTCCCTCATACTAGGCATCCCGCTGTTAACACTACAAGTATGTCTTGGACAAAGATTAGCAGCCGGTTCCGTGGACATGTGGAGTATATCTCCGATTTGTCAAGGCGTCGGAATAGCTCTGCTCGTCGCGCAGGCATTTATCGGTGTCTACAGTATAGTCGGTGTATCGTGGATGTTTGTGTTCTTCAGGTAAATTCTTGATGTGAAAATACATCTGAAATATATCTCTTTACCTTCCATTTGTAATCCGAGTGCTTTTTACATATTCAAGCAAAATGATGTGAAGAGTAATTCTAAATTTTTCTACATATTTTCTACTCTCTAAATTTTTTGGAATGGAATCTCACTCTAAGATATGAAAATTGAGTCAGTCTTGAAAAAAGAGTGACTCAATTTTCAGTCTTTAAAAGAGATTTTACTCTTCAGGGTCACTTTAAAAGTTTTAGAAAGTAGAGATTTGGGACTTGGATAAAGAAAGATCCAGATTGCAAATGGAGAGAATAAAAATATGATTTCAGAGGAAGGATTAAGTTAATGCCAAACTATGTGCGGTTCGTGGTTCGAAATTCGTAATTTGTTATTTGTATGAGATTTATGAACTGTTTGAATGGCCATAGTCAAGTTCGCATTCGTTTGGAAAAACTATCTACCCTGTTTACTTTATCTACTCTATTTATTCGTCTTTATATATATATATTAATTTTAATGCGTAATTTTGTTTATGTTAATAAAATAGTGAAGATATTACTTTTGATTAAGTTAATTGAAGTTTGTCATTTTAAGTTTTTTGATGAAATTTAACGAACATTATTTGTATTTGAATTTGCATAGCATTTGAATTTGCAATTCCAAGTTTAGTAGGTCAAGAAGAAATAATGAAATTCACAAGCCCTAGAGACACGTCCTAGAAACAATGTGAAATTAATATACATTTATACTCTCGACGCGATGATCTCAATAACTCTTTCGAATCTCTGCGCTCCTCCGTCAGTGGATGCAATATCAAAATGTCACGCCGTGTTGATCAAGTAGGACAAAATGCGTGGTACATTGATTGCAGAGATTCATTCATAACGAAGCAGGACAAGTATCGATGGGCGGAGCCGTTTCTTCTCTATCGAGAGGACGGCCGTTTCACACACAACACCACCGCTTCGTACGAATTACATGAAACTGTTCCGGATTACTTCAGCGGTGCTGTATTGCAAAGACATCATTTGATGGACTCTAATCCTGGTGTCGTCACGTTGAAGTTCCAAGTGGCCTTCAATTTAGCCGTTGTGTGGATGATTGTGTTTGTTTCATTGAGTAAAGGTGAATTTTCTTTTAAAAAAAAAGGGACATGAAAATTTTTTTATACCAGTTTCTTTCGCTAGCTTTTCGTGACATTCTTTTTTAACGTATTGATTTTTATAAAATAAAAAAAAAAAGGAATATTGAAAGATCTAATTAAATAATTGGTGGAAAACGTTAATTTTGATATGATGCGTAGAGAGGGAAAATTTTATCGCTATTATATTTCACGTGACCTTAAACCATCACCTTGGTTCAACGCATTGCAAAAGATTTAATTTCGATCGTTTCTATTTTAGGACTGAGGTCTTACGGAAAAGTTGTATACCTTTTCACACTAGCGCCCGTGCTTGGCACGTTTGTCCTTTGCGCGAAACTGATCGGACTCATTCCGCCGGGCTCGTTCAATCAACTTTTCCCTGTCACTGTTTGGAGCGAATTCTTTATTAATGGGAGGTCATGGGTGGCTGCCTCGAACGAGGTCTTCCTCACATGGGGTTTACTCGGCGCGGCCGCTATGCAGGTATCATCGCTTATAATCTTATGATGATTATTTAATGAGCACAACTTACTTTCTCCTATGATTATTCTTTGATTGGCGTAACACTTAAACGATGCAATCGGTAGTTGCTCATTGGAATACATTGGATTACTGCCAATTTCAGATAGCGGCTCATAACAAGCACAAGCATCTCCTACAGCGCGATACAAGTCTCGTGGTAATCTTTACGTTTATGATGCTCCTTCTCATGGCTTTCCTTGCGAATACCTGCGTACAAATCCTCAGGCTTCACGGCTACATCTACACTACTAGTTCTTTCGGTAAACAGCCGTTTTATATTACTTCGAGCAGTCGGAAACATTGCACGGGATGCACTCGCACAAGTTATAATTCTCGGATGATTTCACAGAGAGAATAACAAGGTATACGTTTATGAGGCTCGCCAATGATCCAGCACCACCAGAATATAGTATCACGCCAGAGAGATTCATGTCTCACGCATCGTTTCTTCTCGGGCAACGCGCAATACGACCTGGCGTGGACACAAGTATCGAGTCCGGATACCAGGTGTTACGGTTAGCCACTGAATTGGTGCCTTCGACACTGGCATTGTTAGGCACTGAACAGGTGTCACCGTTCTGGGCAGTCCTGTTTTATTTCACTCTCATTTTATTTGGAATCGCACAACAGGTAAGCATAAGCTTTTCCTCGCGTATACTCGATGGTAAGGGATACTATAACTGAAATTCTATAAATATGCGATTAAAAAATATAATCGTCACCTTAGTGGGGAATATATAATCAAGAAAATATACCGAAAAGTTTTGTCAATATTTTAGCTGGCGATCTGGCATTGTGTAATAACTGGTATAATGGCGATCAATACGAAAATGATGAAGCTCTGGGAGACCACGATCACGTTTTTTAGCTGCGCTTGTGGTTACATACTCGGATTACCTATGGCTACGGAGGTATGTTGGAATTTGTTAAATTCTCAATTGAAGATGATAACAAATGTTTGATAAATTTATTACCTTACCTATTATTTAGCAGAAAACGCGATTGTACACTCGACACACGCAAATATTTACATTATTAATTATACGTATATGAATCACATGGAGATACCGCATTTTCATTTACGCAGTATGTTAACATGTTACGCGCGTGATTCAGCTATGTAACTTGGATATATCTGTAATATTATCTCTGTCTTTGGATAAGATTCCCAGTTCTTATCAGATAGAGCGTGCAATCTTTCATGCCAGAGAATTGTTATCAGCACTTCATTTTAGTCCGCTCCGGCATATTAGTATTGCAAGTGAGGTATATTAGTATCGCATAGTGCGTCCGTATTAAAACGGAAGATGAGTAATAACGTTCATTCGGTAGTGCGTCGCAGCGTGCCTTGCTATTTTTGCAATGAATTTTTGGAAGAGAAATATTTAACGGAGCATATAACACATTGCGCGGCGGTCTTGGAGGAATGTCCGAACAAATGCGGGGTTTACATTCCTCGCAGGAATCTGGAAGTACACGAGAAAATATGCAACAAGGGAACATCGATGAGAAACAGTCAAATAAAGGATATCCAAGATTCGGTGTGGAAAGAGAAAGTATTCTCGATACTGACGTTACTGCGTTTAGCTATCGATCAGGGCGAAAAAGAGCGGATTCGTTTGCAGGATGATCTCTCTAGAAATTTAAGTCTACTGCATTCTCAACAGGAATCTTTCGCCGCATTGCAATTGAATATCGAGGAAGCGATCAAAGAATTTCGCAGTAACCACACAGCATTGAATCGGAGGTTGAATACTCTGGAGATGATCACTGACGATATACAGCATTGCACTACCTTAAATTTACGACAAATCTCTGAGCAGCTAAAATTACTGGAGGGAGAATTGACTGACGAGCAAGGCAAACACATGTGCACGCCAAACGATTGGTTCCAGGAATTGAAAGACGTGAAGACGTTCGTCGCTAAGGAGAGCGTACGCGCGAGCGATATATGGCAGGAACATGCGCAACGTATCAACGATTTGAAATTGGAATTGGAAATGAGATGTAAGAATATGAAGGAAGTAATATCCAAACATGAAACTTTATCAGAAAAGGTGAATAGCTTGTCGGAAGAAATTTGTAAGCACGCCGAGAGCGTGGCCAAACGGAAATTGGAGATAAAAGGTTTAAAGTTTCAAACGAAGGAGAATCTGAAATATATCGAAGAGCTAATAGCGGAGAACTGTAGACCGGAACCATCGCTGAGCTTATGTTCCTGCGAAGGTGTGGAGAGTGCCTCAACGAATGGCCATATTATATGGCGAATCGATCGTTACAAAGAAAAGATGAGCGAAGCAAAGGAAAGCGATCGCGCGCTCTATAGTCCGATATTTCACAACAAGGAATACGGTTACACTCTGAGAATGGAATTGTTTTTGAACGGTAGAGGACAGTGGAAGGATCGTCACATTATCGGATGTTTGCGCGTAGAGAATGGAAAGTGGGATCCCTTACTGGATTGGCCCTGCATTCTTAGAGCTATCGTAAATCTACGAGACCAAGATAACCCTGCAAACGATGTTAGGAAAATCGTGAAGACCGTGGGCCGAGATAAGGATGTCTCGGATCCCGATAAGGAATCTGGACTGTATATGTTTATTCCCCATACTACACTGAGCAGATATTCCGGTTATACTAAAAATAACGTTATATTTTTGGATATACAAGTGAAGGATATAAAGACGAGCGCTTCGACAATATCATTAGTGTAATTTAATAAACTGTAATAGTTTTAATGATAGTAATGACAAAATTGATGATGATAATAAACGGTAATCACGTTAATGAGAATATTATATATATTTATTATATTTACTATTACTAAAATAATAGAAATTATCCAATTACTATCTTATCTTCGAAACTGAAAAAAAAAAATACTTTTATTTTTATATGAATATTTTCATAATAATTCTAATAAATGTACTGCTCTAAGTTCTATCTTTATTATATATGTCATTGTATGTGTTTGCAGTTGGGTATTTATGTCGTGTACTATCTCGATTACACCGTCGGCGGGGCATGGTGGATAATATTTTTGTATCTAATACAAATCGTTGCTCTATTTGCGATCCGCGGGCGGCCACACTCCGGCGAGGCAGTCGTCGCCGAGTTATTCCCACCAAGTGGACGATATCTCAAGTACTGGGCTGCCCCTCTCCTCTCCTTTACGTGGACCGTTGTTCTCCCTCTTACTTTAGTGGTAAGTCAATTCTTGTTAGACACGAGGAAGTTATTGAGTCGCAGTCAAGCACGGTGCGTGTCATCGTTATTGTATTCCGTAGGCTCTGAGTATTATAGTATTCAAGAGCGGTAACTTCTGGGAACTGTATTCTTATCGTCGCACGAGCAAAGATTACTGGGTTGTGTGGGCAAGGCAACTTGGAACGGCGATTCAACTGACACCGATACTCATAATACCAGTAGTGTCTGCTATACAGGCCTGTCGATACTTGAATAACGGACCACCCGATATATTTGATGTAAGTATTCCTGCTTGCAAAGTATACTTATACGGTTATTATCAGGCACTCCCTCCTACGTACAATGTCTGTATGCTATTAGCAGTATTAGCATAAGCTAATTAATGACTAACACATCTATCACTATCTCTTTCTGTTCTTGCTGACAATAGAGCGAACAGGTAGCAGTAACAATAAATCATTGTGAACAATGTAACGGCGTAAGTTCTCACTAATTTCTTTCTGTGTTAATGTTGTACGGTGTCGCAGCGGCGTTACTTTACGATTAATAATATCCCGCGTTAAATAAAAAGTAACAGTATAGTATAACATTACATCGACATTATAATTTCCCACTCAACAATATAAATTTAATATAAAACATATAACAGTTCATTGTGTTGAATAGAAAATTATAACATTGTAATGTTACCGTTTTCTGTGTTTATCGGGATTAATTTAATAAGTCGTTGTATAAGTAATTATACATAAAGTTGTAGATATAAAGTGTATAAAAACACATTGAAAAAATTAAGTATATCGTATTCGTCTTCAACAGTCGTCGTTGAAACAATTTGTTTTATCTTTGCAGAGAATTCAATTGCTTTGTCGGCCGATGGATTCAGAAGATCCTCGCGACGCTCAGACTCAAATTGGAAACGACACCAGCACCAGCTTGCACGGAAACGGAATCTTACCCACCGCGACCACGGAGATACCTTTCGAGGATCCGCCACCGAAGTATACACCTCCGCCTAGCTATACTACGGCGACCGGAGCACGGATCGCGAAGATGCTGCGGCAGAGCTTCCGGCGGAGCGTGCGGAGGATCGCGAACGTGTTGGGGGAGAGCAGCGGGCCGCGACAGAGGCCGGCGTTACAGCCACCGCCTCCTGATTATGCGACCGTCCTGGTGGAGATGAACCAGAGCGGCGTGCCGATGTCGCATGATCACGTCGCGATCCACGTGTTGTCGGAGCCGCGACCGGACGTGACGAATACTGGCGATAGCCGGCACGGCATGGACGTGTCGGCGGTCGAACGTCGTCATCGGCCGAACACCATCGACCGCGCCAGCAAGATCGGCATCGCGAACAGATCGCGCACAATCGAACGCACTCACTCGACGATCGATCGCGGTCGCCGGTCGTGTGCGAACGCTACCACGAATACCCTGTCCGGTTCGAACTTAACGGCCGCCGACGTGGCGAATCTGCTTCGTAGCAGTATACGCAGGGGCACCGCGAGGACGCAGCATTCCTTACGTAGGAGCTTCTGCCACGAGACACCGATGACGGCGGCGTCCGTCGAAAATCTAGTCGAAGCCGCTGCACCTATTGGCGAGGACTCCTTGATCTTATCGAAGGACACGCCTCTAGTCCCTGATGAACAGGTCGGCGACCACAATCGCCGCGATGGCGACGATCACGACGATGGCAACGACGGCGAGGAGAAAAAGACTGCAAGCGAAATGGAAAGTTCCGTTTCTGTGATATAGACTGATACATCGATTTGCACGAAATCGACATTTCGAGTCGGGTGACATCAGCGATTGACTCAATGATTCATTGCCCCTCTCTCTTTAAGCTGTAATTTCTACTTGTAATATATAGATGGAGAAAAGACTTTGTTAACCATAATCGACGTCGACATCGACGCGATTTGCTCACAGCCTCCAAGTGCTTGAACTCCTTCGAGATTAAGATGTTTCATTCCCGAGCCTGAGCAATTGCACGCGCATGTTACTACTCCGAAGTATTTTTGT
>NW_017306091.1:1989423-2000271 GCF_001594115.1 Trachymyrmex septentrionalis | reverse complement strand
TATATATATATACATTTCTTTGTTGAAAGAAAGTAATGTTTTGCATAATATTGTCTGATGCACTTAATTTTAAATATCTCAGACCTCGGTCTTGCATTTCTCTCACACAACGTGAAAGAGTCAGGTATACGATTTTAACCCCCGTTTCATCTCATACTAAATGCAATTTTTTCTTGCTGAATAAATAATATTCAGAAACGAATTTAATTGCGGCTCCAAATAAGTCATGTAAATATATACGGGCCTCCGCCCTCTTTAGTAGTTAAACAAAGAAGAATTATACTATTATTATATACTAATAAAGTAGTGCAGTATTTGTGTAAAAAAAGTACATTGGGCTCCTAATTCTTACGTTATCTCTGCAGGAGATTATGCGAAAAGGGAGTGACTGATTTAAACAAACAAACAAATGATTAGGTCATACATTTTCTTAGCTCTCCCGGCTGGAAACTTGAGCCTAATTCCTTAAATTATAATAGAATATTTAATAATAGCAACGTGCTTCAAGTCAATTCATTTGCGGCAATATCTGCGTAACATATCCGTATTCTTGTTTATCGTGTAAATAATTGTAGCATTTTAGCGAGTAAACAAATTATTGTAGCATTTAAAAAAAATTACGTTACAATTTTAAATCGTTAGATATCTCGTCTGTCAACCTCGTAATGCGGGAGTGTATAGTCCGTCCAGTATCGTCGATGTTTTCTGTATTTTTCTGTTGTGGCTCGTCGTGAGAATGATTGTTTACCGGAAACTAGATTCGCATGATATCATCTCGATTCGAACGGAGTATGCCATCGAAAATGCTCAGTCAGAAACGGGAAGAAAAGATCTCAGACAGCCAAGTCTGTCGAAAACAAATTCTATAAAGGGTCTACTATAAATTTTCGACAAAAAAGCTATAATTACTTTGATACAGGATGTGGTATACATACAATGTTTATGGCAAAATGCTGGCAGAAATATCTAGCAAAATTTCTCAATGAAATATGATGGCAAATTGATGGCACAGAAATCAAGTAAATTTTCACACTTCTTATACAGTTCGTCACAGAAATAGAGTAGAATCCACGTTCGATAAATTCTACTCGATTTCTACCAATTTACTGTCACATTATGTCAGCAGGCTCAGTCGGCGAAACACGAGCTTAATGTGGATACAATCGATACCAATTTGCTAGCAATTTTTCATCAAATTTGTTACCAATTTGCTGACATATTGACGGACAAGTGGTTTACTGGAATTATGCGTCGTATATTCTCGTGATCTTTCATCTTATTAGCGTTAAACATTTAGATATTCAATTTTCCGTAAGTGTAACTGCTATACCTGATATTATGGACCACAATAAAGTTTTTATGTTCTTGTAAATGTCTCTTATCGTGATCTTAAACGCTAAGCTAAGAAAAAAATTTACAATGCTCGAATGAAAAAAATATATATGTATAATGTAACTATATATTGTTTTAATTTTAACATGATAAGTTAGTGATATATTAATTGTATTTATTTACACATTTCGCTGCTCCTTTACATTTTATTTACATCCGATAATCCTAAAACTCTGATATCGCTCAGAAATAAGAACAAAAAATCTGCAATGCACATGGAGGCTCCATGCATTTGAAATATTTAAAAGAATGCGAAATGGAAGTGGGTTTACTAATAACATATATAAATCAAGTACTTTTCTGATGAAAATTTTCTTGGAATTTTCCAGATAATTTTTCAGAATTTCTACATTAAAAAAATAAATTTCAAAATTTGTCACAATTTTTTATAACTTTTATAAAATTTCTTAGATTTTTTACATAAATTAGAACACTTCAGATTTTATAAAATTTATATACATGAAATACAAATCGAATATAAAATAAATTCTAAAGTCTTCTATTTTCTCATTCCATAATTTCCAAAGAAAACTTATTATAAAACTTGAGAAAATTTGAAGAATATTCTTATAATCTTCATAAATTTAAAATTAAAAAATTTTGTTAAAATATGAGATCATATTAAAATTTTTTTCACTAAAATTTTCTTTATGTTTTTTGTATATAGCAAGTATATATTTTTCTTTTACTCACGACTCATTAATCCTGGAAATGAACTTACCACGTATTGTAGTGTTGCGCAGTCGAGCTATATTTGAGGCTAAATTTTGATTATTCAACTCCACCATCATCCACGCGCAATGAAACATCTTGTTTACATTATAGCGCATGTCGTGGGTGAGATAATGCGCATAACGGCAATTCAGATTTCAGAACAATCAGCTAGCCAATCAAATTTTCCACCATGCACTCACAGTGACAGTTCATCGTCGGATTTAAGAAATATGATCTGAGGCGGATGTCATTCAATGTCATGCAGCGTACAGCTGAGATAGCTAAGCAGTTAATGTAATCCGCGTATTCGTGTGTCATAATTCAGGACACGTCGGCACCTCACAAGCAGTTGACGTCCCATGATGTGCATTATTGTCTTGTGAGACGGTTATCTTTGCGACTCTCCCGCCGGGACCAAGATGCCAGAACGAATCGAGATTGGTACGTGGAATCCCGGCTTTTGTGGTACTTTCCACTCGCGACGTACAAATCCGCACATTCACTTTATTTACACGATGCAACATAACCTATTCTCTAAAACTTTGGGAGTGAATGTCACTCTTTTTCGAAACTGGCTAAATTTTCATTCTTTAGAGTGAGATTCCACGCCTCAGAATTTTAGAAAGTAATAAAAGGATTATTTTTAAAAATATGAGCAAGCAATCCAGGCTGTGGCTGGAGTTGGCTGAGAAAGGAGGAGATAAAAAGATGGTGTATAATTTCATTTCGAGGATAAAGAAAAAAATTAAAATAATTAAATCATAGATATATCTAAATGTGATAGATAGCTAAATGACTTTCTTGAAATATTTTTGTTAAAAATAATATGTAAATATTTATAATTATTGAATTTTATATTTATATTTAATTATTAAATTTGATTGTTTATCTTTTAACACATTAATACATACATATAAAATATGTATAAAATAATATATTTTACATATATATAGTATTTGTTTTATCATACATTTTATTATATTGCATTTGATATATTTGCCAATTTCAGGTGTTATTCCAAGTAATTTGAGACACGAAGAAACTATAGTTCAAATAGCAGAAGCTCTAGACAATCTGGGCGATGCTGTCTCATATATATTTGATTGCATTGACAGCAGGCTTTCGGAGAACACACAAAGGTAGAATAAAAAAATTATCTCTTGATTTTTAATATAACTATTGTATTCGATTGCCTTGCTTAATTATATGTTTGTTTGATCCAATGATAACATTTACTAAAGAATAAATTTGTCTTTAGATTGACCAGCATTAAAGAGAGAGCTAGGAAATTGGAGGACAGATTGCACTATTTACAAACTAATTTAAATCTGAAAGCAGTAAAAATGTATTCTGCTGCTAAGTATCCGGCTAATTACACTTACAAGGAGTATCAAATGACTATACCGCAACAGCGCGAGCATACCGCTGCTATACCAAGCATTTACAAATGTTCCGTGCCTATAAAGGATATCCCCGAAGCATACTTATCTTCTAATTGCAAGACCGAGGACGGTCAATATGCCGCGAATGTCAACCTCCAAGAAAAGCTCCAATTTTATCACGTACGATCAAAGGCTGACAAAAAAGATAACCTTGAGAATGACGTAGAACCATTTCCACCACAATTATCCTCAGTTAGTGCCCTCCTACTGTTTGATAGCATGGATAGCCCGTACGAAAAAACGTCCATGCGATCATCACGTCAGTCTGTCAACAAGCAGCAAATTGAGGATGCTCCAGATTCAATTGTACAACCGTGGCTTTCGTCAGAAATGGATGCGTCTTCCAGCTATTTGTATACCCCGACTCTTGGAGAGGTCAGATTTTCATATAATACATTAACTCATTTAACAATATAATTTATGTCAATTTGAAAATATTTATACTTGTTTTTTGAATTTACGATTCTACGATTTATTCTTACCGAAGATTCTTGTGTATTTTTAGGTTCCTCAAATAAATGTACCGTTAACACTCCCAGATTTACCGGGCATTGTGGATGATGAGAAATTTGTGCTCGATCTTAACTCCCAAAGTCCTATCGCACCATCATCTGCAGTCACGACGCCCACTGTTCGTTTAGATCTACCAACGCCAATCAGTAACGAGAGAGATTCTCAGTCTAAAACCGAAGATAATGCTCCACACTTGCCTGTTTTAACTGCAGCTTCGACAACTGCATCATCACCTGCGCCGCCTCCTCCACCACCTCCTATGGTCACCATAAATGCAGATAGTGCTGTGAGCAACGAAAAAATCAGTTTTCAAGTTATGGTACCTCCGCCGCCACCACCACCGCCGCCACCGCCACCGATTGCAGAACCGATCGTACCTACGTCAAATGATGGTTCGGAGAAAAAGGACAAAACACCGAATCGTCCACCTATGACAACTACAACGGATGATCGTTCTAATTTGATGGCGGCGATACGAGACGCTGGTGGAATAGGCAGAGCGAAATTGAGGCCTACTGTACCGGACGAAAAGAAGCGTGATCGATGGTCTTCGGCTTCGGTAGGAGGTGATCTGATGGCGGATCTACATACAAAACTAGCGTTAAGACGCAAAGGTATCGCCGGCTCTACAGTAGGCGCTTTGGAGAGAATGTCGAGCTTAATACCGCCTCCTCCGAAACCGACTGAAGCGTCTGCGTCGGATAGAAATTCCGCCACCAGCGAATACGACTCTCAACCTGATACGGACGATTGGGAAGAGTGATCACTACTGTTGTGGTGAATTGATAGCGTGCTATTGAATTATGATAAATGACAACATCCGCGCATGAAGAGACTCAGGGGAATTTTTTATTGGATAAATTCAATGAAGTAGAGGAGGATAGAATCAGATATACAGATCTGGTTATATTTTTTTTTATTTAGATTTGAAAATTATTTGATTTTTAAAATTTTACTTTTATCCTGTAACTCTGCTAATCATATTTTTTCTATGAAAATCTAAAAATTTATATTTTGTGGGTATATAATTTTGATAATGCAATAGTTCGATCAAATAACATTATACGACTGTTTACGAGTGAATAAATTATAAAATTTTTGGAAGGAATGAGAAAAATTGTTATGAAAAAAATAACAGAATAGAAAATTTTATTTTGTACGTTAATACATTTTTCCAGTAATTATCTATAATTATTTACTTACATTTATGTCATTCGTTATTTATTTAATTTGTCATATATATATATATATATATATTTTGTGTACGATCTTCCTCAGAAAAGTCTTATACATAAAATATATTATAAAAGTAAAATTAGTCTATTAAAATCCTGATTGTACATTTCTTAATATACGATAAAGTGTACAATATACGAATGTAACTAATGTATATATGCTGTTACGTTAATAAAGTTTTATATTCAAATTGTATAATACATAATAAATTTGTAATATTAAAATTTGCACATACATTATTGAGGCTGTTGAGCAGTCTTTCAATACATCCTTAAAAATTATTAATATTATATTGATATGTTCGCAACATTGAATATATATTTGAAACGCTTTACAAATCGAGTACACAAATATACATGATGTTTATACCCTGACGTTATACTTTCATTTGTTTCTTACGTGCATACATGGCAAAATTGTCCTAATACTTTGCGTATATCATTATTTTGAGACATATATTCTCGATATATACATATATATAAAACTACTAGGGGCAAGAATAAATGTATATAATTTCAACACAAGTGTTGATGGTTATCTTCATTTATTTCGAAATGAAATAAATGAAGATAACCATCAACACTTGATTGTCTGCTTCTCCTATCTCTTCGCTTTTACATCAGTGTATGACGCTTATTAGCCTTATCTACATTTTTATGTTATTATATATTTTTATGTTATATATATATATATATATATATATATAAAATTTATTTTTGTCGCGGTAAAATTAATCGCTTTGCATCTATCTAGTAGGGGAGCAACAGATCTCTAAAATATTTTTCAAAAATTCTATAATTACTTCGATTTAAATTATAAATTTGGTGCGATCCAGTTCAAGAATTTCATGCAAATTTCGAAGCCCATAAAACAAGCCGCATTTGCAGGGAAAGCTCGTAGCATAACGGGTACGACACCCTTGTAAAGGGCCATTGGTCCCTCGTTTTTCATCAATTTAACAAATACCTCGCGTATTCCTTCTTTGTACGTACCTTCTGGTGCTGTATAATAATACGATAAGAAATATTACATTGCATATTTATATCCGTTAATTACAACTTTAATATGTTTTAATCAGAATTTGGAAAGATAGAAAAAAACTCTTAGAAGTATATACGTACCAGTCTGTAAGCGACTTTTCAGGATATCAGGTGGCATTCCCACCAACCAGTTCGCAATGCCTGCAAAACCGCCAGCCATTATAGTGGCCAGTAAGCTAAGTTTCCCACCTTCTGGAGTAAATCGTTCCTTTAGATATTCGTATGTTAAAAAATACATTCCGCTGGCTGGAATATCTGAAAAAAAGCATGGAGGCATAGTAAATTAGGAATCGCTTAAGTATCCTTGTGCGAACCAAAGATGGCATATAAACATTATGTAGAATTAATAATAGCGAGTAGATAGCGTGTGGGTTGACAGATAGAAGGCATCCTGTTTGATAGGAAGCACATCAAAGCATAGATAACCGTTAACAAAATCCAGTTTCCTTCGGGCCAGTGTGCTGCCGCTGGTCCCGAGTATCGTGCTCCGATTCAAAATCGTCATAAAGTGAAACAACATGACATTTGTTATCTTGCTTCTCATCATCTTGTCATTGGTACATACAAATTTTAACACCTTGTCGTGCGCTCCGTTAATAAATTCGACTTCGTTTTCTATGTAATTATTTTGTATACGTAACGCGTGTCGACACATTCAGGCCGATATTCATAATCAGTCCTTATATTTAAGACCGTCTTAAATACAGTTTTAAGATACCATTAGGCAATCACAGATCGGCATTTATAGTCAATTCTTATATTTAAGACTGTCTTAAGTACAGTCTTATAATGTTATGAACCAGAGAACCACATTAGTGCATCTTAAGATATTTAAGACAATCTCAAAATAAGAACCAATTATGAATCAATCTTAATATATTAAAATACATAAAATAACTACTCTATACTCAAACTAAATTCAACGCTAGAGATAGATCAAAAACCACAAGAAACCTATAAGTTTGAAATATTCTATCACAATATAAAATCATTGATTCGAATTGCGTTGTATTCAGGATCAGTGTATAGGACAAGTTATCGATATCGGTGATGTGTGGGAGATTAAATGCCCGCAGGGATGTACCTGTGAGATCCAAAAGTATTCCGACCTGTCTCTGCATCAATGGGCTGGCATAAACAAAGATAATAATCAGGTATAAGTAAATGACAATTAACGCTTCCATAGTATTCGCTTCCATAATTTTAATACATTCTCAATCAAACAGGATATACCTTCCGATGGTGTTGATCTTAATATAAACGACAATTCAATGGCTCATGAACTGATGAAAATCGCAACATGCGTGATTGTTGACAACCCTGAAGAACTTTTGACTAAACTTCCTTCAGATATACAGGTGACATAAAAAGCACATATAATTTCACAAATTTATATATCTCCCATATTAACTCATTTTGGCATTTTATCAGATTTTAACATTACTCGAATCGGGTAGCGGGGATGTCGATATTCTTCTGCAAGCTACTACATTCCAACGATTCACTGAATTGATATCGCTAGATATTCAAGGAATAGATTATAGCGATTTCTCCATAAAAGAGACGAATAATCGTACAGAAAAAGACGGCATTATTCTCGCATCTGACACAATGTATCCTCTAGGATCTACTTTACTATATCTAAATTTGGAACGAGTTAAATTGTCGAACTTAAATTTGCCAAATAAGGACAAGGCAAATCTGGTGATCAAGCCGATGAACTCGCAGGAAACGGAGACAGTCGACGAAAACCAGGTGTCTGTAAGCAATAGCAGCCAATACAAAGGTCACAGACTTATTTTTTTGAGTCAACAAAATAATGAAGATAAAGAAATACTGCCATATGACATTTATAAGCAAGAATTGGAAGGCTACAGAGAAAATGTTGAACTGTTTGCTGCGCTCGGTGCTTTAACACATCTAAGAATTTATGATTGTAACCTGAAAGATATATCTTGGCACATGTTCGACGGCCTCAATAGTCTTCTTTATCTCTCACTAGAAAAAAACGGTCTGAAATTCATTCCTGAATTTTGTTTTTACGGCACACCAAATTTAAGATCGCTCTCACTGGCAAGTAACGAATTACTGACATTGAAAAGCGTAGACCTGGCGGGATTGCTTCTATTAGAACATCTAGATTTAAGACAAAATAATTTAACGTTCCTGTCAGAGTTATCGTTTCCACCTTTCCCTGCACTCGTGAGCGCTGATTTTACGAACAATCCTCTGGATTCCATTTTTCCAAGGTAATAAATAATACTATACGTAATTTGTTTCCATGATTAAATCTGAGAAAAAATTATCATATGTTCATTTCAGTACTTTTGAGATCATGAATACGACAATAAAATTGTATCTCGGAGGTATGGCATCTAAACTGAAACTGCAAAAGAATTCGTTATTGGGTCTACGTCGAGCTGAGATATTACATTTGTACAATCTAGAGATACCTATATTAGAACGTTTTATTATGCAAGGATTGCCATCGTTGACGCATCTTAAGATGCGAGGAAACATCTCGAGTATCGATTTTGATGCGTTTGTCGACCTTTCTAATTTGTTAGATCTCGATTTAAGTCATTGCCATATTCAACAAATTTCTATGGACGCTTTCTATGGTTTGGAAGAAGTTAGGAGAATTGACTTATCAAATAACGATCTGGAATCTATACCGCCTGGTTTATTCACTGCTCAACAGCAGAAGGAATTGAGAGATATTATACTTACAAAGAACAAATTAACTTCGTTACCTTTAGATTTCTTTAGAAATTTGAGATTGCCAAATAAACAAACACGTGTCCAAAATATAAGATTGGACGATAATCCTTGGGATTGTGCGTGCATTATGATCAGCTGGAATCCTAATCTGGTAATTTATAATTATTAATATCATATTTGATCTTTACTGTTTAAAGCCATTTATAATGACTTAATTGTAAATAGAGAAGAATTAATATATATTAGGAAATATATTAATAAATACTAATATATTAATAATATAAAAATTATTAGCAATAGCTTTGGGCAATACCATTTTTAGGTAAATAGAAATAAGGAAACAGCTCCACGTTGTTCAACGCCAAAACGATTACAAAATTGGGGAGTGTTCTATGCATTGCGCAAAGGTGGTTTACAATGCAGAAGTCCGAGGAAAAGGTACCTTCGAAAATTTTTAAAGACGAGAAACTCTGAAGAGGATAACAATATCAGTTAGCTAATCTCTCTTTTCAAATTGTATGTATCTGTCGATATACACAGAGAATTAATAAAAGAAAAATACATTCAAAATTTTTAGAACCTATTTCCTTTTCTAAAAATATACTTGATCTTTCATTTTAAGGTACATAATAAACGTGAAAAGTAAACTTCTACTTGGTATATGCAATGTAACATTTTTAAACATAATTTTATAAATAATATATATAATTTTTGAGAATTGTATATAACAAAGTATGAATTATACCTCTTAACAATGTAGCACAGGTGCCTTTATAGAGACTTCTGGTGCCTCCTTCTTGATACAATTGTTTAGCGCAATCCAATGGTCCATTATACTTTGGCTTTGTGTCTGCATGCTGTATTTGCAACAGACATTTAATACGTTCACCAGGTGCCATTATGATAGTCGTGAATATGCCGCTAAATGCACCAGCGTAAAATAATTGTAATGGAGTGAGTTTCTCATCTGAGACACTTTGTTGCAGCTTCTTCCCAACGCTGTAGCCAAAGAAACTGATCGCAAATATAGGAGCAACGCCGGATAATGGTGCACCCATGCCTGAACAAATAACACAAAACCCAATTCTAATTAATAATTTCCTTTCAAAAATATGTAAGTCCCTGAGATATAAATAACTCATGAAAGTATTAACTATATATTTATGATAACTATAGATCTGGTTGTGCCACTTAAATACTATTTATACATCATGTTACATAATGTTTTGAAAATTCTAAAATATTAAATTCTAGTCTAGTTTATATAAATTGACACAATTATCAAAATGTCGATGTTTATAGCAATAACTTAAGACTTTATATAAATATCTTTATAATCTCGATATTGAATTAGAAAAAGCTTGACGTGATATTCGTTTAATGTTCAGTACAAATATAAATACCCTTATATAAACCACGTATTCCTTCCTTGGCGATTGTTTTCTTAGCACAGTCCCATGTACCAGTATAAAGAGGCAATTCATTGGGTCCTGGAACTGACATCGTCTGGAGCCGTACCTAAATATATAGAACAATGTCTTACAAAACGCACATGATTCTTGTAGAAGGCAAACTGCAATATTTATATTAGACAGAATGCAGATAAGAAAAAGAGAAGCAATATGTCAATTTTTCACTCAATTTTTAATAAGATGATCAATTAAAATATAACCTTTATGGTATCCAGAGGGTGGCCAGCTATCACAGTGCATATTCCGCCAAATCCACCGCTCAAGAAATATTTAATAGGACTAACGGTATCCGACATGATACCGTTGATGATTATTGTA
>NW_017306091.1:1972885-1989323 GCF_001594115.1 Trachymyrmex septentrionalis | reverse complement strand
TCCACCGCTCAAGAAATATTTAATAGGACTAACGGTATCCGACATGATTATAATATATGAGACTGGAAGTCTATCAACAAAAGTATCGACGAAATAATAAAGTTGATCAAGTCAGGGGTCAAAGTACAGTAGCAATTGGCCCTTGACGTAGGCTTGAGATCATAAATTCCATTATCGGTCGTGATGTTTTTCACAGTCTTTTACATAACTTAATAATTGTTTTTATATTGTATTAACATTTTAACAATAGTATGTACAAATTAGAGACAAATTGTTACAAACGGCCGATCTATTTCTCAAGCCGCATTTTATAGCACTATCTACACTCGAAACGAAGATAATTGTATACAGATTAGTGTATGTGTGAATGAATTTCACCACAATGAGTGTAATCATGTGCACCGACGAGATGCTATTAAAGACTCTCAGTTCTGGGCAAATTTTTGTGAATATCAATAGAGTCCGAGGATAATTGAAGAACAATGACGTTACCGACAATTAATAAAAATTTATGATTAACATAAATATTTTGATGATACGTTATTAAATTCATGATTTTTTATTATATAAAAGCTGTATAAATAAGTATGTATACTGTAAATAATATATCTTATATATTAAAAAATTACAATTTTTCCTCTGCAATTATCATCTCTAGTAATAATCAAATTCGGATGATATCATTAAAATAAGTTTTAAATAAAAAATCGAGTGTTATTAAGTTTTAAATATATGTACATGTCTACGAAACTAATAAATTATGAAATTAGTACCGTATTACTAATTTATTATTCTTAGATATTAATAATTTATTATTCTTGCACCAACTTTGATTTTAAGAGCTTATTAAAAACTATTTCTTAAAACTATTTCTGTCTCTGTCTCTTTTTAGGTTTAAAACGGCAGATAGAGTTTTAAGTCTTGCTTAAAGTCAAAGTGACATTGATGCAACTGGGATACACAAGAATGCATTGGAATGCGTTTCGTTTCATGATGGTATCATTTTATCTTTGTGTTCACTAATGCCCATTTCCCTAATGTAGATTAACTTTAATCTCGGTTAAACTTACTCTTCGTCTTTTTTTAGTTCTAAAGATTAGAAAAAGACAAGAGTAAGTTGAATCCAGATTAATAGGTCAATTCTAAGCAGAATCGTAAGACTCGTAACTTGTTCTCGTAAAACTCGTAAGAACTTATAACCAGTATTCTAATTTTATGCGTATGTAAGGTAAGACATAAGATTGTTCGTAAATATTTACAATTTCTTGTAAATCTTATGGCTAAGTAAAAAGCTGTCTGTAAAAATATCGTATAAAAGTATAAACACTTCAAAATTCCTATAAATCTTACGAGAATGTTATAAAACTTACAATTTTGTTTAGAATTTAGGCATAAAGTTAATCTGAAGTAATGAAGTAATGAAGAATGTAAGCTGAAGTTAATCTACATTGGTGGAAATGGGCTAAATATTAAAGAATAAAATGATATATCAGGTGCATTATGTGAAACGTACCCTCATATATGTGTGATTTTTTTTTTCACTTATATTGCTATAATGTGTATCGCAAAAGCGAATTAATAATTCAAATTGGGTTCTTGAAATATTAAAACAAATAAAAAGTAGAGTAAAAAAACGGGCAATTAAGTCTTAATACGCGGTAATTGATGCGAAATATACGTGTATATGATAATCGCATCAATTACCGCGTATTAAGACTCTTAATTTCC
The DNA here is from genome assembly GCF_001594115.1 of Trachymyrmex septentrionalis. Lineage (NCBI taxonomy): Eukaryota > Metazoa > Arthropoda > Insecta > Hymenoptera > Formicidae > Trachymyrmex > Trachymyrmex septentrionalis. The sequence continues at coordinate 1,987,595 of NW_017306091.1, read as the reverse complement.
CGTTTTTTACTCTACTTTTTATTTATTTTAATATTGCTATATATTTCATAAAAAGATAAGATATACATCATGAAAGCAAAAAAGAGAAAAAAATATGAAGCATTATAAGACACTATTTATTTGTAATATTGTTTGAAGTTATTTCGGATTATTTGGAAAATAATTATTTTCATAATAAAAATATTAGGGTGCGATTCACTTGGCATTACAAATACTTCGAAACTTTTGATTGATCAATCGGAAGAAAGAATTTCACTAACTAATTTTACTAACCAATCAAAAGATGCTTCGAAGCATTCATAGCATCAAGTGGATTGTAGTCTAAATCGTCCTTTGAGTGCGAGCGTTGCGTAGCAGGCAGCGCATGAGATTGCTGCCAAGAGATCCTGGGTTCAATTCCAGTGATTCCATAACCGTTCTTACACACCTACCGACAGTTGTCGGTGTGTCGTTGCGCAGACATTTTATATGAAAAAGTTGGAAGCCTAGAACTGAAAATTTTTTTTAAACGCTCGTAACTCCTCTCGGCAGGCAATGGCAAACAACCGGAGAGTATATTCTTCCCATGTACACTTCTCTAAACAAAATTGTCGTTTGGAATCGACGTTAAAGGTCCCTTATGACTGTGTACAATCAAACTGCGCACCACAGGCATATGAAAGAAGTCACAACGCTCAAACACGGAAAATAAGATCGAGGAAGGAAGGAGGAGCTAACAAGAACTTTTTATGGTACTTCAAAGCAAAACTAAATCACATGATTGATATAGATCAACAGATATAATAACATCTATTGATCTGCATGCTATATGAATCGTGTAATTTAGTTTTGCTTTAAAGTACCAATTTTCATTATGATAAATACAAAATTCTGCTGCACAATTCACATGGAATATTTGTTACAAAGATAAAATACTCCTTACGTGAAATACACTCGTACAGCAATTTCAATATCTTTACGACATATACCGCATATTTTCATATTACTTGCACACTCCGCACACGCCAATAAATGTCCGCATGGTATAAATGCAATATGTAATTCTCTAGTAAAGCAAATTTTGCATAATGTTGAATCCTTGTTGCGTGGTTTATCAACCTGTATTTGGACAGATTGTTCCTTGGGACAATCTCTGTCACCTGATACAGTACTTGTTTCTACAATATTAGTTTCTTCAGAACTAAGCGAGTTTTGAGTACTTCCACTAGCAATACTCTCACTATCATCTTTTTCCACTTTCTTATCCAATTCGTTAACTGTAGATGCACTGGTTTCCTAAAAAACAAAACAATTTAAGATTGATATTGTCTTCAGCATAATTATTTCATAATTTTTTAAAGAGATTAAACTATTATAAATATAAAAATATCATATAATTCTAATATTTCATTTGGAAAAAAGTAACAGGATAATGCTCATTCTTTGCAAATAAATGTACATATATAAATATAAATATAAATATAAATATAAATATAATAATCTGCAAACGAGCCAACTATTAAAGTCTTTATTAAATGCCTTTATTCTTATATAACACACAACATAAACACATATTTTATCATATAAATAAATTACCATACTATCATTTAAACCTTATAAAGTACTAACTAATTATTTTTGGTGATAATACAATACGATATTTCAATTTCATTAAAAACTTACTGTTTCAGTATATGGTTTCCTAATGTTGTTTACAAATTCTAATCCTTTAGTTACAAGCAAATAAGGACACTGGTTGAACCATTTGGCATGTTCCACCCAAGGATCATCTTGTGGGTCCCAATCCATTAATCCTCCACCACAGTAATAACATAATGTTTCATCGCCACTTCCCGTATAATAGAAACCAGCAGTTGCCAGTTCTTCTTTAGTTTGTGACATTGCTTTGGGCCATTTATCATACGACGCTAATCTGGCAGCATAATTGACATACACTGGATACCTCGGTTTTAATGCAAGTTCTTTCAATCCAAAATTCACTTGATCTTCATGGGTTGGACTGGATTTAGGCATGTTTGTTTGAACATAAATTCCACATTCATCTACGCCTTCCGGCACAGATGTCGGAATTGCGCTAGGATCTGTACTGATCGGTACATTGCCGCATGGAATTTTACGAATAAACCTACATTTTGCAAACCACCGCTGATGATCAACCATTGGATCGTCGTCCACTTTCCATTTCCATAGTTCTTTACCACACTCGAAACATTTCACTATGTCGCTTTCACCGGTATAAAAAAATCCAGCCGCTGCGAATTCTTCTGACTTCTTCCATGAATGCGGCCAGATATGGAAACTTTTCAGACGGGCAGCCTCAAATTGATAATCTAAAGAAACCGATGAAATTCATTATTAATTTTATCTTATTCTTTCGTAAGTATATCACGAAATTTTATAAAATTTTGTAACATACTATTTATTGGAGACCTGTAGTGTTCAATGTATTCAGTCATTTTTATGGATATATTTGTTGTCTCTATGAACTGCTATAAACCTTGCAAAGAAAGCTCAGAATTTGTAAAGAAAAATAAACATTAATATTAGTGACGCTAAGATTCTCTCCAGCGCGCCTAGCGGCCGTAAGTGGAACTAACGTAAATTAGTACCCAAATACTTTAAGCACCGACGATACTATTAAAGACCGTCAACTCTGGGCAAATTTTCAGCGGTATGAAAAGGGCCCCAAGGGCCTGGAGGTAATTGAAGAATGTTGACATTATCGACAATTGATATAAATCTGTTATTATTAACATAAATATCTGGCTCATACATTATTAAATTCATGATTTTTGTATTACATAAATGTTCCATAAATAAATAATTCGTAGAGTATCTGAAGATAAATTTAAGGAAGGCCTGACTATGAATACGGGTGAAAGTCTTAAATGCGGTCTTAAGAAGTCACGAACCAATCAGAGCGCTACATTAGTGTCTTAAGAGCTGGTCTCACCAACTACTATTGACCTATTAATCAGTCGATTAAGTGTCAACTGTGATTGGTCAATTCTGCTGAACAGCAAAATGCAATTGATCAGTTCCAATATAACAATATTCGGGCAGTATTCATAGTTCGTTCTTAAATCCAATGTCCACGATGCTAGAAATCGATTCGAGATCTCGAATGAAGAAAGAATTGACCAATCGCATTGGTCATATGACCAAATTGTTCAAATGCGATTTGTTAATTTTTTCTCTACTTGAGATCTTGGACCGATTTCTAGCATCGTGAACATTGGGCTTTAGACTAATATTCAAGATCGTCTTAATTTAAGTACGGTCTTAAGATATCCTCTAGGTTCATAGTCGAAAAATAAGACGGTTCAAGATGGCTCAAAACTTGTTCAAGACGTTTTGAAATAAGATCGTCTTCGATAAGTTTTAACTTGAGATTTTACTCAAGTACCGTCTTATTTTTCGACTATGAATCTAAAGAACATCTTAAGACGGTCTTGAATATAAGAATGGACTATGAATACCAGTTCCCTACAATTCCCTGTTGTTCCCTGTTTTCTATTCCTTTGATGATGCGGAGCCATATTTGAGCCAAAATTTCTTCCACCATTGATCTGTTTTCGGTTCCTGTACTAGACTGTTCTAACTCTCTTTCTCGCTTTAAACAAATATCAAACCCGAGCGAGTCCCGTTAGACCTCTGGTGGCGAGTCGCCACAAAACGTATATCTATCTCATTTTAAGTTCCAAAAGTGTACACTAGTTCAGCCACAGAAAACAGACCTCATGATTTGCGCGAGAAATCGCGCAAACATGGCGATGAGCATGCGAAAGATCTGCGGTTGCAAATGCAGCGTCTCTATCTTCACATTTTTAGTACGCGACAGCTGGCGACACGTTGGCTTCTTTTATGCAAATGTAGATATTGCAGTTTTGATACAATTGAATATGTAGGTTGCAAACGTATAATTATTGATGTTTGACACGTTGATGAATGCATGCCATTGAGCTGGCTCTGAATTATCTCAGTTTCTTTCTTCCGACGAAAGGTACATTTCATTTATTTCTCAGAATTATTAGTTAAAAATAGGACAGGTTAGTCCCGCGTTAACACATACAGCGGTTCAATTGTCAGTTTGATTTAATCTTGAAATAATATGCAGCATTGACAGAATTTTAAAAAATATTGTGTTAGAGCTTCCAAAATTAAAAAAACAGCATTAAATAATATATTTAAATTTTTAGATATATAATTTGGAGAAGATGAGAATTGTGCAGTTTAGAAGAAACCGCTTGTTTCATATGTTGATTGGCAGTACTCTGACATTGCTAGTTTTATATATTCTTTTTAATTTCTCCTCGGACGATCATATGACCAATATAAAAGAATATTGGTCACAAAGTCGTGGAAAGAGACAGGTAAAGTACTTATTTTAATTAATATAAATTAATATTAATTTATTTTATAAATATTTATGCTAAGCAATTTTTTATTGACAATTTTTTGGATACTTTCTATCCTTATATATGTTAAATATCTTTTATCAAAAAATACAAATGACATGGTGAATTATTTCATCTTTATTTAATATTGGCAAACAAGATAATGATTCACTGCTTTATACTGTATTACCTGTGCCTCTTTGTTTGAAGACAGCTTCTATATCTCTTTTTAACATTATGTAGGTATCGGTGCTTGTAGAAGGTTTAGGAAATTATGAACCACGAGATGTACCAGTTAGATCCGGTCCTGGAGAAGGTGGTAAACCACATATTTTGAGAGACGATCAGTTGAATGATGTCCAGCAATCGGAATCCGATTATGGTATGAATATGGTGTGCTCTGACGAAATCTCATTGTCGAGATCGATACCAGATACCAGACTTGCACAGTAAGTTCCATCTTGTACAGCTAATAGTATTAGTTTCTGATCTATCTTTCAATTTTTATGTTTTTCTTTATATAATATAGATGTAAGCATTGGAACTATCCAGAAGAGCTACCACGTACCAGTGTTATTATAGTTTTTCACAATGAAGGTTGGTCTGTCTTACTGCGAACTATTCAGAGCGTTATAGATCGTACTCCATCAAAGCTACTTGAAGAAGTTCTTCTTGTTGATGATTTTTCTGATAAAGGTATATTCCTTAATGAAATGCCACAGTATTTATATTTGGAAATATGTGATAGTTAACATATATATGATACAATTCTTTCCAGAGAATTTAAAAAGTGATTTAGATTCCTATATTGAACAATGGGGAGGAAAAGTTAGATTACTTAGAAATCACGAGAGACAAGGTTTAATACGAACGCGATCTCGAGGAGCACGTGAGGCCAGAGGCGAAGTAATAGTGTTTTTAGATGCTCATTGCGAAGTTAATGTGAATTGGCTGCCTCCACTTTTAGCACCAATTGCTGAAAATAGGTAAAATAATTTACATTGAGAAATGAAAGAATATCGATGTTTTTGTAACTAGAAAAAATTGAAGTATACTATTAAATAGGAAGTAATAATAAAATAATACCTATAACTTCGCAATATTTTTCTTCTAAATTATACATTTCTTTTCTTCTAGAAACGTAATGACTGTTCCTGTGATAGACGGTATTGATCACAAAACTTTTGAATATCGTCCTGTGTATCAAGAAGGACATTTGTACAGAGGAATATTTGAATGGGGAATGTTGTATAAAGAGAACGAATTACCCAGGCGGGAAGCCAAAACGCGTGCACATGACAGTATGCCGTACAGGTACAATTTCTGTTTCTACATATATAATCTTATTTAGTTATTTCGATATATATTTCTCTTCTCCAGTATTATTTTATTCATATACGGCTTACAGATCACCTACGCACGCTGGTGGTTTATTTGCCATAAGTCGACAATACTTTTTATCATTGGGTGGATATGATGAAGGATTACTCGTCTGGGGAGGAGAAAATTTCGAATTATCCTTTAAGATATGGCAATGTGGTGGAAGTATTTTGTGGGTTCCGTGCTCACATGTCGGGCATGTTTATCGAGGATTTATGCCTTACACATTCGGTAAACTTGCTCAGAAAAAGAAAGGACCATTAATAACCATTGTGAGTTATTATATCATCTACAGATACATCTATATATACGTATATCTTTACCGAAAGAAACAGTTATAAAATGAATTGTTTTTATAGAATTATAAAAGAGTTATAGAAACGTGGTTCGATGAGAAACACAAAGAGTTCTTTTATACTAGAGAACCTCTGGCTCGATTGCTCGATCACGGTGATATATCCGAACAATTAGCCTTTAAAAAACGCAAGAAATGCAAAAGCTTCCAATGGTTCATCGATAATGTAGCATATGATGTGCTAGATAAATTTCCAGAATTGCCACCAAATATTCACTGGGGAGAAGTATGTTTGACCAAAAGCGCATATGCTTCAGTTTTCTCAACAAATTTTCTACATAATTTTCGTATCAACAATGACAATACTTTTTCAGTTACGTAATACGGCATCTGGATCATGTTTGGATACTATGGGTCACTCACCTCCAAGTCTCATGGCTACTTCCCACTGTCATGGGTTTGGAAATAATCAAGTAATTTGCAAATAATTTATTTTTTATTCTTAATATAGTTTATTAATTTCTTTATTCCATACTTTATTGTCTCTGTATTTCTAATATTTCTTATTAATCTTTAATATATATTTCTTATTAGCTTATCAGGCTGAATGCCAAGGGCCAATTGGGTGTTGGTGAAAGATGCATTGATGCAGACGGCCAACGTATAAAATACGCATTTTGTCGTCTGGGAACTGTAGACGGTCCATGGCAGTACGATGAAGTAAGTTTATTATTATTTGATAAAAAAAAAAACGTTTAATGGATAAAAAAATCTTACATGAATATTATCAATATATGTTAATTTATATATTTGCAGAAAACAAAAACATTATTACATAGAGTATATAAAAAATGTATTGCACTTCATCCTCAAACTCAGCAGTTATCTTTGATGCCATGTGACATAAACAATGCTTATCAGCAATGGAGTTTTCATCAAGTCCATCCACGATGGTAATATGGAAAAGGGAAATTTTTCTATTTCAAAATTTGTAAATTATTTAAAATTATACGCAAGAACGAAATTTATTTAGTAATATATAATTCAAGTTTAACACACTTATTTGAGACTAATAATTCGCTATATATTAGAAAGCGATATAAATAAATAACTACGAATATTGACATAAACATCGAATAAATATCTAAGAATCTAAGAACAATAATTTTGGATTTTAAGATATATTAAGGTGAAAGTTAGGAGGTAAGCACTTTATGAAATGTAAAAAGTGCATTTCAACTTTAATGAACTTTTTCAAGTGTCTCCTACATTTAGAAATGTACACGTGTCATCTAAATTTAGATATTAATTAAAATTCAAAAATTTAGTTTAATTAAAATTTTTAAATTTAATACAAAGGCATTTGGATATGTAATTTTTTAAACGAAATTATCCCAGTTAAAGCATATTGCTTCCTCTTTACGCTGACTGATAAATTGTAATGAGAAATTAATATTTAATAGCATTTATAAGTATATATATGAAAGATTTACACATGTGAAAAATATTTTGATATACGATGTTTTCATTGCTACTGCCAAGATTTCGTCTAATATTTCTAATATAAATTATTAATTTATAAAAATTTTATTAAAAAATATTCTTTTTAATTTTTGCTAGGAACAAATTCCTAGCTAAGTTGATAATGTTATTTCTATATTGTTCGATAGCTAAAAGTTGACATTATAAAATAACATAGAAATTAACATTTATTTCTAAATGAAAATTGTAATTTATATTGATATTATACAATAATCTCTGCGCGTGAGCTTATGCGAGAATGTGTGTAAAAATTTATATATAAAAGAGATATATACATTCCAGAAAATTGAAATACTTATTTATAAGATATTTTTATTTTTATATACCAGTGAATCAAATTTTTCATTGCTACTGTAAAACATTTTACACGTTTAATAATTATTAAAATATAGAACTATTATAAATATTATACAAATATTACTAAAATGAAACGATTAAGAATTAATAATATTAAAGAATGTTTTATTTTGTAAAATTATTTTGTAAAATGAACAGTTTATGTTAGATTTTTTATTTCTTTTCACAACAATTGGGAGAAGTTTCTTTGTTGTCGTTTTATAAAATTGATCTTACATAAAATTTTATTTGAGATTGAAACGTCAGTATGAGAATATAATAGCTACATAGTTATGTAAACATCAATTATTGTAATTAAATACAATAATTTATACATTAATAACTGCTTATATAGGCTTTCTTTATTTAATGATTATTCTAAGGGTCTTACTCTCTTAGTTTCAATAAAATTTTATAGTTTTTAATGTTTCAGATATTTGTTTCGCATATATTTTTAATTAATAAGAATTTGTGTTTATTTTTATCAAATTTTACTATACTTTTATTTTTATTGAATAAAGAACAAACTATTGCTGCTAAAAAAAACGATTAACACAACGATATTGTGCATATTTATCTGTAATGTATGGAATGGAATGATTTCTTTCATCGGGGATTACGATCTCAATATGTACACTTTTGAGATTTCTAATGCAGCTATCATATAAATGTACTTAATAAAATTTATGGTTAATTACATTAATGACTATTACGATTTTTTAGGATTTAAGTGCAATATAAACGTGATTATGCAGTTAATTTATAAGATACAATATATTCTAATATAGATAAATATATATTTTTTATTATATGCAAAATGTACTTAATTTTTAGTTATACTTAGCCAAAAATCTGTGTATGAGATTGTATTTCGATTAAATTGTTAAAAAAAATCAGTATGTATGCATTATATCTTTCTTAGATATATATTAATGTTTATAAGATCTCCCAAAAGTTAATTACCTCTTCCTTTTAATCAATCAGAAAAAGTAAAGATTATTTTCATTAATTATTTATACAAGGTGCGTCCCAAAATTTTCCGAACTTTTTCAATAGGGATAGGTCGGGTGGCGCCATTTGTGTGTTCGATTGCGCGTTTGAAAAGTACATCCCTACCTGACTTCCAGTGAAAATTTCATGACATTTGGTTCAGTGGAAACGAAGTTATGGCGTTTCAAGTGTCAGTATGTTGTATACATCGGTACGAGAATGAACTTCGAACAAAGAGCCAATATTAAGTTTTGTTTTAAACTTGGTAAAACATTTACCGAAACCCATAATTTGATGAAACAAGTTTATGGTGATAATTGTGTAGCCCGTACCAGTGTTTATGAGTGGTATACGCGATTCAAGAACGGTCGTGAGGACATAAATGACGACACACATACAGGTCGCCCAAAATCGACAATTAACGAAAATTCCATCGAAGTTGTGCGTAATTTCATCAAGCATGAGCCAAAATCTTCAGTGAGATACATGGAAATGGAATTGAACATCCCCAAATCAACGATTTATCGCATTTTGGCCGAACATTTGGGCCTACAAAAAGTCTGTGCACGATTTGTTCCACACAAGTTGACTGACGACCAAAAAATGCTTCGAATTCAACATTCAAAGGACATTATTAAGGAAGCCAAAAAGGACCAAAACTTCCTTTATAGCATTGTTACTGGTGACGAGACGTGGTGTTTTCAATACGATCCAGAAACCAAGCGTCAAAGCGCGGAATGGAAGGCGCGAAACGACCCAAAACCCAAAAAATCGCGTTTTGAGAAGTCAAAAGTGAAGACAATGCTCATTTGTTTTTATGATTCCAAGGGTATTGTGCACAAAGAATTCGTTCCAGCAGGCCAAACAGTTAATGCTGTATTCTATGTAAGCGTTTTGAAGCGTTTGGTGCACCGCATTCGTCGTATTCGGCCAGAATATCGCGAAGAAGGAAGTTGGCGCTTGTTACACGATAATGCGCCATCTCACCGTTCGACACTTGTCACTGATTTTTTGACTAAAAATGACATTTTAACAATCAACCATTCCCCGTATTCACCTGATATGGCACCTTGTGACTTCTACCTATTCGGCAAAATGCATTTGTCCATGAAAGGAAAGCGGTATGTGGACGTAGAAGACATCCAAAGGGCTTGTACCACTATTCTGAAGGACATACCTTTGAACGACATAAAACACTCATTCGAAATGCTTTTAGATCGTGCCAAACGTTGTATTGAGTCCGATGGGGACTACTTTGAATAAACAAATTTGAATTTGAAAAAAAAAGTAAACCGTTGTTGTTTTATTTCAAAAGTTCGGAAAATTTTGGGACGCACCTTGTATATTCACAATTTTATAATGCTCTCATGTTTGCTTTGTGAAAAAATAAATACAAATTATATAGTTTCACAATGAAATGTTTCAACATTATTTTATTATTCAGTATCGACATGCTTAAAAATATTACATTATGTAAAACTTTTGCAAAAAGCAGATACAATTAATCGTTAATGTATAGACTTTCGTAATTAATGAAACAAATGTGATGAATGTGTGCACAAATCTGTAACGAAAATGAAAAATCGTATTACAAAGATAACGAAAACATAAAGTACTATGTATTGTTAATTATACTTACTACAAGTACGGAAACAATTTTAAATCACGTCTCATGATTTATTGAGTCGTATTGACAATGTCATCAATCTTCAGTATACTGCGTACAGTTTCAGAAGCAAGAGTTATTGAACTAATAGAAACCAGCAGTGGTTGAATCACATTCTCTTCCAATATATTAGTGATGGCGCCTTTCCGAACGTTAATCCCTGCAGTTACTTCACCCTTCGCGTGTCGATTGCGAAGTTCAGTTACTGTAGCTATCGGATTTAAACCCGCGTTTTCGGCTAACGTCGACGGAATTACCTGCGATTTATAAATTACAAGATTATTAAGCATCATATTAATTGTTTCTGGCTATTACACATCAATTTGGATGCTAAATATTTTAATGATAGAACAATTGCTTATCAAGCGAAAGAAGGGCTATTTTTGTTACTTGTATGCACATAGAGAGCATAATATTATAAAGAATTTTGAATGAAAAGATATTACTGTAATAAAAATAAAAGAATAGTAAGATAACTAGATAAATCGATTGCGATAACTCTTTTTTAAAGAATAGAAATTTAAGTAATACGAATAAAAATGTTCTTAAAACAAAATCTATATACAATTATAAAATGCATTTGAAACACTAACCTCAAGCGCATTTGCAAAGGCCTTGATGCAGTATGCATTAATTCCGCCTAAGGTCACTGCATATTCTCCCAATTTTAATGCCAATTCAATTTCTGGTGCTCCACCACCAGCAATCAGCGCTCGTTGTTTCACTAAACACCGGATAACGCACAAGGCATCGTGTAATGATCTTCCAGCTTCCTCTAATACTAATTTGTTGCTACCACGTACAAGGACCGTAACTGTTTTTCCATGATTTTGGATTCCTGTGATCTGTATAAAAAATATGTCAATTATATGAAATCTATTTGTTATAAAATGCATTTAACTACAAATGAAAGATGATATTATATATTATAATAATTTATGTTTTTCTAAGAAAAGGAGACACACCTTAACAAATTTCGAATTTCCAGTTTGAACTTCTTCGCAGAGTTCTGCATTGACAAGATTTTCAGGCACAAAATGATCCAGCGACGCAATTGGCCTGCAACCTAGCGTTTTACATACAAAAGAAATGTCCTCGCGCTCCACGTCCTTTACCACCATGACCTTAATTTTGTCCAAGAAATGTATCGCAAGATCGCTAACAGCGTCGCGCAGAACTGATTTTTGCACGAGAAGTACATTGCAACCAGTTTTCTTGATCTGTTTTACAATATTCAATATGTAGGCACGTTCCTCCTTTAAAACACGATCCATCGCTGCGTAGTCCGATACAATAACGTTATGATCCATCTAGAAAATACAAAAAATTGATTATTTATTTATGTAAAAGATTAATAGAAACAAATACGCGTGTATCACTATACTTACATCGGTTTTCGGTGGTGAAATGCAAAATTGAATTAATCCAATTTTAGCTTTCTCAATGCGTTTCGGGCCATTAACATTACAAGATTTCTGAGTAAATATTAATCCATCTACTAATTCAGTGTCTTCGACAGTTCCTCCTAATTTCTTTATCACTTTAATGTCCTATAAAGAGACATACATAAGCAAATTCATGTCAATACACTATCTGCTAAATAATCTAACAATTTGCTCTCACATTTAAGTCAACTGACACTTCCTTTCCTTCTTCAGTAACCTTTAACACAGCATCCACTGCAAGTGGTGCAAGAAGACTAGATTGTTGATGCACAACCTAAAATATATTAATAACAAATATTAAAATTATGATATACATGTAATATATAATTTTAGACTGAACACAAAACCTGACGTACAATATAATATTATTAACATTTTTATAAAATGCAGTATTAGACATACCTTGGAATTAAGAGATGTTGCTGCAACCTTTACAAGAGATTCTTTATCTGTTAGATCAACAGGTATGGACATCAGTGTCAAAATTGATACTGCTTTAGATGCTGCTTTCTGAAAAGCATCGCTGATCGAAGTAGGATGAATGCCTTTCTGCAACAAACGTTCCGCTGCTTCTAACAGTGATCCACCTATCACGACGACACTCGTGGTACCATCACCAGCCTCTATATCCTGAGCTTTTGACAACTCGACGAGCTAAACATAGAATATATAAACTGTAATATAAAATTTCATGAAATTTAAAGACAGAGGAAAATTTATTTCTTACCATCTTTGCAGCAGGGTGGATCACGTTCATCTCTTTCAGGATAGTGGCACCATCATTTGTGATAGTAACTTCTCCATTACCAGCTTGAATCTGTTATATAATATTTTATAGTTATATAATATTTTTTTATATATTCGAATATATAAAAATAAATTAGTATTATGTATATAATAGTGTTATATATATAACTTTATCAAATAGAAAGAGTAATGAATATGGAATTTACCATCTTATCCATCCCCCTAGGTCCAAGACTTGTACGAATTGCATCGCTAACAGCTATAAAAAAATATATATAATATAAACAATCAAATCATAGAAACTAAATTAGTGTTGTAATTTATCTTACAAATAATAATAAATACTCAAGAATCTGTGACAATTGAAGGACTTACTACATTAAAGTAAGCTACATTAAAAAAAAATAGAGTAAATAAACTCTAACAAATTTTCTACAATAAACTGTTAGTCTTATATCATATTAATAATAAATCAAAATTATAAATCTAGTATCATAAATCTAGGATTTTATATTCAAAATAATCATATTAAATCATTGTCACAATATTTTAGCCAATTATAAGGATAGCAGTTTCCAGGGCAAATAACAATACATGTGATTGATCAGTCATAATAGAATTAAGTTTAAAATCATAAAAAATGGAATTTGACCATCTCGACGCAGTCACTTATTGATTGTTATTACCTTGTGACACATTACTTACAACTTACTTCTGATTTATAATCTATTATAGAAACTCCATAAAGTTAAAGGGATGGAAAAAATATCAATATCACATGTTTGGCTACTTGTGTTGGCTACTTGTGGGTTAGTCCTATAATATATCTGAACATGTGATATTGATATTTCTTCCATCACTTGAACTTCAGAGTTCATTTTTACAAAATGTGGATTAGTCCACTATTGTGGCAAGTTCTTCAATTTTTTAACAGCGTTCAATGCATTTGCTCGACAAGCATGCTTTGCCGGCTCAAGAACGCGCCCATTGCTATATAAGGTAACATTTTCCTCAGCATCGCGCGTCTTCCATAACCGATCGAATTGCAAGGACACGTCCCAACACAGTTCGAGAAATGTCGCAGATCGCAAATTAATAATCTTACCTTTGGCAGCGTTAATGTTGCTGCTGCGAATATCGGCGGGTTTGCTCTTGTCCTTATAGGCCTGTCCATGAGATCCACGACTGTCGCCATTCTCCATCGGTTTTCTCATCATGTTCTTAGTCATGTTTCGTCGTCGATGACGATTCTTGAGTAGGTTAGGAAGAAGAAACGCTTCGAACCTCTTTCGAACAGCGTAGAAGCCAATTAACACGGCGCTCTACGAATCGTGATTATTTTACATTCAACGGCAAAGCGTCGATATAAAAATGTCGCGATATTCGGCGAAGATGAAACGTCGCAGTTGTATTAATGAAACACGAGACACAAGACTTACGAGCCGGGCTTTACACGCGTGCGCAGCAGCAAACCGTAGGTCTGTTCGCGCTGTTTAATTTTTGAAATCTAGAAAAATTTTGAAACTTAAAATGAGATAGAAATATATTTGGGCGTTGAAAAGAGAGAAAATAAAGATGATGAATGCAAAAAGTGTAAAGTGTAAAGTGAAAAGAAAGAAAATGAAGATGATGAGTGCAAAAAGTGAAAAGTGTATAGTCTCATAAGATCTGTTTCTCCATTTGCACTATGTTACACTTTTGTGCACTTCAAATAAAATATGCCGTTTCTATCAACATAGATTAACTTTAATCCGTTTAATTTACATTATTTTATATTTGCATCCATATCATGTTCATGTCTATGCGTTATTTTCATTTAATTTCTATTTCTAATTTTATTTCTCTATGTTTAGTATAAATTTATTCATGTTCCTATTATTTCGATCCTCGGTTGTGTGCAGGGCACAAAGAA
>NW_017306091.1:1971125-1972785 GCF_001594115.1 Trachymyrmex septentrionalis | reverse complement strand
AAATTTATTCATGTTCCTATTATTTCGATCCTCGGTTGTGTGCAGGGCCTAAAAGAAACGACGAATGAACATTTGCCCTGAAGAAGAGAAAGGCGATTGGACATCGATGACAGCGCTGTATTACAAATGGTGGAGAAAACCTAGAATATTTATTGAAGGCCCCAAGGGTCCAGAGGTAATTGAAGAATGCTGATATTATCGACAATTGATATAAATTTGCTCATGAATTTGATAATATATGAGTGAAATATTTATTAACATAAATATTTTACTCATATATATTAAATTCATGATTTGTTATTATATAAATGTTCCATAAATAAATATGCATACTTGTAATGCTATAATATTCTATACATTGCTAAAAAATTACAATTTTTTTCTCTGCAGTTAGCAGTATCATCTCTGTTGATAATCAAACTTTGACGATAAGACTGAAATTACAAAAAAAAAATCAAGTATTATTAAATGCATAAATACTACTAAACTAATAAATCATAAAATTAGTACAATATTACCAGTTAACTCTTAATTACTTCAATATTCACAAGAACGCGAACTCCCGTAAGAATGTCGGTCTTTAATAATATCTCGTCGGTGCTCATAACAAGGGTCTTTTTCCTACAAACAAAATCACGACACTATTAATGTATGTGATATTCCATAAAATTACAAAAATTTCTAAAATATAAATACAATTGCATTTCATATTTATTTACTTTCTAACAGGAGAATCATCACATTTATCTCACTCGAAGTCTCCCCAGTAAGCCCCTATTCGGACGGTCGCGTAAGGCCGGCCCTGAAAGCGAGAAGCGTCAACAATCTCCCTCCCCTCTCCAGTCCCCGCCGCCGCAGAGTCAGAAGCACCTGTTGCTCGCCTACCTGTTTTACTCGTTCCACGGCATCGTTCCGTCAGTGCATCGCGCGGCATTAGAGCGAGGGGAACGTATAGCGGGTAGATCCTTTCGCGACGTGAGATTCACACGCGCGCGCAAGTAAACGTGTCGTGAAATTCGTGGAGCGTATGCGGAAAGGATGTTTCGCCGCGGCCGCGCCGGCGTTTCTTGGACCGACAGCTGAGAGACGCGGAGAAATCCGATCCGCTCGTTTCTCTCGTTCCTCGTCGATGCGTCGCCAGCCGAATCTGACGATCGATCCTGTCCGCACGATCCGCGATCTCTGGATTGCGAATCGGCGATCGAATATCGCGAATATTGATCCTTTTCGTCGCCGGTGGTAACTGCGATTCGGTGCCGCATATTACTGTCCGCGACGCACTTCACGTCGCGGCGGAGAAGCATCGCGCAGCATTCGAACATAGCATTCGCTTCAAATCGACTATCCGCGGATTCGCGGATAGAAAAGTCATGATTGACAATTATCCATCGTTTTAATTCTACCTGCGAAGCGGCTTTGAATTTTGGTATTCGACAGTGGTGGAATACGAAGAGAAGACGAGAAGGAAAAAAAAACAAAGTCGAGAAAGATAGGACAGTGAATCGGATAAGTTAATTTCGCTGCTCGCGTTTCGTCCGGGTAGATTGGTTTACGCGCGCGAAACTATGCAATCAAATTGACGACACGACGAAGAAGGAAAAGAAGACAGAAGATAGATAGAGAGAGAGAGAGAGAGAGAGAGAGAGAGAGAGAGAGAGAG
>NW_017306091.1:1968610-1971025 GCF_001594115.1 Trachymyrmex septentrionalis | reverse complement strand
GAGAGAGAGAGAAGGAGAGTAATTCGCGGTAAGAACGCCGCGACCGGTTGAAGGCGCGCGAGAATATGCGCGAGAGACGGTTCTGAGTTCTGAGAGCGAGCCATGGAGGACGCAGCAGCACCAGCAGCACCAGCAGCATCAGCAACGACAGCGCAGGATACCTGCTTCGGGGCGGGCAGCATAGCCGGAGCCGTGATCGGGACCTTTCTGACGACGATCCTTCTGCTCGCCGTCGCCGCGTTTCTCTACAGGCAGTGGCGCCGGCGTAAGAGTGAGTCTCGTTTTTCAACCTGTTGATCCGATTTACTTATATCCGTTTCTACAAATGTAGATTGACTTTCATCTTGGTTTAATCAATTGTGTATCTTTTTTTAATTCTAAGAATTAGAAAGAGGTAATGAGGTAAATTAAACCGAGAGTTAAAGTCAACCTACATTGGTAGAAATAGATATCAGTGGAGATACTTTTGAACATTGTTTTTATAGTTTTTGAAGGCTAAAGGAGAGACTGTCATGCATTTTTATAAATTATTTTATAATAATTATTTTATTGAGCGACGAATTTATTTCATTTATTGTTTTGTTTTTGTTCGTAGTAGCATGCAAGCAAAGTGTTACATCTAGACTAGGATCCTAAGTTTTACTCTTCTCTATTAGTCTACTAGACAGAATGAATATATATAACTATCCATGAACTGCTAAAAAAATGTATGAGATTTCTATCAAAATAAATTATAAAATAATTTATATATATGGAGAAAGTTTTGCTAAAGTAAAAATTTAGTTAGATACAAAATTTAGTTAGATACAAATTTAAAAATAATTTTATTTGAATTATCAAAATAATTATGTAGAACGCTTTAACGTTGATAATGCTTCAAAAAGTTTCCACATTGTAGCAACTAGTTTTGAGCGTGCTACATAATTATTTTAATGATTCAAACAAAATTATTTTCAGATCTGTATCTAGTTAACTTTTTACGTACTTCAGCAAAACTGTTCTTTCTGTTTAGCAAGTAAAATACAACATACAATAAAATATAAAATAAGTATAAAATAAGTAACATAAAATAATTATATATTTAGTTATATATACAATTATTTTATATATTTATATATTATTTTATGTATATAATATATACATATATAATTGTTATACATATATAATTGTTGTAAATAACTCATTCAAATTTAGATTGCCAATTAATTTCCTTAAGCGTTAATTTCTGTAAGATTAAATTCTTGGACTCAATAATAATTTCGAAAAAAGGAAAAAAGTAAAGAATTCTTTGAATACATCCGTTTAAATATTGAGGACTATCAATGTTTTTTGCATTTTTTTTAGGAATGTCTGGGAAAACCCATCTTGTTTTTATTCAAAGATAACACTTAAAAATATTGTTCTCGGAAAAAATGAAATCTTGTTCTTTCGATTAGAAAAGATAGATTGCATCGTAGTTGATCGCAACACAATAAATCATCATTCAGAGAAATAGAAACGAGAGGGGACGCACTTCACACTTCGACGAGTATCCCAGTTCGAGCATTAATTGACGCTATTTTTAAAAGTGTCTCCATTGATTCTCTGTATACGTGTTCCTTTTTTCGTCGTCCAACGAATTCTCTTATTACCTTTCGAGATAACTTATGATTTATTTGATTCAATGGAACGCTCAAACGATTGAATAAACGTTTTGATGCTAGTTGGAATATTCGATTTGCGCGTCACGTTCGATTAACGCTTAAAGTTGCGCGATGAAAAATTTGGGATTCTGAGAAAGGAATTGAAAGTGACTTTACATGTCTTGACACTTTCCATATGATTACTGGTGTAACGAGTCGCGCGGTGCAAGTTTCCGCGCAAATTTTATCAAACGGTCTGAGCGACCGTTTCACGACCGGTCGCTTTAATTTAATTTTCTAAACAGAAACTAAGATCTTTGGTATGGCAGATTGTCGCAATAGAAAATACTTATTTTACTATATAAAAAGGTCTCTTAATAAAAAATTTTCTTAACAAATTAGGGATTATACCAGAATTGCTTGCAGTAATTCTAGAGCAACATTCTAGCATTTTATGTATATCAGTAAAATTCTGTATAATTTTATACAGAAAAGACAATTTTGCTGCAAGATCTAAAATTTTTTATTCGGATCTGAAAATAATGTTGTTGGAAATAAAGTTAAAATAATACTTTTTAGTTCTCACCATTAAAATAATGTTGGAAACTAAAAAACGATGATCGATGCTGCAAAAAATTTAAATATTCTAACAAACAGTTTGAGTTTCCAACGAAATTATTTTAACAATTCGACAAAATTATTTTCAGTATCTAGTAAAATTTTACATTTATTCTTTTTGTGATAATATATTGTAAAGTATATTATGTCCTATTGTAATTTGAGTAGTATAGTA
>NW_017306091.1:1937653-1968510 GCF_001594115.1 Trachymyrmex septentrionalis | reverse complement strand
TGTGTGTGTGTGTGTGTGTGTGTGTGTGTGTGTGTGTGTGTGTGTGTGTGTGTGTGTGTGTATAATTGCTATGAATAATTCTCATTCATATTTAAATTACCAATTAATTTCCTTAAGATTGCATTGCTGTAAGACTGAATTCTTGGACTTAACAATGACTTCACGAAGAAAGGAAAAAGGAAAAGAGTTTATTCTTCGAATACATCTAATAATATAAATACTGCGAATTATGATAAATAACTTATCTGGAAGATAAAAAGCAACAAAAGATACGAAACATTTTTTTTATGACAGATATATATATATATATATAATAATTCAAACAACATTTAATAACAAATATCTAATATCAGGAATGTAAAAAATTTGCTAAAAAGTTTTATCATAAGTCATAAACGCTATCTGAAGTACGTTATTCCGCTGTTTGTTAAAATAGAAGAATCGGTGCTCATCAATCTCCAAAGGTTTGTCTTGTTTAGAATGACATTCCCGCAGCTTCAGGTTCGCGACAATCGGCCGCATTTTTGTCGTCGAGATTTTTGCGTGGTCGCTGCCACGCACGTACGAATCGGTCGGTGAAAGTCATTTAACACACCGAGTTATACCGAGAATATACCGGTATAATCTGTTACGATATTTGACGCTGGCGAAATTCCGATGTTACACACGCGTGCGAATATAAATCCACGGTAGTACGTATCTCCGTGAGATCTCGCTTTCGTTTGCGAATATCGTACGTTTCATTGCCGCGTAAACGTCATAGTTTTTCATGGAAAAAGCGTTCGCACGATAAATTTAGGAATAGGGAAACGGCTCTCCCGCGTATTTAAAACCGTCGATTAATTTTCCTTTAGGAACGCGCTTTATTCTCCGTGAGGCCGAATTCCCGGAGCCTACGGTACGATGACTTCGCGAAACAGAAGGGAGTAAAGAATGCATAATTCTTAGAGGAAATACCTCTGCCATTGTAACAGCGGCGGCAACAGCAACACCGGTGTGTATGCGTGCGTGTGCGTGTAGGACGTTGGTTTCCCGGCGAATTCCTGCGTACGAGCGGTATCAACGTCGCGAGTGTTCGCGAATCGCGACAAGATTTACGTACCTAAGGAGAAACGCGGAAGCGACAGGTATATCTACCTTTTCCACCTGTTCTCGTTCATCCTCTGACGACACGAATGCTCGATATTCGATGGAAAGCGACGACGATAAGTTCATAGCGAGGAATCTCCTTAGAATATACAATTAATGTATCTACTATTAAATATGGACGGAGAGAATTTTTTTCTTAGAGTTTATCCTGAAAATATGATATTCGTGGGACAACATTGTATTACGAAGAATTTTAATGTAAATCTCTCTCATTCATTATAATAAACCTACAATAAAGTATAAAATAAGTTTGATTATAATTTTAACTGAAGTGCATGATAAAAATCTTTAAAATATTGTATTGTACCACACCTATCTCGTATTTCTAGGATAAATTTTAAAAGAAAATTCTCTCCGTGTATAAATACCCTATTAATATATTAAATATATATTTCCGCTATTTAAATGCACTGTTTATATTGTTAATCGTTGAAAGTTCTAATAAATCTCGTGGTCTGCGAATCTGAGGTATTTATCATACACAATTCTGATCTCTCGTCGATTTAAAAAGATACTATACAATACAGGTTCTGTGCTCTCACAGTAAAAGGGGCTCTGCAATTTTACATTTAAGTCTGTAAAGACTTTTGGTGCGAAATCAAGTTGGGAAACGCTGGTATAGGCAATTGTAAAGAATAATACATAGATCGATCGGTAATTCCATCGATACGTGACGGATTCGTCCACTCGAGCGGTGAATGATTATTGCGCGTTCTATTATCGGATAAGAGGTATGCGGCGTGCTCTAATATGGCCTCTAAATCCTCTCGCGTTGTGGCTTATCGTTTAAATCATATTAGTGATCTTAAAGCTTATGTACTTATCGCGCTGTTAGAAATCACATGCTCTCTCTATTCCGAATCAATTATTTTCTGCGATTTTTATCTTCGGAGGTTTAAAAACAATTCTAACAATAACTTACAAAACATTTTCTAACATAAAATATATACAGTTCTAACGATAAGTGAAATCAATTTGAAGTGGGCGTAGGTAATTCGCAAAGAGAATTTGAAAATAGAAAAATGTTTTCGTCTACTTTCTTTTTATTTTCATGCAGTCTCAACGTTAACTTATATATTATTCTTATTAGAATTTAATTTATATATTATAATTTCTTTATACACGGTGAGAATTTTCTTTTAATATTTATCCTACAAATATGGTAGTTGTGGTGCAGTATAATATTTTAAAGATCTTTACCATACGCTTCAGTAAAATTGATTAAACTTATTTTATATTTTATTGTAGTTTTATTAATGAATGAGAAGAGATTTACATTAAAATTCTCCAAAATATAATCTTGTTCCACGACTGTCATACTTTCAGGGTAAATTCTATGAAAACATTCTCTCCATGTAGAATTTATATACTCGTATACACATTACATTTCGTTATATTGATATATCAATACTTCTCGGTTATAAATTGCTCTTCTACCGATCTGCGCTCTCTAACATTTGATACAAAAATTTTTGGGTCATACGTGATAGCCAGGACCCTTTTCCTACTTTCCCTTTAATTCGATGCTTGTGCTGTTTCCCGCGCAATCGTGCAATCTCAACATATAATAACAGCGCGAAATCATCTCGGCGAATTTGCGAATGCCATGAGAGCGAGATAAGTCGCGCACGGAAAGAAGAGTTTCGCTGAAGCATCGAAATGATAAAAAAAAAAATCATTTTCAGATCTTCAGTATCCACACTGAGAACAAAATATAGTCAATTTTAATAAATATTTAATTCAATACTGCCAACTAAACATTTACTTACAGTAAGTAAATATTTGTTCAGTAAAAAAAATAATTGCTAAATCAAATTAACATTTCTTGTATCAAATAAAGATATGTTTATATTTAATAAATATTTAGTTGGCAGTATTCAACTAAATATTTATTAAAATTGACTATATTTTTTTTTTCAGTGCGGCTAAATTTTTAGATATTTCAGTAAAATCTTTGATAAAATTGTTTTTTTCCGTACGACTGCGACGCGACGTGTTCGCGTGCAAGACCGAGTAAGTAATTCACACCACGGTGCAAGTTGTAAATGTCATTATGTGTAGGTTGATGTGTGGAGAAGTATTATTATGACAAATAAGGGGCCCCGAGATATATTTCCGATTCTCTCCACTGGAACAAATGTTTGTATAAACAACAAAATAACTTTATTAATATGTGAATTACTGAAATTTTGTTATAATTTATATATTTTAATTTATAAATTGCGTTGTGTGTGTGTGTGTGTGTTCTAATTAAAATGTTGTTATTCTAGCCAAATTTTTTAAAACATAACAAAATTTTGATAATTTGCATATCAACAAAATTATAGTTGTCATAGCAAACATTTTTCTGGATGTCGACACGATGTTCACGCATTGAAAAAAAATATAGTCAATTTTAATAAATATTTAATTGAATACTGCCAACTAAATATTTATTGAATATAAAGATATATTTATTTGATACAAGAAATGTTAATTTGATTTAACAATTATTTTTTTTACTGAACAAATATTTATTTATTGTACGTAAATGTTTTTCAGGCAGTATTGAACTGAACATTTCTTAAAATTGACTATATTTTTTTCTCAGTGCGCTTACGTGAAGGCCGCATTGCGTTTAGCCGCTTGCGAGAGCTCCTTGCGAGAGCATCGGACAGCGAGGATGATTTCCTACGCGACGATTATGCGAAATGTCGAAACGATTGAAGTTATGTCACCGCAGCATACCATGTTCCCTTTTGACGCGCTTTTCCCGCTGCCACGGAGAACGCCGCTATGAAAACGCCGAGAAGGCGAGAAATTTGCGAGGAGTACTCATTGCAAATAATTAATCCCTCGGTGTCACTCTGGGTGACACGTCCGGCTTTCTTTTCCCAATAATTTTCAGATACTTTTTCCATTGCTTATAAATTTCTTATTAATAGGAGAGGATCAGCTGATATGATTGTTTAAAATGTTATAGATGCACGGAAAGGACAATTATCGCTGAAGTATCTAAAAATTTAACTATAGATATAGATCTGAAAATAATTTTATTGGGCCATAAAGATAATTGCGTAGAATGCTCGAACTGATTGCTAAATTGTCAAAACTTTTTGCAGCATTGCTCATTATACTTGAAATTTCTACCTAATTATTTTGATGATTCAACAATGTTATTTTCAGATCCGTGTCTTGCTAAATTTTTGAATATTTCAGTAAAATCTCTCTTTTTGAGTACATTTACTTGGTATGTTCTTTAATATCTGCACTGAGAAAAAAATATAGTCAATTTTAATAAATATTTAGTCCAATCCTGCCAGCTAAATATTTACTTATAGTAAATAAATATTTGTTCAGTAAAAAAAATAATTGTTAAATCAAATTAATCATTAATTTCTTGTCTTTCAAATAAATATATCTTTATATTTAATAAATATTTAGTTGGCAGTATTCAATTAAATATTTATTAAAATTGACTATATTTTTTTTCAGTGTGGCGTTTCAATTGGAAAAAAAAAATTGTTTACAATATGTTTTTATATATATATTTGCATGAAAATGTTAAGCAATTGAACTGAATTAAATATGCCATATCCACACAAGTATGCTATTTTCTTAGTATGGCACTGAAGGGTTAACGATTTATTAAAATCAACTGATTATTGAATAAAAGATTGCAGTGTCGTCGGGTGATCGTGTCGCACCGAATTTTACATTCTTGACGACCAAAGTGGCACAATTTCCGATCCGTGATTGGACTCCGTTGCGTCGCCAGGCGCCGAGGGATACTGTCGGCCTACCTCCGGGCGGTTTGGTTTAAAAAGCGGAGACAAGTCGATCGACCATGCGCGCGGCCTCATACCGGTTTTCTCGAGCGAAAACGTGGATCATCCGGCACCCGCTCGGCTATAGGTCGAAAGAAAGGCCGATCTCAGGGGCGCCCATTAATGGATGGCATTGTACACGCGCGAGTACTCTTTAGAGGTAGGTACTCGCGGCCGGTAATAGACGAGCCCAGCGAAACTGGCGAAGGTCTTTAGAAAGTGCGATGGCTTCGGGTCCCCGGCTAGGGAGTCGGGTCGTTGTGTCTGATACCAACACCGCAGGTATGCCGCACCGTGCTGCAATACGCGTACGCGTGTACGTATATATGCGTGTGAGCGTCACATCGCGTTTTAAGACCGTGTCACACTCGCCTCGCGCCAGGATATTTAGATATTCATAGTCGGTTCTTATATTTAAGACGGTCTTAAGTAGTCTTAAAATGTCATAAGCCAATCACAAAGTGATATTAGCATCTTAAGACGTTGCTTAATACGTTAAGTTGTTAAAATAAGAACGTACTATGAATACCGGCTTTATTTACTCTCTAAATTCTTTCGAGTGGAATCTCACTCTATAGATTGAAAATTGAGCCAGTCTTGAAAAAGAGTTTCAATCTTCAAGAGTGAGATTTATTATACTCTTCAGAGTGTGATATTTCATTCTAAAAGTTTTAGAGAGTAATACACACACAAATCTTAAGGCTGTTCCTTAAAATTATCGATCGCCACAGCGAAAGTACAAGGCTTGAGCCTCTAGAGTCTCTTGACACTCGTTTTCACTAATACAGTTGAATTGAGATTAACTCTAATATCAGTTCAACTCTTTATTCCTTTCTAATTTTTAGAAATAGAAAAACATGAAAGTTGAACTGAGATTAAATCCTGGCGAAAGTAAAAATTAGAGCGCAAGTTGAATGTAAGGGGAGAGTAACAGAAGCGTAAACAAAGCTTCTAGGAGGTAAAAAGTGTAAACACTTTACGTTTACGTTTCTTTTACGTTTTGTTTCAATTCTTGCCTTCTAGAAGCTTCGTTTGCGTTTCTGTTACTCTCCCCTTACATTCACATAGCTTACATTCTGATTTTTCTTTTTGCCAAGTTCATTTATATTGATTGAAATTGCATGCAAACACCGAAAGCGTTTCTTGAACTGGAGCACATAAGATTTGCTGAATTTATTCCTTTCCATCAAAGTAGCAAATTTGTTTAATCATTTTAACACTCGAATCAAAGGTTTCTAAGTTTTTACAAAAATTACTCCAGTTCATCTTCTAAGATTGTTCATGATTTTTATTGCATATACATATAAATAATTAAAATTGATAAATTACTTTCCTTTTTTATCCTTTTAAGGAATATATTCAAAAATGAAAAACAATATATGCAAAAGAAGGGCAATGATGTAGCAACAAACTTTAATTTAAATTCAATCATAAAATTTATATAATAATTACAAACGACAAACAACAAACGTTTCGACTCCGCTCGAGTCATTTTCAATAATATTCAAACATCGCTATAAACCAAAAATATCTATGTTTAAAAAATGTATATATATATATTAAAGAGAATTACTTTCTAATTTTAACTATCAAAAAATAATTAATACACACCACACTGGAACTATCGACGATTAAATTTGATATAATATATAATATATAATATAGTATACTTAAATAACAGAAATTAATCATCGTTAGCTCTAATATTAACACATGGATTTCAATAAATGCAAACGCATAAACTGGAATCAAAGCTGAGTTATTTAAATTAGAACAGTCTCTCGTGAACTAAGATATACCTTTATACATGGAATATTCCTAGATGGAATTGCACGGTAGGCATATCGCGTTTAAAAGGAAAACAAATACGTTTGATCTAACGACCGTCGTAATAGAGGATCGACTCTCGGCTTGTTACCTTCGGACTTTCATCTTACGTGCTTCCGTCATATCCTTTCGGTCCCTGCTCTTAGATACGCGTGACGCGGCTTTTACTCCTCTCGGGCGCAAGGCACCCGGTAATCTCCACACGCACACGCGTGTTTGCGTGTTGAACGCGGCGCTTAACCGGTCGGTTCTCTCTCGCGTAAGGTGATAAATTACTTTCACGAAGTCACATGCCGGCGCGGCGCGACGTTGCGAGAATCAGATCGCGCGTGATCCGGACGACGCTTCGACGCAACGCTCGCTTACATCGGTACCGTGACGTCAACGCCGTCTGTGTTGCGAGACATCGTCACGGAAGAGATACAGACATATCCGCGATATGCCATACGAGAGCAAAGACACCCGGTATATGTGCGCAACAGTAGTACGTTATTGGTTGCTGCCCGACTGTCATTAGGTTTACATGTAATGGCTATCCTCTGTTTACTGTCGTACGGAGGAGCGTATCGATCTTGTCGGATGTTTAGTGAGTGACGTCTAATACGACAATAATAAGAGGCCGGATCTTTCCAGGGAGAGTTGCGCGGAATTAATGTAAAATTGCACTGAAAAAAAGTTTCCTAGATCTTAATTCACATATTTCTTTGAATAGCACTGAGTAAACATATATTTACAGTAAATAAATGTTTGTTCAATAAAAAATGATAGCTAAAAGTTAATGGTTGTTCCGAATAAATACGTGTTTACATTTAGTAAATATTCACTTAAAACTTATAATATTCGAACAAGTATTTATTAAGATTTAGTTCGGTGTAGAGTGAACGGGGTCGAAGGGAAAAAACGAGACGGTGCGCGGAAAAAAGACGCAAGAATGCAGAAATATTATTTGTTTCGAATAATATTTGTCACATCTAATTTGCATTCAAATCCATTTTTATTTTATTTCTCTCAAGTTTCTAATAAAAATTATAAATCTAGTTTTGTTATTTTAATTTTACTTATCAAGTACGTATCAAAATTCTTTTAGATATTTTTATGATAACGTGTCAAAGATAAATCTCAATATGTCGCAAATAAAAATCTCGATTCGAGTTTTCTTCAAGGACAGATCTTTTAAAAGCCTCTCAAAACTTTCAGACAATTTCATTTCCAGTCACGTTAGCTGCACTTTGAGATTCACGTATTTCTTCGTGGTGGTTTATATTTATAACGTAATAATATTTTGATGATAATTTGAAAAAAGAAAATATTTCCCTGAACAAGGTTTGATATACGACAGTACGCACAACTTTTAGTCTCATCATTAAAATTTCCCGCGATCTTTTACACGATTCCTAAACAAATTTTTCACCACATGCGTGTATCCGTGAAGATTGATTTAAAGTACATCGCTACGAGTAATGACGTAGAGTCGTCCGTGCCGAGGTGTCGTGAAAGTGCAATAAACGCATTAAAATTGCACGCCAGGGATATAACAGGTGTATTACGGCAGTAGGTGATGTGGGCAGTGATTATACGGATTATGAAAAAAGAGAAACATCATTTTAATCGCAGCAATTAGTTGCGACCTTAACGCTGAAGAAGCCGACGCCTTATAAGTCGCGAGATTGCACATCGATCCTCGAGATAGAAGAACGTTGAATCACCGTTCTGAAATTGTACTTTTCACGCAGCATTGCGTGTCAAGTGACGAGAATGATCCTAGATAATATAAAGTCTAAAGTCGGGACATAAGACATCATTAAAATGTCTTCAAGACATCTTTTTGACGGTTCTCGCAAATGTTTCTTTAGCTAACATTTATAGTTGTAATTCTTATATTTAAAACTGTCTTAAGTACAGTCTTAAAATGTCATATTGGCATGTTAAGACATTACTTAATACAGACTTAAAATAAGAACGGAATATGAATACCAATAAAGTCGTATTAACATCTTAAGACAGTCTTGAAATAGGAATCGATTACGAATACCGAGCTTTAAGTCCCGAAACACAACAATAGGTTTAGAAAGCTTTAAGCCGTAAGATATTCGCCAATCACAGTCAAATGTGAAGAGAATATAACGAACTACAACTGATTAATTTTGTACGGTTTAATCCTTATTACGCCAATTGTGTTTCAGGATTGAAACGTCTCTTATGTCAATTTTGGACTTTGCGTTGTCAGTTGAAACGCGACAGTTAAATGTTGTGAATATAAATTTAGTCTTCACACAACCTCTATGAAAAATTTTAATTATATCACGCTAAAGAGTTATCTGTAATAAAATTACTATATAAGTATAAGTGGGTTGCGAAATTACAAATTGGAATATTGTAAACTGTAACAATTTTTCTCATTTAAAAATCGTTTTACATAAATGATCTGCAGATTTAATCTCTGAAGGGAGTTAAATATTTCTTCCGATCGAAGGAAGATCAAATCGGTGGAAGAGAAAGCGTGCGAAGGAAATTATCGGTGACAAAAGGATGCATCCGCGAAATTCGTCGGCCGCGGTAATAAAACAATCGTAATAAGCGAATCGCATTCGAATCTGGAGCAACTCGTATGAGAATTGGTCTGCGAGTTTCCCACACCTTCCATTCGCTCGACAGTAGCTCTCGGCCCGCGCAAGAAATCTTGATGCGTCAGGAAAATGGATTAATAGTTCACTCGCAAATTACGCTCGTCATATCTACACCGCGCATATCGGTGTGATAAATGCACGGATTGCATTCGAAAGATTGCGATCGAAGGAGCACGAAGTTGAGTTATATGTGGGGGCTAATTGTTACTTCCAAGCTTTTCTTGACGGCGCGGAATATTAATTAGAATCGAGAAATCTCACGTGAATCATTGATAAGAAAAATAAGAAGATCGCGTCGATTTATATTAAAATTCTCTACGATGGACTGAAATGCGATAGAAACGTTTAGTCCAAAAATTTTGTAATTTAATATATTTTATTATTTTCTGTTCTATATCTCCTAATATTTCTTGAATGATTTAAATCGTAATGCGTGAATGTTTTTATGAAATGTTATATATTTTATTATTCTTCCGTTTTTATAGTATACTGAGAAAAATTTCTAGTTGAAAATACAGAGTGAACTACACAGATTTTAATCATATCAAAATCAGAATTCCGATCACCTCAGCTTTCATTCTACAAATAGATTCAATTAAAAAATTCTGATTTATCTGTTTTCAATTAGAATTCCGATTAAATGCCATTAAATCCTTTTGTCTACCTTCAATATTTTTAATTATTCAAACAAAAACGTTACCATTGTAATTATTTTTTTCCCACAAGTTAACGGAAATAACAGTTTTAAACGTTTCAACATTTTCGCGAGCGAATCTATTTTTACAGAGTGCTTTCCATTTGATGACACAAATTGACACAAGTGTTCTACCTTTGTTACTCTCTGAATGTCAAGAAAGATAGAATGATGTTTGTCGACTTTTATCACTAAATGGAAAGCTTCTACAGAGATTTTATTGTGCAAGTCGCTTTAACGTTTTTTCGTGAATGTGTTTTTCGTATATGTGTTTCGGAAGGTCACCCCTTTTTGTGACGACAGTATTTATTCTGTTAAATACGTAGCAGTGACGCAGTTCCATGAATCACGATGTGCTCGTAATCAGATCATACCCACACAAATACGTGCACGAGGACGCACGCATTGTCCAACCTTCATTCACAAACGAGAGCATTGTCGGACGTACAAAAAAGGAGAGAGAAAAAAAAGAATCGTGCATTAGGCCGGGCCCACTCGTCCGATGAGATTTTCGCTTTCCATTAGACGCAGAAGCGCGCCCATTTAAGCGTCTCAACTGGAGCGGCAAAGTTCCGATTAGAGCGGTAATAATAACGTCTTCCTGTCCGAGATAAAATGGAATACTCCGACCTATAGACACGCTTTTGGGATTAGATTCTTCAGAAGAGATATTTACTACCCAACCATCGGAATTCGCACAATTTCACAAATTTGCTCATAAGTTCGCGCGAGTTTGTGGCAACGATTCTTAACATTCTGAGCTATTCCTACAGATTTTTAACATTAAAATATATTGAGGATGACTAAAATATAAAGAAACTGTTACGGAATAAGTGGATTGTGGAAATAGCATGATATCCAGTTTTTGTTGCAAGTCTGGAGACAATCGTCAAAATTGTTTCTTCACAGTTTGCTTAGACGTTGTAATATGACCATTAGTATTTACTGCGTACATACATTAGTTTTTACGGCGTTGTCTTAAAAGCTGCATTCCAGTTTTGCAGATAGTAGACAGTTTTACAAGTGTGTGTACTTTTTACGTAATTTCGAGAGTATTTTGGTATATTAATTTGTAAATTCGGTCTAACTTGGAGATCTCAAATGTGGCTTTCAAATGACATAATTGAATTAAATTTGATAACAAAAATCTTGAATCTTCTTGTGTATGTATTCGACGTGTAAAATTATACTGTATACTAGTTGTGATGATATTCTATATTTCAATGTATTCGACGTGTAAAATTATACTGTATACTAGTTGTGATGATATTCTATATTTCACTCCTCTTCTATAACCATAATCTTTTCTCCTTCTTCAGTTTTTTTGTAAATTACGTTTGTTCTGCGTATCGGAAGAATTTCTATCTATAGCATAATTGATATCACTCCATCTATAGCCGGTATTTGTAATCGATTCTTATATTTAAACACAGTTTTAAGATATTACGAATCAATCAGAGGGTTGTATTAGTATCTTAAGACATTACTTAAAACGGGCTTGAAATAAAAACTATGAATATCGGTCTATAATTAATAACTTGTACTGAAAGTAGTTATTATATCATATGAATATCTACTGAGTTATTTCAGTAAACCAAAATGGTATTCCACTATCCCCTCCATCCTTCTACATATATTAGTAAAAGATATAGTAGAATTGAAACGTATGTATCAATAATTTATTTTTTTCTTAAATATTCAATATTTTCTACGAAATTTTAAACGCATTATTAAAATTAGGTTTGCATCAGGGTAGAATCTTGTAATACATTTTTAGTAAACTGTCAATTTTATGTATCATTATCCAAAACGTCAAAGATGTATTAAAAAAATATATTTTTTTTTACTCGTATGTTTAGAAGACATCTTAAAGACGTGACATCTTTTAAACATGCATGTGGTCTGGTATATATTTGCGTTCGAAAAATCGGAATTTCGCTTTTCGGGAAGAAATCCAAGTTAATTCGAGTTGATACAGTGAGATTTTCACTGACTCTCTCAGCTTTGAGATTCGTTTCCTCAAAGAGATTAGTCTAATCTTTCTCAAGATCGTTATCTCGAACACGTGTGCCAGGCCTCGACACCACATCATCCATTCTGCTGTATAGTAGAACTATTGACGAGACGTGGGCGTAGAGAGGAAAGGGTAACTGCATCGTTAAGGCAATGGCACCGTACAGGCAAAATTGCATTGTACGTGCGGTTCCATTGAACCACGAGGTGGAGAAGAAGGCGGAGAAGGAGGAGGTAAAGCGGAGCGAACTCGCGGAATCCGGGCGCAGAATGCAGAACCGCATATAGGAGCACCGCTTTATCTGCCCGCGTATGAGCGAGATATCGGCGAACGGGTTTCACGACTTTGCTGAACGGAGTTCGGTCAACACGTACGATCCGTATTACACCGGGTGTCCCGTGATTTTCGCAACTACCGACGCACTTTTTTTCCAGAGCAGAATCACCGTAGTGAGAACGTTGCTCGATCCACCTCAGTACCGCATGGATCAGTTTCGTGGAGCGGTACTTCGTCCAACTTTTCATTTATCACGACAATCATTTACGTCTCATGCTGTTTTCGTCTTCTTCCCTTTTCTTTCTATTTTTTTTTTCAATTAAATTTTTTCTTCCACTTCGATGCTGATAAAGGTAAAAATAAAATGATAAAATTTATTTGCACGTCACGTAATCCGTTACTTTAAATTATTCAAAGAATAATATCATGCGCGTCCAATTAATATCAAGTGTTATTTGACTGAATTGAAAGATTTTATCAGACAAATTTAAAATATTCATAATGATTCTGACTCTACTAATGAAAGATGCATGAAGAAACGGCATTGCGTGTTACTTACATGATAAATTTCTATTATCTAAAATTTGAGAAAGTAAAATAAAAATATGTGGAAAATTACGACAAATAGTATGTATCTGAGCTCCTATCTAAAGTAGGGCAATACGCGAAGGCTACCAATTGCAGACGATGCAGCAAAAGATAAAACTGGCAGCTGACAACCTACCGTCACTTGACACGCCGCACCTCTTACATAATAATAGTAAAGTTCCTCTTAACATACTCGCATTTACTCATCGGTGAAATCTAAAATTGTACACAAAGGTGCAGAAACATCTTTGAATTATGAAGCCTGTTTGTTCTTCGATTCTTAACAAGAAATAATCGTTGGAAATTCAACACGGGAGCGATTGTTTACATGTTATTTATGTTTTATTAAAGTACATATTATGTAACTCTCTACATTGAGTTGCAGATGACACGTATTTTCTACATAAAACATTTTCTGGAATCTAATTATAGATTCCACTCCGTTTTTTAAAAGGATCATGAATTCTAATTTAAATATTTATTAGTCAGATCTCTCTCTCTAAAGTGTAATGTTCCCATTGTTTTATCCAACGATTTTCTAAAGCTTTTATTTTATTCTAAACGTTTAAAACACTCTGAATATTTACACTTTACAAATATAAATATTTACGGAATGTAAATGCTGAAAATTAAGTTTCCAATGTTTTGTTCAAATTTTTCGAAATTAAATAAATGTTTTAAGTGCAACAATATACATTGTTATTCTTCCTCTTCTCTCTCTCTCTCTCTCTCTCTCTCTCTCTCTCTCTCTCTCTCTCTGATAATTGCATGATAATTATATATATATTATATAATATAACATATTAAATTGATAATAATGATTAGCGTCTCGATCAATTAGATTAACAACTGTTCCATAATTTCATTTGTAAATTTTGCTTCCAATTCCATATGATATTCTTTTTTTTATTAATTAATATTTCTATTATTAAATTTTCATTGAATTCAATATGGTATTACTAAACAGAGCATTATTAGATGCTTTCCATTAATGACACAAGTCGACGAGCATCATTCTATCTTTCTCGTCATTCAGAGAGTAATAAAAATGGAACTTATATTAACTTATATGTCACCAAGTGAACAGCACTCTTTAAAGATGATTTTCTTCGATATCTTATAACTTGTTCTGCAACAAATTAATTATGGGTAAAGCAAAGTAATTTGGATAAATAAACGGAATAAAAAAATTTTCAAATTATACAGAGATTGAGATACATAGTATATGTTTGTATAATTGAATACAAATAAACAGAACAAATAATGGACATGTACATTTAATTAATTAAATTGATTGAATACACTATTCTCGACATAATCTTTTGTACAATTTGAAAATTTCTATTGACCTCCAAATTAACTTCGCTTACCTCATCTCTCCCGATTGATCGATCCCTCTCCCATTAAACAACTGTATTTCATTAACAAACGTATTAACGGTTTGGCAGGTTTTGTGTTACCGGATATTTAGCGCATTTATGCAAATTACCAAACAATTATCTTTCTTTCACTCTGACGTGCGCGCTATATTTTTCCATAGAAAGACATATAAATAAATGTATCTTCTAATAAGCTGGCGTTTATTCAACCGATCCCATTTATTCCTCGATTGAAACGGATTATGGTACGTGAAAGAACGTAAGGAGCAGCCTTTTTATCTGCCTTCGAGATCAGTACGTTCAGTACAGTGTTCGTCAAGCACACGGCCGAAACGAAATTACATAATGAAAAGCAATCCCACGTTGCTCTACCTTGTGCTCTACTCCGGATTGACGAGAGGGACCGACGTGGGTTGAGGGATCGCTCTTCATTTATGAAAGTCTCCTACTTTTCCAGCGGCGTTTCTTCTTCTTTACATCTCTCGAAGCGTGATTTACGAGTCACGCATCTCCGCGCGCTTTCTCATGTACGTAATTTGATTTTCTAAGTGCACGTGGCAACACGAGTTCCGTATTTAGCGAAGAACGGGAGGTATTATAATGCTTAACGGTTATCTTCCGTCGTGCGCATGTGATACCGGAGATTACCATATCATTATAGAGTTGTAAATGGGGATAGAGTGGCCTCGAATGTACAAAGGAAAAATCGGCAAGGAACTTCCCGGCAGTGAAAATTTTTCTCTGAATTTGTTATATACGAATTGAAACACTTTTCAGAAAAATTGATAAAGTTTCTTAGAATTTCTAAAGAATTGATATTTCTAAATTTCTTAGAATTTTCTTCATCTTTTCTTAGAATTTTTCATATATAATTCTGAAGTATTTTAAGATTTCTCATTCTATAATTTTTGATGATGAAATTTTATAAAATCTGAAAATATATTTGATATTTTTTTTTTTTTTTTTTTTTTTTTCAGAAATCATAGAGAATGAGCTATTTCAGAATATTTCAGATTTCGCATATGTGAAAAATTCTAGGAAAGATGTAGACACTTTCTCGACACTTCTGAAATTCTGCAAAATTCAGCACAACTGAATCAAATTTCTGAAAAATTTTTCACCAGGGAATTATTTTGCCAATTAGTTTGGGTTTGCGATGAGATCGAACGTATTTTCATAGCGACAAATCTGTGAGAGTGAAATGAATAATAAATAGGAGGAAGCGTCTTGATGTTCCTGGAAGAACTTCGGATTTCGCAGGGATATTAATACAGCTATCTCCGGTGTTAAATGATTACGACTAAAGATAACACGGTCGCTCGTCACGTGAAGACATAACTCAGGTGTCGTCGGTTGATATTTTATTATCAATGCCACCGGGATTCCAATGCGGCGTTCCAATCGTTAACGGCAGCAGCGGAGCGCCGACGAAAGAACGTGGATTGTTTGCATGTACACTTCGCCGCGACGTGCGTACGGTGTAAATAACGATGATAATGGCGTGTTATCGCGCGCGTTATAAGCCTGACGGTGGCTGCGATGACATGTGACATACG
This sequence comes from Trachymyrmex septentrionalis, assembly GCF_001594115.1. Lineage (NCBI taxonomy): Eukaryota > Metazoa > Arthropoda > Insecta > Hymenoptera > Formicidae > Trachymyrmex > Trachymyrmex septentrionalis. The sequence goes on along the minus strand of NW_017306091.1, from coordinate 1,952,594 downwards.
ACATGCGACAATAAGCTCTCGAGAGCGCGAGATAGGGAAATGCCGTAGACACTGTGTGCCTCTTATTATCATGATCAAGACATCACGAGATGTAAAAATAACGAACTATTAATATAAGTAAATAGACAATATTTATTTCATGCTTTTTGGAGAAGTTGAAAATAATTTACGAAAATTATATTTCCATCTTATAATATATATCAAAATATATACATCAAAATTCGATGAATTTATTAAAAAATATCAAACTCATTAAAATTGGGATTAATTATATAACAGAGATCCTATGAGAGTGTTCAATTGAAAATTGAATTTTTTTTACGAATTTTGATACGCGGATTTATTAATTTTTTTTTATTTTACACACGAGGGGAATAATTCTGTGTCGGCTCAATTTAAATTTTATTAGCCTATTTTAAATTTATTCTTAATTTATTGTTTTGAGTGTTGTCTATTTTACGTAACCTATGTATACAAAATTGAATTAAAATTAGAATTGGACACTTTGCGAAATTTCTCGTGAGCACAACTATTCCTCTTTCGATGTTTTTTTTTGTGTTTCGCCTATATATATCTTACAGTTCTTCGATAAATCTCGTTGTCAATATTCTAAAATCTCAATCTCTCTTCAAATCTTCCTTTTCTGCCCTTTACCTAAATCTACTATTAAACAAGTTATTAATATATATATACAAGTTATTAATATAGATATTTTGATTAGCTATTAATATTGCAACATAAAAATGAGATATAAAAGTATCCGCACACAAACGAATAAGAATTAAAATACAGCCTTGACTAAAAGTATAAAACACTTTCACGTATTGACGTAAATGCTCTATATCTAATAAAAATTAATCTCAAAAAGTTTTATTGTGAAATAATATTTATTTTTGTAATAATTTTAATATTTTTATTTTCCATTGGATTTTATCTACCTTTTTTAAGAAATCATAATAAATTAAGGATACTTCATACTTATTAAGGCTACGTATAATACAATCTATGAATGACATGAAACAATCGTGAAGAAACGAGCAGTTATCGATGCGACTGATAAAATAAGTAAACGCGGGAGAATTCGCGGCGCAACGAACTCGCCGCATTCCCGATTCGGCCGCGAAGCGGAACAAACGATTCCGCCAGACGTCCGTCTCATCGCGAATTCTGGAAAGTGGGTGAGAAAACGCGTGAGTTTTCACCCGTTATTTCCCCCCCGAACGTCGATGTCACGTTCGTGTCGTCTCCGAGACGAATAGACAGACGGATGTTCTCTCTGCAGAGGCGAGAGAATATTCGACTCCCCCCATCCATCCTACGATCCTCAACGCGCGTTTCATCTCGCGGCCGCGACACGAATGTACAGACTTCAGAGTTACGGCGTCTCGTTTTTTTTCTTTTTTTTCCTTTTTTTTTCCTTTTACGATCGCCACGCCTCGCATTTCTGCATAATCACGGCTGTTGTCATTCCCCTTCCCCGACGTGCCTCACCGCGATCCCCGTCACCCTTCTCTTCCGCCACGGAGCCGCCTCAGGGAGGTCTCCTCCCTTCCTCCGATCTCTGATACCTTGCATAGCTCCTTTCCCCCGCTATCCTCAGGAATCCGAGTACTATGTGCCCGTACTATGTGTATAGTAGCAAGCAAACCGGTGCATTATCGAATGCACCGCGTCTCTAGTAACGGTGAGAGAGAGAATGAGCTTAGCGAGCTACGTTTACAATGTTGGATGGTTGGACCCGCAATCGAGTTCATAATTCTCGTTGTATCACCACCATACATTTACGTTTTTAAATATTTTTGCGTATTTATTACAGCAACGATTAAAAGACAATTATTTTAGGAGAATCTTAATTACATATCTTTGTATGTGTTGTGTCTTTTTCTATATTTTATATATTTTTCACATATTTTTACAAACATGCAAAGAAAAAGATTTATATAGATCTTAATTGATAGACCTATAAGAAAAGATCTTTATATATAATATAATTTAATTATCTGTTTTAAGAGAAATAAGTTTATATTTATACTATTAATATTTTCAAGGCTAATGAGTCCTTGAATAAGATTCTGGAGAGTTGTGATATTAATAGCTCACGCAAGGTGGATCTGAATGCGAGCATCGTTAACGTCACGATAAAACAAATGCAATTTAAATTAAATAAGTATCAGTTAATGTTTATCAATAATCTCTGAATCTATAGAATGTATATATAGACAATCTGCAGTCTATAATACACAATCATGCATAGCATTGATTATACGTTCCATGATCGATTCATTATCTTTGTTTAACCTATGAGCGAAATCATCACGATGGAATCGATTCTAAGGCATTCCCCATAGAACCGTTTGATTGTCGATCGGCATAACCGTTATCATTATTAATGATAATAATAAATCGCCAAGTTGTTTTCAGACCGACTGCGAAATTGCGGTACATTCAATAAAATTGGTTTGAAGCGACAAATGCACGACAATATTCGTGTCACGATGTGTATGTAGAATAACGTAGTTTGGTTTAAAAAAAAAACTGCTAATTATATATCGATATGTTGAAAAAAAGTGACACAAGTAAAAAAATAGTATATTTTTAGATAATTCAGAAACATAAAGGAAATCGACTTAAAAATTAATATATTTTTGTGGAAAACAAAGTATTTATAACTCATGTCTATATGGAAAAATATCACATTTCTAGTGAGTGATGAAATTTACATGACTTAAGGTTCGACTTTGGCAAAACTCATAACATGTAGGATGACAAAAAAATTTGATTACAAAATTTTGTGTTTATCAAATCGTTAATGACGTATATTTACAAAACACAAACTCTAGATTGTTAGTTATATTTTATTAATAATTATGTTTTGCTAATACCAAAAATATATAATAATTGATCAAAATAACTATGCTTAACTTTTTGATACAAGTTGTAAGACGCTTTGGGAACGCATCGTGCATCGATGATCGCGCATTTTTCTTTGAATAAATTCTCTCAGGTAATCAATAGAACGGTCTTCAGTTCATCAATCGATGAAAATCTTTTAATACAGAATCTTTTTTATACTTATTAAAATGTAACTAGTATTCCAGAGTTTGTTTGTTTGTTTGTTTGTTTGTTTTTTTGAAACAAATAACGTTATTACCCAAGCAGCAAACTGACGTTATTTGTTAAGATAAAAGACATCACGTTGACGTCAAAATAACGCAAGTTTGCTAGGTAATGGTTTAGCAAGTACACAAAACTTTATTATATATGCTGTAGTTCTAAAGAATACATATAATTGAAAGTATATAACATAGAAAAAAAAAAGTCAAATTCTAGCAATTGAACATTCACTATCTAAATTAAAAATTAAAACGTTGTTTCAATTCAGAATTTCAAAAATACTCTACTGAAAAAAGTTAGTAATTTTAAGATCATGTTTCTATCACAACGCAGCGATATAAAATGTACTTTAGAATCGCAGATCAAGTCGAGTTGCGTGAGAAAAAAATCTTAAGTTACTTATCTTCTTTCTTACGCACATGATAAAAATGCACAAGCTTATTACAGATTGCACGCAAAATGCTGCACTGAATGAGATTTTGATGCAAACTACACCGACTCTACGGCTGCAGGTATTCATAGTCCGTTTTTATTTTAAGACTATCTTAAGTAATGTCTTAAGATGTTAATACGGCTCTGTGATTATAACATCTTACGACGTATTTAAGACGGTTTTAAATAGAGAATAAAGAATCGACTATGAAAACCGGTCTACGACATTTGTTTTGATGTTTACCGCTGTCAAAGCGACACCATCATTATGTCTACCATGAAAAATTAGATCGAATAAAAGCCAAGAGATCAAGTTCAGCTTGCAGACGACGATGAGTTATGATCGGCGGTGAATTGACGATATTACTTATCATCAACATTCTTGCACTATCATATGCTACTCAAACGATCTTCGAGGATGCTCTCATTGAATCAAAAGGCATTGATCTACATGATTTTATTTAAAAGATATCGACCGTGAAAGGATCAAGAGAGTAATCATTTAGGATTGTTCTATATAAAAATACAATTTACAATAATATAAATTATTTAAATGAGAACTTTTTTATCGATTTCTTTTCATCATTCGTTGAGTTACTTATCAAACCAAAGGCATTAATCTACATGATTTGATTTAAAAGATATCGACCGTGAAAGGATCAAGAGAGAAATCACGTTCAGGGATTGTTCCATATAAAAATACAATTTACAATGATACAAATTATTTAAATGAGAACTTTTTTATCGATTTCATTTCATCATTCGTTGAGTTACTTATAAAAAAAGTTCGATGGAAAGAGATAAGATATAAGAGAAGGATTTGGGAGGGAGATACGCGAGTTTACAAATCTTACCAGAAATATTAAACTTAAATTCACAATTCACCAAAATCTGTCGTAAAAGGATTTACATTTAAAATTCCTTGTTTCTAAACGCTTTGTGCGTTTTACTGTTCACATCCATTCTGTGCCTCCGTTCGGGTGAAGAATACAATACGGGTGTCACATCAATTGATCCTCGTTTTTCTCTCTACGTTTATATCCACCTTTGGATCATCGGTAGGATGAGGTGAAGCCGATCATCGTCACGTACAGACCGATATTTATGGCTCACCACCTTTTTCTGCGCCGCGTCGGCGACCTCGGCCGTTGCGACGTGACCTTGAAGAATGGCGAATCGGCCATGATGCGATGCCATGCAATGCGGCAGGTCCGTATACCTAAATACCAGATCACTGAAGTGTAGACGGAATTGCCTACGCGTGCTGCTTCGGGGCGCGTTGCTTAAGTTTCTTCTCACAATTCACGGAACGTGAATTTCTTCTGCAAGGCTAACAAGAATATTCGCGCTGACTATTTTTTCCTTTGAGGGCACTGTTGAACTCTTCTTTCCCTTCAGCTAAAAACCGCATGCCTCGTTCGATCGATTATGCGGGAAATTTTCGTAGAATTTTCTCAAATAACGGAGTGAAGTCTATTTTCTTTAATTATCACAGCTGTGACAATCACATCTACACACTCAGAGAATAAGATAGTGATGGCTACTATAAAAGTGACAATTATAGAAGTTTTACATGAAGAATAATACACAGTTGAATGAACTGTCTTGTAGTTGTTGCAATTATTTATTCAATTACTCTAATAGAAATATATATGTAGTTTTCTTAGACACATCTAATTTAGTTAATATCTAATATTATTGTAGTCACATTAGTTGTAACAATACTGCGTAGAAAATAGATAAGAACTTGATAAAGTTTTGTCCAGAAATTGAAGCAGCTTTTATGATAAAAATAAGTGCAATTTGTGTAGATACGTGTCCAGTTATTGTCTAATATTATTAAATAGATTATTATTAATTAAAATACTGCGTAGTCCATTTATTGTCCTATTTTTGTTCAGTAAATGAATTCAGATTTTGCGCATCTTTTATACGCAATAACTGCAGGCAAAGTGTTACATCTAGATTGGATCTCAAGTAATTTTACTTCTCAATTACAGACAGAGTTATAACATAATTATGTAATAATTGCTTTTAAAAATGCGTGAAATTTCTGTACATGGAAAAGACAGTTTTGATGAGATGTCTAAAAATTTAACTAGATACATCTGAAAATAATTTTGCTGGATCAAATAATTTGCATCAAAATAATTATGTATTATAGCTTAAATTGGTTGTTAGAATGTTGCAACTGCTTGCAGTATTGTTCATCACACGTTTGAAATTCCTACGTAATTATCTTGCCAACAAAATTATTTTCAGACCTGTACCTCTGAATTTTTATATATTTTAGAATTTAGTAAAATCGTTCTTTCTGTGTACTTATGTGTACTTATTAATTCTACATAAAATTCTTCTAATTGTCATCTCAATAGTTACTACTACAATGTTTCTCTCTAACAAAGTTTGTCTAATGTGTTGCAAGAGAAAACAAGAGCATTTTTTACGTTTCAAGTAATTCCTTTTTCGAAAACAAAGTCCAGTATCAAAAGAGTCTATCCTACATTCTTTGTCTGATTTTGAATGCACGATCATACATATTAAATCTGCATCATTTCGCATTGGCAAGGACGCGTTCTCGAGGAAGCTTAATCGTAGCTTATATGCTTATATGATTCATGTCGACGCAAAATTATGTCCGTCTCCACAATTCCACGGACATTTCCCGAAGAACGTAATGTTGTAATTATAATGCCGGCTGCACGAATTGATTATTCATTTGCGGAAAATATTGCATCGCAACTTTAAAAGTGCAGCGTTTATCACTGGAGAAGAAACGATTCCATGAAATATGGGACACTTTAAGTGACTCATTGTCAGCATAATCCACATAGATAATTTTAATTTGAAAATAAACTCAGCTACACCCACTGCACGCACCTACTTTGAAACTCGCTCGAAGTAACCGGTTTATTGTTTAACACGAATAGTTATGACACAAATTTAGTTTCTTTAATACATCTCTTTGCTTATCTTCCTACTCGTTTTAGCCTTGAAATCCCAAGATGGTTGTAAAAACCAAACCTAACTCGCTTGTACGTGTTTTGCGTTACGTGTCTCTGTCAAATATGAACTAAAATTCACGTCTCATTAATTCGTGAAATTACAACAGTAAGTTCGAAATTACTTGGATTAATATTTTTGCCTACTTACTGCAATCTCGGATTGTGACGTCAGAAACGAGAAAAATACATTAAAAATATTTTTTGCAAATTGCATTAAAATACGAATACTTTTAATAAAACTACATTTGCAATCAATAGAATAGATTTGTAAAATATACCGAAAATTCCCCCTTTTTCGGTAATTAAAAAACCGTATACATATAATAATCATGTATTTGAAATTTAATTATGTCTAACCAGAAAACGAAACAAACAGCTGTCGAATTGAGATAAATATGTTTTTTTATTCCGTAATAAAAAAGTTTTCGGTATATTTTATACATAAAATATATTTCATAAGTACGAAATATATTTTATAGGTGTACTCTATCAAATGCAAATATTGTTTTATCAAAAATTATTTCTATTTTAATATATTTTTGCAAAAATTTTTATTATGTGTTTCCTCGCTTCTGACATCATCAATGAAGATGAAGATCCGTGATAGTGAAATCCTTAATGTTAGATTAATGTTTTACATATCAAATTTGCGACATTTTTGCCGTCTAAGCTTTATAGTGAATTAAAAAAAAGAAAAAGATTGAAGAAACGTGCGCGACCGAGATTTCGCGATCTTTTCCACTTGACGTTCCGGGGGCTCCCTTTCGCAAAAGGCCATTATCTTCACGATGGTCGACATCATCACGTCGTACTGTTGCCTGTAAACGGCTACGGGTCACGAAACTAGCACATTAAATATTTACACATAAGTAAAGTGCGTTTTAATCGCTGAGAATATCTGTAAGCCGCAATGGTATCTCAGACTTTTAAATATCGCCAAGCATTTCATATCTTGCGATATGCTTCGCAAATTTATATTTCGAAGCAATTAAGATAAATTAATTCGGCAATGATAATCCAAAAATAATCCACTTAAATCAATAAAAAATTGATTTATACACATAGCGATTAAATATTACAATCATTAAAAGCATATCTCGCCAAACTTCATTGAACTCTTCTCATGGGAAGGTCACTATATCGAGAGTTATTCCAGGTGTTCATTAGGCTGCTTACTGTAACGAAATGTTTTCTTTTTAAAAGAAATGTCATCCGCGGCTGATCATATCGGCGTCCCGCCGAGAGGGACTTCTGAGACGAAACGAGAAGCAGATCAGTCGGATCTCGATAAAAGCAACGTGGTCGGAAATAATAATAGGTAGGGTGTGTGGAGAGAGAGAGAGAGAGAGAGAGAGAGAGAGAGAGAGAGGGAGAGAGAGATTGCAACTCGAAACTCACGGTAAAGAGAAAGAAGAAGAAGAGAGGAAAACGCAAGATGAGAGAGAGAGAGAGAGAGAGAGAGAGAGCGAGCTAGCTCACCTTGGCGTCCATGGTATGCGCCCATTGGCGTCTTTCGCAAAGGCGTAGCACCTGAACCGCGATAGGCGATGGTGTGTTTCGATAAGAAATCTCCAGGCTCTTAACCGAGAGGAAGAAAGACAGAGGGAAAATAGTCGCTGCGACAGCGCCTTTATGGCCATTTGTATCCTTCGACCGTGTCGTATCACCGCGGGCGCGTTTTATGCACGCTGCAAAACAATGCGGCGCGTAACCCCGTTAGAGCTGTTGATTTTGTATTGCCGCACGTCTTGTTTTCGTTGAAACGTTCGATTTTACGCAGGAGACGTCAGCTGAAAGCCGGCGAATCGCGAAGGATCATATCAGGTATATGAGATACAAATAGAGATAAAAACAATCTTTATTTCATTTATCAGCTACGATGTATCTTCTTTATATATTTTCAATAGATAAATCACAAAACCCCCCCTAAGATTAAGAATTGCGGAATTTTTTTCGAAACGTTTTACAATTCGATTTTCATATACAAAAGAAAGATGTATATATTAACGGTATTATTTCAATTGAAAATAATTTTGTTAATTCACACGCAATAATAACGAAATAAATTTGTCATGTTCTTATTTTAAAAATTTTACTGGTTTCATTAATACCGTTATTAAATTAAACAAAACCACTTTTCAATTTAATGCTGTTGATCCCAGCAAACACAAAGTTACTTGTAATTTTCCACTCAACAATATAACTGTAATATACACGTGTATTATATTACAGTTACATTGTTGAGTGGAAAATTACAACAGTTACATGTAATATTGTTTGCTGAGATATAACACGATTTTTTTCAGTGTAATTTCGTAAAAAAATTGATTAAAATACCATTTATCCTGATTTGTTTCCGTTTTTCTCAGTTCTTTTCTAACTTAATTTGCTCAACTTTATGGAAAATATGCCATGTATTTGTTACGCGTTATTATTAGCGGAGTTCTGTCATTCGAGGCATGAATATGGAAAACAGAATGCTTATTTGGTATGCTGACACATTGCTGAATCGCGTATATTGGCGATTCAATGGACTACGTAACATGCCGAACATTATGTATTCGAGGCTACTGCATTTAGTTGTCAGTAATAAGAAAAATTATACAATAGTATCTTATATATTTGTGTTAGAAACGATTATTTACTCAAGTTTTTATTAAAATTCGGCGTTCAATTTTTGACATATTCGAATGTATTATTATAATTTAACGTAAAGTCATTATATTATTTAAATATTTTGTGTTAAATCGAAATTCAATATTTCTTCGTTTCAAAATGACACTATTTATAAATAAGTGAATAAATAACGTAAAAATAATGTGTTTTAAAATCTAAATTCTAAGATAAATGAATAAAAAATACATGTTAATAATTTAATACATCGTAAATATTAATTTCACTAAAAACATATGCTCTTCCAGTTTGCATACAAATTACTCATGTCGGTATTACCTGTTTCGTGCCAATTGTTTTACATAATGTTCGTGTTATTTTTCAGCATATTCATCTTATGTTAAATTAATACAAAAAATTGAGTGGACCATTTGAACGATTAAATTTAACACGTTGAAATTTAACACAAAATTTCCAATTGTGTAATAAAATAGGAAAAAAATATATTATCCATAATACAAGACGCTAACGTTTAATTTCGTTTTATCTCATTATGCTGAATTATGCTTTCCTATTATTGATTTTCCCAAAACGGAGAATTTTCGAAGTGGAAAGATCGTCAACCGATATAGTATTGAAAAAAAAAAAAAAAAAAAAAAATACTTTTGCTAGAGAAATTTTATCAAAATATTTCGCTTATTTTACTACTGTTGCGTGCACAATCACACGTGTGCCTCTCTCGTTTTCTCTCTCTAAAAAATTCTACCTAGCAAGCCGAGCCGTTTCGTACCGAGCGGCATCCGTGACGCGAAAGTATGCGCGTCGTTTTACGATAGGTACATCGGTGCCTCTCCCCCTCCCACCCCCTCAAGCACATCCACATCGAGAAAATGCGGCCCGGCGACGCGCGCGTGACCTTAAATATTTCATTTACTCGGCAGGATTTACTCGGCGAGGAATATATGATGCATTGGTGGCACGCGCCCGTTAAATTCTTGCCGGCTTCTCTTCAACGAGCGCCTTTCTTCCCCTTCCCTTTTTTTTTTTTTTTTACTGTCCCCTTTTGACCGAGCCTCCGCACAGCCTTCCAAACCGAGGCGGCGTCGCCTCGATTGTGCATACCGAGCACGATTACTCGCCTCATTGTGTATTACGTAATACGGAGGAAACGAGATGGGGGGAAGGAGGGAAAGGGAGAGGAGCTGTTACGCATACACGGGTACGCGATTCGTGCGTGCGTGTATGCGCGACACACGCGACGCTGATAAATAAACAAATGCGTGGGTGCGCTGCGAATGCGCGGCGAAAGCGCGACTCGAGGAATGCCGCGCCCGTCGCGGCGTCGCGTCGGCGTCCTGCCGTTGGGAAAAATCCGGGACATCCTTGCGCAATGTCGCGCGTACGCGTGATTGAGTAAAACGAGAGAGAGAGAGAGAGAGAGAGAGAGAGAGAGAGAGAGAGAGAGAGAGAGAATTTTACTTACTCGTAAATTTACGCTTAGGATATATATCGCTTGTTGATAAAAATGTCCACATTTACGTCTCGAATGATCCCGAGGGTTTCAGCTGAGAGTCACGTGACGCGGATATGGTACCCGCACCGTTTGCGACTGTAGAGTAGTCTTTAAGAAAAGGAAAAAAATGACGGAGATTTTTCTAGAAATTAAATTAATTACGAATTATTACACGCGTATAACTGTATAAACGGACAAACAGAAAAACGATAAACAGAAAGATAGGTAGATAGATATCGGTATTTATTGCTTTAGGATAAAGATCCTTTCAAGCGCAAGGACATAATTCGTACAAATTTACAGCGTAGTTATCACATACGGAAGCGATCGAATGAAATAAGTAACGAAATATATACAAATGATAATAAAAAGAGGAAATACAGAAAAATCAGTAAGATATAAAAGAGATTAATGCACAGCTGTGAGGCGCTAAGAAAAATAAAAGCTACATGCACAAAAGAAAGAGAGAGAGAGAGAGAGAGAACGCGAGAAAGATTATATTTAGCAGAAAAAGCAGTTTTACAATTATTGCAAGATTCTTTCATATGATTTAGTTCATATATTATATTTAGATTTGAAGTGAAAAACTACAGACAAGAACTAATCATATATATTAAAAAATCTTACACTGTAGCAAAGTTGTTTTTCATGAACGCATTGTCGCGTGCGCAGCCAGCCGACACTAATGTATCATACAACATAGGTATACCTGGATACAGTCAGGTCAGGTGGATAAATATCGGATACGTAGCGGGACATGGGCGGTTTCAAAGAATGCGCTTCCTTCCTGTTAATATACCTAATATACCAGCTATACCGTATTTGGATACGCGCGTGATCGCCTATACGTTTTATAAGTAACGTACCACGGTAATGAGTCATGTCGTGATTACGATTCCATTTGCGTACCGCGACGAATCCGCGAAGAATAATACCGCACGAAGCTGCAATGAGCGGATACTTTTGCGATATGACTGCGGCTGTAACGATAAATACTTACGATGACTTTGGAAATTTGAATTGTATCTTTATTATTGAAATACTCCTTGAAAAGCTCCCACCAATATAGATTAACTTTAAGATTTAACTTGCTGTTTATCTCTTTCTAATTCTCAGAATTATAACAAAATTATCGATAAATGCGCGTGTCCCGTTTTAAAATTCTATAATATACATTGTAATATAAACTGTATAAAATATAAATTGGCTCATTGTGGTCATATAAAGAAAACTGTAATTTTTCCAATAATTGCTAAATAGACCTTTTTTTGTAGTCATTCTGAAATCTGAGTTCACCCAATCTGTTAAATTTATCGATAAAAATGAGACCATTAATGTGGACTAAAGTCTTTTTCGGAGGAAAGATAAAAATATCTTATTCTGGATATATACAGGGTATTAGTTAAGTATGTTACCATAGTCACCAGAGCGATTCTTTGGTTTATTTCAAGTAAAAAAGTCCATACAAACATGTGTTCTAAACGGCATAGTTTCCGAAATAAAAAAATTTTAACGTGTAGTAATAATCTATTTATTTGAAAGAAATACAGCTTTAACTAATCAAAAATTAGTCAAAAACAGAAAAACAATAACAGGCTTCTTCTGATGAAATAAAACAATTAGATGAACTGTTGAAAATATCCACCTTGCCATGATACATCCATCGAGCCTTCTTCTCAAAGATTGACGTACACGCTCAAAGATACCAGGTGTGTTACGTATTGCCTCGCATGAAACAACTACTCGATTCCTCAAATTATTCTCATTCTCAATTGGAATGGTATAAACCAATAATTTCAGATGCCCCCCCCCCCAAAGGAAATAATCCAAAGGCTTTAAGTCTGGTGGATCTAGGAGGCTTTGACTTTGACTTTGTCACTTTGTTTACGGTTGTGAGAATGGTATAACTCACTGAAGCAAGGCATATTTATGTAGGAAGATATCTTCAACGCAATTTACCGTTTCGTCAAAGATTTGCGAACGTTCGCCTGTATTTCGGAAACTAAGCCGTTTAGGATACATATTTATATGAACGTTTTTACTTGAAATAAACCAAAGAATCGCTCTGTTGAGTATGGCAACATACTTAACTAACACCCTGTATATATGTTATCACAAAGAAGAATATTCTTCCAATCACCAATTTCTGTTCTAAGTCGACTGATTGAATTACAAAATGTTATGTTTATTTCCGCAGGTAAACACTTGGTGCTAGTGACAGATCCCGAGATCGCCGAGGATGCGTACGCCTTCGACAATCCCTGCTTCAAGGATGCCACGCCTGCGGCGGTCGGTCGCGTCACAGAGAAACCGTCATCAGCTGTATCCGGGGACACGCCCGCGAAGGATTCCACGCGATGGTCCACACCTTGGACGTCCCTGGGCCTCGGCTCGGCAATCCGCAGCGATAAACGCCGAACCCTCGACGACTCCTACGTCGGAGTAAGTGCTTCCTGACTTGTTCTCTTTTGTTTTTTTTGTTTTTTTCAAATACAGGAATGTTATTGTTTTATTTATCATTTCCAATACAAGCGGTATAATCGATCTTGATTTTATTTAATAGCAGTCTGTTGTTTTTTTTTTTTTTCTATTAAAGTCATTAAAATGTTAACGAGAAAAATTATTCGCGGTACAGAAGGATTTGAAGTAACGAAGCTACTGAGTAAGTTAGCAAATCATCGAACTTGGATTTAGTCTCATAGTCAATTACAATTCGATTATTGCGTGATGAAAGTGTCGATAATTCTATATCCTTTAAGTCTACGATGATTAATCCTTCCTGTATTAAGAATTTCCCTCTGTGCAAATATATACGACGGAATGACATCTCGATGAGCAGTTATAATAATTGAAGATTATCTGAACGATTGAATTATCACGCCAGGTAGGCAATAAATTCTATGATTGAACTTTGAAGTGTCACGATAATAATCCTTATTTAGTCACGCGATAATAGTGACATGATAATCGCAGGATGAGGCGGGTATGCAACATTTATAATTCTCCATCATGATCTAATCCGACTTTGAAACATCCTTCTGCAGAGGAAATGATGGATTGAGAAGGAATGTATTTTAATTTTGTCATAAAAGTATAACATATTGAATCTGATTCATCAAGGATTTATTAAGAACCATTGTTTATGAAAATAAATATGAAAGTAAACGTGACAAAATGTAGATAGACGTACGCGTTGTTAATAAAGATGAATGATCTTGGAGAGATGTCCGGCAAACTCTTTATTTTTTTATTAAGACAGAATTGAAAATTCGTGTTTACAAACTGTAATTTATATCTTAGCTGAAAATAATTTTCAGGATTTTGACAAAGCCTGGATAGATAACTAAAATAATGTCTTTTGAGTATATTTAAATTTTATCATCGAAATATCGTACATCATATTTCTTAAAATATTTATGAAGATATCCATTCCGAACGGTCTTATGTCACGTTTTTATTAAGATCCGAAAATTCGGATATCAGCTGCAATTTATATCCCAGCTGGATATTGTATATTACATTTAATACATACGTGACGCCGGACGTAATAACAACGTCAATAGACTTCTCTTTCATAAGAATATGACATATCTCTTCTTCATCCACTTGTCCCTGCGTTATTAACTTGTCATCGGCAAGGTTTCCGTTCATTGATCGTCTCTCGTCGAATTGCACTCGGGAATAGCGCACTCAACGAATCCATCATATCTCACACACGCACATACACACATACACGTATACGGTAACCGGCGTACGACCCACACGCAATAATGCGACTCCTGTGGTGAGAGTAGTGGAGTTTTCATCACCCATGTAACAATCGACCCGTTTGTTTTCTTGCTCCAGCCCAAGGCCACCAGGGTTAGCGTGGTCAGTCTGCGTAGCCATGACTTTACCGGCCTGGGTTTTAACATATGCGGCAACATGAGAGAGGGCATCTTCGTCAAGGACCTGTTGCACCGCGGACCCGCATCCGAATCTGGGCGAATACATCCTGGTTAGTATATACTTTGCGCGAGACATTATCATATCGCTTGATCAATCAAGCTGTTTTGTATCTCTTGCGATAACTTCGTGAACATCTGATTTCAATATTTGTCGGAGATTAATTCGCAAAAGATTATAATTTACTGTTGATTTCAAAAAAGCATATGTATAGTTCTAAATGTAATTTAAAAATAAATGGATATGTATAATTAAATACAAAGGAATCTAAAGAAAAATTCTAAACATTATGTAATATAAAATCATAAATGTATACACA
>NW_017306091.1:1919246-1937621 GCF_001594115.1 Trachymyrmex septentrionalis | reverse complement strand
ACCAGAGAGCCTAAAGAAAAATTCTAATAATTTTATATTTATATATATATATATATATGTGTATTATGTATTGACATATCTATCTTCGCTTTGATTGCTTGCGATTAGATTTTCACGTTTAATCTCGTTATCATTGCACGTGATGACGACGTAGGGAATTTTCTCTTGGTTTCATCGAGATTGAAATATAACACAATTTTCTGTTGAGAAAAATGGATCGCCTCGCCATGATTATGAACGAATTATAATTCAATATCTTAATTAGCGAATGGACGTGTCTCTCTCGGACGAGAGCCGTATGCGAATCGAAAATCACCTACATACCTACATTTTGCAGTGAAACTATTACCGCCATGTTTGAGCATTTGATAATGCGTGAACCGATTAAAATGGAATATCAAACCCTCGTTAAAGTACACTTGCTAGCGTAAGTAGAGTGCGCTCATCGGGCCATATTATAACACCAAATGGCCCAATTTGGCAAAGGTAACGGCTTAACAAATTTTCGAACTCTGCTTAAAAGCGTAATTTACAACGGAAAACGTCTTTATTTGACGATTACTTTGGGCATCATCAAATTGCGAAGATATAATTTTCTGTCGACGTACGATATCACAAGGTTAAAATTCTTGAGATTTCGATCTCTTCTGATAATTTAATGTACTTTCAGTCATTATCTCTTTGATCAAGAATGCGTGAACCAAAATGCCTGCATGATACTTATCGCAAATAGTAGTTTCACAATATTCAATAAAATAGTTAAGATTCTTTATCGTAAAGATGACTTTCCTTTTCGCGCTACAAAATAAGAGGCAAAATCTTTCTTATAATCAATGCGATTTTGCGTCGCATTGTTATAGTGTAAAAATGGTCCTGTCACTGTTTCTTTGTTTGATTGCAGGCGACCGTATCACCAGCGTGAAAATCAGCTTCCGCAACATGGTATACGAGGATGCGTTGACGATCTTGAGCTACGCCTCACCGTACGACGTAGAGTTGGAAGTGGAGAGCGGTGGTAGCGGTTCTAAGCCGACGACGTTGCTGAAGAAGAGCGTGGGTCCGACTCCAACGAGGATCTGCCATCCTCTCTACAGGAGCCAGTCAATCCCGGAGCTGTCGCGGGGGGGTCATAAAAACGTTGCGAAACGACTCTTCATAGCCGATCCGAACGAGTCCATGGGTTCCAATTACTCAACGATGAACTCGACTCTAAAGTCTTCGAAATCGACACCGGGCAGCGGGCAGAGCCTCGAGAGGCGTCACGACGAGGCGAAGAACAATCACCATCATAAGTTTGGCATCAAGGTGCTACCAGCATTGGATGGCACCGTGCATCGTATTGAGAATCAGAATGAGCACAATACAAACCTGGAGAGAAGGCACTCGCGCAAGATGGACGCGGAGAAGCTGCTGACGAATAGGCAATCCGGGACTTTGAGTGATACTGATGAGAACAAACTCTGCAATGAACGTCTTCAGCAACGCGCAGACGGTGTCTCAGTAAAGATTACTGACGACGTTCACAGCGTCGACGTACCGGACAAAGGTAGCAAGAACGCTGACGGAGGACTTAACATACCGTCGGAGGTACCGACGGAGGTGCACAATGCTGCTATGGCAGCTCGTAGAAACCGAAAGAGCAGTTCTGAGCCCTTGAATATGCAAAAGATCAGCTCGTCCGATTCCGACAGTGCCAAGAGTCCTCAGAAGAATAAGCGGAAAGCACCGGCGCCGCCGAAGAGTACCAACGAAATCGCGATGCTATCCGCAAAGAAAGACGCCATAGATACCATCGACAGTATCGCTGATTACTCGGAGTCATTGTGTGATTACGTAAACAAAGCGCGTGAAAATACGAACGCCGCCGCGGATGCCCGAAGACACCGTCTGGAAAATCAATCGGTAAACAGACGGAATTCCGAGTCAGACACTGATAACGAAATGCAAAACAGCTTTACAATTGAATTAAATTCGGCGGATATCACAATTCATCGCACGCCTGTGCCAGAGGCAGATGACGATGAGGATGAGGATGACATGTACAGGAAAGCAGCCAGTCTGGGCGACCTGTCCAAATACGAGAACAAGACCGCGACGACCCTGGAGAGGGCACAGAGCCTTGACATGAGCGCCGACACCGGGACGAAGAAGCGCAAAGCACCGCTGCCGCCCGAAGACATCAATGAGTCCACTGAGGATCTTACGAAGCTTGATCAGATTGACACGTTTGATCGACGGAAGCTAAAGAAGTCGAATGAGTGGGGTACTTTGGAGGATGTATTTTGGGGCGAAGCTGCCACCGAAACGGAAGAGAAAACGCATGAAAAAGTACATACGAGAAAGAAAAGCAACGGCACTTTAGAGCGCTCCAAATCTGCTGTGGAAATCAAACTGAAAGAGGATGCCACTGTAACGGCGACGATGGACGACATGTCTGAGCAGAAGAAGTCCAACAATGATTCAGATCAAGAGATCACCAGCATCGAGTTATACAACCTGCCATTGAGCAAACAATTGACCGAGGAGTTTATTCGCACTGAACGGATGTTCAATCCAGACGAGGATAATTCTCTGGCCAGAATCGTGAATGATGGCCAGGTGGTGAAGAGTCCGACCCCAAGAGAAGTGGAACTCGATTTCCAGTTGGCTAATGAGAAACGATCCTCCGAGGAGAACAAGCATGAAACCGGAAACGAACCGGATAATAATTCTATGTCGGAGAAGTCGGAGGATTTCAGTCGCGCCTTGCGCTATTTCGAGTTGCACGCGGCTTCCCCAGAGCCGACAACAAAAGTCAACCTGACGCAGCTGGACGAGTGGAAGGAAGAAACAGCACCCATTAACGACGCTTCACTTTATATCGGTAGACAAGAAGTTGTAGAAGAACCTATCTTAAAAGTGACTGTAGATACGGGGTGTCGCGGTTGTGAGGATAGGTGCAGTCAACACAGCGCTGACTGCAAACGTGAGAAGTACGCTGATAGACAGCATCGCGTGATAGTGCGATCGTTCTTGGATGACAAGACAGGCTCAAAAGAAAGTACGGAGAGAGAAACAGAACGGACATCTACACCGATTCATCTACGAGTACACGCGTCCAAGTCGGAATCATCGGTCAGACTCGACAAATCTCAGGACAAGGATGAGAACGCAGAAGGTAAGAATGGCGGTACCTTTTCTACGTTCCACGCACATCGGACAAAGTTCGAACAGCAGAATACGGATAGCCAGCAACGCGACAGGTACTCGC
Organism: Trachymyrmex septentrionalis; assembly: GCF_001594115.1. NCBI lineage: Eukaryota > Metazoa > Arthropoda > Insecta > Hymenoptera > Formicidae > Trachymyrmex > Trachymyrmex septentrionalis. The sequence continues at coordinate 1,934,371 of NW_017306091.1, read as the reverse complement.
CGATTAAAACAAAATCGCCGACCGACACTGCGTTTACTGATACGCACTTTGCCAGACGTATTGTTAATGTCTCCAACCGTGATGACGAAGAGGAAGAGGATGAATACGAATTCGGCACGAACATAACAGCAAATAACAAGAGCTTGTCCTCGCCTAAGGAAGATCGTCATAATATCAGTAGCGTTAGCGTGTCAAGCGGCGAGAATAGTGAGGATAGCGGTTTGGTCCGAGAGTCAATGGACTACAGCAATCCACAGGACACGGAAAGTCGTTCATCTTTGCCTAATACGCCTGTATCGCCAAACGCTATCCAAAAGATGACCTATGTCACAGAGATCAAGGTGTCATCCAATAGGGAAGGTGTTCGCGAGACTAACAATGAGAACGAAGAAATAACAACAGGAACTAATGGCGAATCGCGGAAACCAGCGCGACACGAGATAAAGGTGACGTCAAACGGTAAGCCTACATCTGGCAAGAAACCACCTGTGCCGCCGAGACGATCAGATATCACGAAGAGTCCGAAGGAGGACCGAACGGACAAGCAGATTGTCTACGTATCCGAGTATAAGTCCGCAGCGGGCAAAGGAGCCCAGATCTTGGACGTGCATCCAGGATCGGAAATCAAGCAGTCGGAGAACAAGAAGTTCGAACACTGGATCTTCAGATCTGACAAGGAGCAGAATCGCTGGAACCCTGGTTCTGGCCAACCACAGCCCGTGACGAACATCATGTTCTCATCTAGGGATGATACGAATTAAAATGTTCGCGACTTCCTTAAAGACGCGAACAGTAATCGGTAATTGTGTATTATTCAGTTTAGGAGAGATATTTTATTTTATAAATGTTGGAAATGAGGTTTCTTCGTGCGAAGTTTCTTTGTGAAGACGAGTAACGATTGTAGCGATTAATAAAAAAGCGATCGTATTAACGTTAAACCAAGATTGTATGAATGTTATACTAAGAACTTTGAGATAACGTCCTTTCTAAGATAACTGATTCGAGCAGATTTCGAATAGAAACAAGACTAAGTGTCGTAACAATAATCTTAAAATGAATATTTTTATATATAATATCAATTTTTTAAATCAATTTTTCTAACTCTTTTTTTTTTACATTTGGCCCCCTTTTCATTTCCAGTCTTCAATTCAGTTTGACCTCAATGAATGATCCAGATAAAAAGCGAGAACGTATCTATAAGTCTAAAAGGAGAAAATATGATTAACTTTATGTCACGTATGTGTTGATGCATTTCTTTAAGTGATACGTACTTCACATAACTTATAAAATACATACACTGTACATCTAGAAAAATTCCTTTAATGATTTTACTGAGAAGTTTTATCCTTCAGTTGGAGAAATATCTTTGTATCTGAAATGCGAATATATATGTAAGATATTAAAACTTATAGTCACAATTTTTTTAGAAGAGGGAAACTTGATATGTTGTTTCTCTGGTTCTTAACGTTTTTCGTTTAATTTGTTTTTTAATTTTCTATATGTAATTTATTTAGTATCTTAGAGTAAAAAAATCGATATATTTTTTATGTATTATCGATTTAAATATCGCTGCGCCGAAATTTAAATAACATAATAAGGTTGCTCCATATATATTTATGTCATATTTATACAGATCACTTGGAAACTCATGCACTTTAGCGTGAATCCCGATGTTTTGAAATTGATTTTAGCAAAGGATTAATTGAAAAGACATCCATTATGCCAATAATAAATACGAAATGTATCATACGAGATAATCAGTAAAGTGCTGAGAAACTACGTGCCATAAAGAATAATTATGTAATTAGAGGAAATTACTTGAGGTAGAATTGAACTGCAAATGTAAGATTTACAGATTTACTGTTTATGTCCGATTTATTATCATACGAATAAAAAATAGCGATAAACGCGATAAATGTGCATACTTTTTCCCTAATAATTGTGTCGTACATAAATGTAAGGCCAGTGTTTTAAATGTGACAGTTAGCAGCAAACTTAGCGCATTTTATAAAAGATCATGCATTTTTCATTAACTTTTATTCTTCTTAATCAAAATAATTTTTAATATCATTACAATTTGCTTACAGAATATAATGAGACACATATAATGAGAAGATACGTAATTCTAATTTATCTAAAAATTAGCAATAATCTTGTATGTATTTTACGTATACTTAATAGCCTTTTCTTTTTTTATTTTTTAATTATACTTCGTCGTACATTAATGCTAAATGTGATTATTCCATTTTTCTGAGTTGAATATCACTTTTATATTGTGCATATATTAAGTGATTCAAAATGAGATAGTCACATTTAATGCCAAATGTATAGCGAAACCGCAGTATTTTCGCACTTGTATTCTTTCAATTCTTAAAAATATTTCACGATTATTCCAGAAGAGAAGATTAAAAATCACCAATTTTATTTTTATCTTAATGTTTGCAGTCTGATAAATATTTTATTTTACTTAAATAAAAGTATTTTATATGTCGTCCTATACGTTTATTATGAGATACAAATAAATAGACAAGACGTTTGTAATCAAATAATAGACCGTGTAATAATAGATCGCGTAGCATGTAAGCGAAATAATGTAAATCTGGGACTTTGTAATGACTTGTTTATTAATGTACTAACATTTGCGTAACTCATAATTTTACGTCTAATATTATTCACGTCTAATATTATTCAGTATTGTGTTAATATCGTCCTTGTGAGATACAAAGTAAATGCTAATTAATAAAATATTTCGCATAATTATATTATTCGCTTCAAACGTCGATGTTCAAACAAATATTGAACACTTTGAAAATCTTAATTTCAATAGTTTGTAAAAAAGAGCGTTTTTTTTGTTATGTAATCAGAATATTTGTTTGATATCGCATTTTTTTTTGTTATTCGACGTTCTCCGAAAAGACAACAAAAATTCTAAAATATACTAGATTTACTACAACGCGCAATTGACATTGATCAAGATACAAATGTTTTACTGTGTGCGAATTTAGTATTATCATATTAGAAATGTTATTGTTAACTGATGCAAGTTAGTCATCGAGTCTTTCTGTGTACTTTAAATATAATTGTGTAATATAATTTATTTCAAGACTAACATGTTAGTAACATACGCTATTGTCTATAATTTGTTAGTAACAAATGTATAAAGTTTTAATGAATAAAAGTGTATATTTTTAGACATACCGATATTGTAAAAATATATTTTTTTATGTGATAGATGCTTGTGTGAAGAGATAAAAATTGTTTTCGTTCATTACGATTATATCGCACTTTTCAAATACTCCGCATCACGTTAAAAATATATAGACCTCATAATCTAATCAAATCTAATAAATAGAGAAGAGCTAAGTAAGCACCTTTTTTTCAATTGTAATTTTCAATAACAAAAAAAAAACGATTTTAGTCAAATGATTATTACCGTTTTATAGAGTGATGACATAATCATAGTATCTGACGAGATATTAAAAATTGTCAATCCTGGACAAATTTTTGGTATAAAAAGGACCCCAAGGGCCCGGAGGTAATTGAAGAACGCTGACATTATCGACAATTGATATTAATTTGCTATTATTAATATAAATTAGTTAATACATTATCAAATTCATGATTTTTTATTACATAAATGCTCCATAAAAAAATATGGATACTTGTAAAGCTATAATATATTGCCGAAAAATTACAATTTTTTTCTCTGCAGTTATCATCTCTATTGATAATCAAATTTTGAGGACATTAAAATCACGATTTTAAAGAAAAATTGAGTATTATTGATTTTTAAATGCATATACACCGATTAACACATCTACAAAAGTAATAAATCACAAAAATTAGTACAATAATATCAGTTTTTTACTTTTAGTTACTTCAATCTTAACAAGGATGCAAACTTCCATAAGGATGTCGGTTTGTAATAGTATCTCGTCGGTGATTACGAGCACACTTTATTCATTTGCATCGTGAACATAACGCGATATCTAAATTAATTTAAACTTTGTTGGTAAAGAAAACACATAAGATCATCTAGAATATAAATTGGGAACTCATAAGATATATTTTTGCCACTCAAAATTCAAATGCCAGTTTAACTGGAATTTGTTTAACAAATCCCGGGGCCTTGTTCTGTAATTTTTACATATCGTTGCGCAGTTTTTTTTATAAAATCTGTACAACAATACTATCGTTAAGAGTAGACAGAATAGGCTGATCTCTAATTTTATACAGTTTCATTGATAAAAAAGAAATTGGCAGAATAGGTTTGCAGCTGCAATTATATTGTCAATATCACACTTAAATATTACTGTTTTATATAATATATGTATTAACAATTTGTATCATGTGCGCTTGTACAGGTCTCATGAGATAAATTATTAAAAAACATGGTATGTATATATGTAAATATTTTATTAAATATATATACGCATTAATTTTTTATGCGCACACTGTCCTTAATTATTTTTTTTCTTTTATTTTTAGTAATTATTTATATCATATATAAATTATCGTGTAAAAAATTAAATACATTTATTTAATAATATAAATACAATTATATAAAGAGAATATCCTTTGTTAATTTAGTGGAATGTCAATACTCAGGGTAAACAAAAAGAAGAAAACAGAAGTAAATTTAAAACTGAGGATTAGAATAGTGAGATGAATAGTGTCAGATATTGTATATAGAAAGGAACACACAAGTGAACGGATAAAATCATCATGTCACTAACGGAGATTAAATTTTTGGATAAGAGTGAAGGATACTATTGTACAATTCGCAGTCGTCTGAATACTGCAACATATTATAAGAATTCAGAAAATATGTAATTTTTATATGGATAACAGATATGTGAATATAAATTTAAATATTAAACTTTACATTAAAATTAATTCTTTAAATATAAAAACAATTATTATGTAGCAGACTGTTTATAATTCTTTGTACTCATGAGTTTTTTACCACACATAGAGCATATAGCTTTCTTATATGCACACGACTGACAATAATGGGATCCCACCTGATGGACTTTCTGCCTACATATTCTACAGATCTCAAATTTCGTGGTGTATGGATTGAATCGTGCCTTTCCTGCAGAAAGAGCTTTGTTCTCTCCAACTTTACGTCCTCCGCTCTCCGTTGTGTTCCTTGCACCTGTTTTCCAGGGATCCGGGGTAATAACTTTGCCCAATTTCTTTTCACATTTTTCACAAACCATGTTGAGATTCGTTATTTAGAATAAAACTACACAAATACCTGAAAATTGTGTATTGTATCATGAAGTACAATATATAAAAATAAATTATTTTTACATCAAAGACAAAGTTATATTATGTACCTTAAGCTTAAGTTGTAATCCTTTTTCAAAAGGTTTCCCACTTCTTCGTGCAATATCGTAAATCTTTTCATCAAAGTAAAAAAAATATTGCAAATGATCTAAAAATAATTACATATTAAATAATAAGTATATAAAGATGAATTTTATTTTTACATAATATCAAAAAAGATTATATTATATAAATTGTCATCCTTTATTAAATCAATTTTTACTTGCTCAGTTTTGCTACGTATCATGTATCTTTCATTAGAATAAAATAACGAAAACTAAATATACATTTAAAAATAATTGAATAAATAAAACATCAAATGGATATAAATAATATATATAAAAATGAATAATTTTTAATCAAAAGTATAATTATGTTATATTATTATATTCTTATTATATACGTACGTTGAATTTTTAGGTTATAATTCTCTTCACAAGTTAATATTTACTTCTTCAACACTCGCATGTACAATATCATAAATTTTTTTATCAAAATATCAATTTCTTCAGTATTGAAGCTTCCTAAATTACGTTATTGAAAAAATTCCTAGAGGAATTCAACTGCGTAACGACGGATAATGAAAAACGATGAAAACAATCATCATTCCGAGCGTTTCCGACAATATCCGAACAATCCGCGAACATTTCCGAGCACTCTTCTTCCTTAGGAAGAATATAAAATAGGGATGTATCGAATATTCAATGTTATTTGATACTTTTTATTATCCGATCGGATAATCGGATATCATTAGTATCTAATAAGATATCCGGCTAAAATTTTATGTTGCCGGATATATTATTGGACAGCTTCAAGTTATATTTTATATTTTATAAACTTTACGACACACGTGTGAATATATTTGTTCTCAACTTTACATCCATATATTCGTAGGCATCGACGAGATACTATTAAAGACCGATATCCTTACGGGAGTTCGCGTCCTTGTGAATTAGTAATTAAGAGTTAAAAACTGTGATAATATTGTACTAATTTTATGATTTATTAGTTTAGTAGATGTATTTATGCATTTAGAACTCAATAATACTCGATTTTTCTTTAAAATTGTGATTTCAGTACTATTGTGAAAGTTTTATCAACACAAATGATAACTGCAGAGAAAAAAATTGTAATTTTTCTGCAATATATAAGATATTACAGCTTTACAAGAGTATACATATTTATTTATGGAACATTTACGTAATAAAAAATTATGAATTTTATCATGTATGAGCCAAATATTTCTTGTTAATAATAGCAAATTTATATCAATTGTCGATAATGTCAGCGTTCTTTAATTACCTCCGGGCTCTTGGGGCCCTTTTTATACCGCCGAAAATTTGCCCAGGGTTGACGGTCTTTAATAGTATCTCGTCGGTGGTTGCATAATACGCATAATGTATCATTTTATCCTTGTTTAGCAGAGTGCAAAACAAGAATAATCTGATACATCATGCGCATTATACGTGCAACGGAATGAGGCTTAGATGAAATATAATTCTAATGGGCGTATGAAATATTACATTGTGGCTTTTTAAGAAATATTGATGTTCAAGGTTACAAAACTTATATACGATATTAATCCAGATAACAAAATGTTCATGTATGAATATAAATATGTATCTACAAACATAAAGATGTATAAATAATCATAAATATATTTATATATGAAATATGTCCATACATATGCTCGTACATCTTTCTTTTTTTTTTTGTAAAATTACTTTTTTGTATAATTACTTTTTAGTGCAGGCGACCTCTGGCATGATAGATAGACCAGTGCGTTGTCTGCTGTCACGCTCACACTCTTAATAAAATACATCTATTGTTATTAGAATTATACAATTTATACATTTGTATTAAATATTTTTGAATCTAAAACATTTATATTAAATCAATTTTTAAAATTATTAAATAATTATTCTAAACGCAATGATATCAACACCAAATTGTTTTATTTTTTTTTTTTTTTAAAGTACATCTGCAATCAAATTAAATGAGGAATTTGAGAAAATGCAAATGAGAATATTGCTAGCAAAAGTTCAGCCAGTTTTAAAAAAACCATGCGGGACAGCGATGAAAATTATTATTCAAAATTTGCTATATATGATGAAAACCTACAAATAGCATTTTATGCAGATATGTAATGGCATTTGAAAAATGTTACGAAAAATATAACACAATGCAGCATACCTGTTAGCAGTCTAGGTCTCTATAATCAAAGCTTTTGACTATATATTTATTCGTATATTTATGTGTATATGTCATACTAATTGTAAAGGAAGGCTATGAATACGGGCATAAAAGTATTATTTAAAAATATTATCTTATTTTTTCAAGGAAACATATTGAAATATCATTTCGTGCGTATTTCAATCATGACAACGCATGCGCATGTTGTGTGTATAGAGCATGCTCGAGCTCGCGACGCTTTTGTCGCTGCTTTTTGCTCGATATGATAGATTTACTAACCTATAGTCGTCAACTTTAACGATTAATATCTCGATTCGCGGGCCAGAGCGAAAGTTTTTTTCTATCAGATTCGGTCATGCAAAAACGTATCGAATGAGCCTAATTTTATCAGTAGTGGACATAAGGTAGCTCAACTCGATTATTACCTAGGCCGTGGTCCAAGTCATGCTGACAACGCTCATGAGCATTGTTTGTCTTCGTTTAACATTTCGACAAACAACAAGGATGAAATGATTTTTAAGCGTTGTGAACGTGAATCGAACCGCGGCCTTAAATGCCCCATCTAATCCGCAGCCGCTTTTTTCGTATGTCAAAAATTATATTTTCACGCACAATCTTGTCGAGCCATGTCGGACGCTTTTGAAGAGATACAAGCGATTAAGATAAAGAGAAACAGTTATCGTGAGAAACTACAGAAGAGGAAACGTGAGAGACATGAATTGTATACCCTCACTTCTACGTCGGCTTCATCCACCCTGACAGCAGAGTCGGCGTGTCCTGGTAATAAGTCTATAATGTTACGATTATATTACCGTTAACATTTGTTATGTGCGATAAGAAAGAATTTGTTCAACTTTAATGTCCCTGTTACAGATTCTAATGCATCTTCACGTTCGGATCATAGCGAATATGAAAGAGACGTACTTTGTATCTTACACGAGTCCTTACCTAATCTACCAATAACATCCGCAGACTTAATAGATCAGCTACGTAAAAATCTTAATGCTGATGTATCTTCTTCGGACATCCACAAGATTTTGGAGAAGCTGGCTGCACAAGATATAGTTAAGTTAGTATAGTGAGACTCGTATAACATCCTGATACCATTTTGTTAGTGCATGATACATTTAATATAAGAAGTACTTTATGCACGTTTTTAGGATCAAAGAAGTTACAGAAAATGGAGTATTTGGATATACAGTATTGTCGGTAACAGAATCCCAATCGTCGTGTCAGTCCCAGTCTGATGACACAGAGAATGCCGAAAGCATAGAAATGTCCATGTCTGAATTAAATGACCATGTGCCTCCAGAGAAACAAGTGAAAGTTGACAAGAAAAATACCGAGGATATCATGTCTCTAATTTCGATGCCGACGATTAGAGAAAAGGAGAGTAAGAAGGTCGGTGAACAGATCCTGGATCTGCTGTCAAAGCAGACTTCTAAAGAAAAATCACTGGCAGAACGATTTCGCTCTCAAGGAGGAGCTCAAGTCATGGAATTCTGTCCACATGGTACAAAAGTAGATTGTATGAAATTGAATGGTGGTCCGGGATTCGCAGAAAAATGTAAAAAGCTGCATTTTAAAAAGATCATACAGAGTCACACAGATGAATCTTTGGGAGACTGTAGTTTTCTCAATACCTGCTTCCACATGGACACATGCAAGTAAGGACGTGAAAAATACTGCCATTTATCAATATATAGTTAAATTTGTTTCTTGATAGTTAATTATAATTCGAATTTAACTAAGTTAATCCATAAAAGATATTCTAGATAAATCATACATATTCAGCTTTCTCTACTTTTAAAGGTGCAGTTTCATGCAGTGAAATTGTATCTTAAGCCAAAAAAAATTTAGAGTTAAAAATGTCAATTTTTTTAATTTTTACAGATATGTTCATTATGAGGTAGATGGTCCTACAGCACAACTAAAAGAAATCAATGACTCCGATAGTCCGAGCAATACCACTTCTAACAAGACGTTGAATCTAGATAGCAAGAATGGTAGCAGTAGCAGTAGTAACGTAGGTAGCGAGTTGACTCTATATCCACCACAATGGATCCAGTGCGATTTACGTTACCTCGACATGACTGTTCTTGGCAAGTTTGCTGTGATTATGGCCGATCCACCATGGGATATTCATATGGAATTACCTTATGGCACTATGTCAGACGATGAGATGAGACAATTGGGAATCCCAGCACTTCAGGATGAAGGACTCTTATTTCTTTGGGTGACTGGCAGAGCTATGGAGCTGGGAAGAGAGTGTCTGCAGCTATGGGGTTACGAGAGGGTTGACGAAATCATTTGGGTGAAGACCAATCAGTTGCAAAGGATAATACGGACTGGTAGAACAGGTCATTGGCTGAATCATGGCAAGGAACATTGTCTGGTCGGCATGAAGGGTAATCCTCGTATCAATCGAGGATTGGACAGTGATGTGATTGTCGCTGAGGTTCGTGCTACTAGCCACAAACCCGACGAGATCTATGGCATCATCGAGCGAATGAGTCCCGGTACCAGGAAAATTGAATTGTTTGGTCGGCCGCATAATGTACAGCCCAATTGGATTACGTTGGGCAATCAGGTGGATGGTGTTCATTTAATTGATCCGCAACTTATTAAGGCCTTTAAAAAACGTTATCCCGACGGAAATTCGATGAAGCCTACCAAACCATAAAATTTCTTCGTCCGATAAAAAACAGAATTAATGATGTAATTAAATTTCCAAAGAATTCAAAATGTTAAGTATCAATTTTAAGAAAATTTAGATCAAGTTTTTTAAAAAGATGGTTTATATTTCTTCGCCTCTATTAAGTACAATGTTTGAATTTGCTGAGTATCTATCGAATTTTTCAAATTTTTTTAAAAGTTCGATAAATCGATTAAAATTTTTATAAATAGACATTTATCAATATAAATTAAAGCCACTTCACGTTTTGTTAATTTATTGCAAAAAATGTGTATATATCCCATCTACCATTTAAATATATGCTAATACAAAATGAACGCATATAACTATAAATATAAAAGACTGATTTTCCGTGAATATGTTGAGATAGATGATAACATTTGTACATATATATTACATTATTTTTAAACCATGCTTTATTTAGCATGATATGTATACACACACGTGTAAGTTCTTCCTTAATAAAATTATCGATATTAATGCGGATTAAATCCTGAAGCTAAAATCAACTTCTATAAGTATAAGTTAATTCATATTACCATAAGATTGCAGATTGTAAATGTAATGTTACTGCTTCCTGTTATTTACGTATAAATACGAGTATATTCAATCTTTCTAAATTTATATCGCTGTTATGTTGAAATGTGTAATATATTATTTAAAAAATTTTTAGTTATTGACAATTTTTAAGTAAAAAAATTAATCACTTGAAAGATTGCAACGTAGATAAAAATATGTAATTATCGTATATATTAATTCATCATTTTTGTACTAATTGATCGGAATCGTTTTATCATTTTTGTACAATACATCAATTCTTCTTATTGAAAAGATAAAAGCTGCCGAATGTGAGTTTTCACTATATATAGCCAATACTGTTGCGTTTTTGCTTAAGTAGACTCTTCCTTATGGAAAAAGAAAATAGATTGTCATTTATACTGCTTGTGGAAGTTCTCCTGGATATCGACGTTCTCGCGACACAATTATTTGACTTTGTCGTTAACTCTGTGTTGTCCAACAAGTTTTCCTTGTCTTCAGTATTGAATACTTTATCTGGAATGCATATTCTAGAGTGTATCTTGTTGAATGAATCAACCCAGTGTCTTTTTTTGTGCCCGTCTTCCATTATGAAAGAAAATTCTCCAATCTTGAAGCAAATTTCTGCGATATTTTTATCTTCCACTTGCACACACATCTGTTCCTTGGGTATGATAGGAAATGATGCGTTGTACTTTTTGTTAACGCGCCGCGTAGGGCGAGTTATCACGAAACAAGTGTCGAAAAGAAAGCAATGATATTTCTGCAAACAAATGATAATTTGTGTCAAAAAACCTACTGAAATAAAATTTATATATACGTTATCTCTTGTATTAAAATTGAAATTAAACTTACTATTCCACGTGTATCCTTAAGTTGACCCTCAGTAATCAACTCTGTGGCGTTGGCGATGCATTTTTCAGGATCATGTTCAATCTTCGCATTTATTTTTGATTGAGCAAGCTTGCACTCGGCATTGCCCATGATAAAATCGATGTTCTTCAGCAAATCGGAGAATATGTTACTCGCCTCTTTCAATGGCAAATGATCTGCGTCAGCAGCAGGCGTATATTTTAAGATCTCCTTTATTAACAGTGGATACTTCACGATCCTTGAACGTGGCACATCCAAATAGGTCCACAGATCGACGGAATGTGGTGATTCTAGGCGCTTCTTTAAAAATGACTGAAATCTCTTATTGGTAAATCTCTTCTCCTCCAATAAATGCCTTGCCCAAACTAATGTTCTGCATCTTTCCAAATATGGTTTTTTTAATGTCGACAGCTGTGAACAGAATGAAATTAATGTCATACATGATGCACAGTGAGATATATCTCTGTATGAAAACGACGGACTTGTAATTGATGATTCTCGGTTCGATCTCTCATTCCGTAATCCATGTAAGTTAAGGATAGGAAAGGAGACCGACCCTGGTAGAAATCTCACACACACATAAGCCTTTCTAATTAGCAATTGTGCAAATGGCTAACCCCACGTTAAAAAACTTATGCTCATTTCTACCAATATAGTTTAACTTTAATTTTTCCAACAATTAGAAAAAATGAAGAATAAGTTAATTAAATTTAGTCCATATTAGTGGAAACAGCTATTATTGTTAATTTTTCAGAATTTCTACATTAAAAAAATAAATTTCAAAATTTGTCACAATTTTTTATAACTTTTATAAAATTTCTTAGATTTTTTACATAAATTAGAACACTTCAGATTTTATAAAATTTATATACATGAAATACAAATCGAATATAAAATAAATTCTAAAGTCTTCTATTTTCTCATTCCATAATTTCCAAAGAAAACTTATTATAAAACTTGAGAAAATTTGAAGAATATTCTTATAATCTTCATAAATTTAAAATTGAAAAATTTTGTTAAAATATGAGATCATATTAAAACTTTTTTCACCAAAATTTTCTTTATGTCTTTTGTATATAACAAGTATATATTTTTCTTTTTACTCACGAGTAAACTAAATGTTCAAGAAGAAGATCGAGTCTTTAGAATAAACTAAGACCTACCCCTAATATTATAGAGCCAGTGTTGATTAATTGACTGATGACGCATAGTGAAATGTATTGATAAAAGAAAATTAACTAACCCAATTTAATAGCGTCGGTCCCACGGTCTTTGTGAATCCGTATCTATCCCGTAATTTGAACAATTCATCTCTCAAGTTACTGTGTATTTCAATGAGATTTATGAGATCGCCAAAAAGCGTAGATAACTCTTCGGATGTAAAGATTTCAGTGGCTGACATCGGTTCATAGTAATAGTTTCTTAGCATATAGAGCTCATTTAATAATACATTTTCGCCGCAGTATAACTCATAAATGGCCTCTTGCCGTCTGATCTCACTTCGACTTAATATGCTGTTCAATCGCTCGTCGCCGCGTGGCTGCGCGATGTCTGACATCCAACTCCTGATTGTCAAACTGTTACAGCTCTCAGTAGCACTATTCAATCTGAAATTAAGACATGGTTTATTTTAAGAGAATTTTTCTCATAAGTCAAAATATTTAATAGCGAATTCGATCAAATGCATTATACTAGATTATACTTAAAGCTGCTGTACATGAAATAACACTAAATGTAAAAGTGTATAGATATTTAAAACGATTAAATTCTTAATAAAGATATTATGTTATAAAAATATTATGTTTAACAGATTATATTGGATGAGAATAAAAGTTTATAGCGCTACTTCATTTGTATCATGTACACATGTCTTTTTAAATTTGATAATTATATCATTTAATAGAGCAAAATTTCTGCTTTAAAAATATATTTTTTTAAATGGCGTTATGAGAGAAAAGTCAAAATGCTCCTTTTATTTAATCCACGATAACTCAGTGATAAAAAATCTTAAAAACATTTAAAAAAAAAAGATTTTGTTAGGAAAACTTTAAGCTTTTATGTTAGAAAATCGAAAATTTTTACAAGTTTTTTAAAGCACGTAATAAGTCCACAAAGTGGAAAAAATTTTTCATTTTGTCAGCTTATAGTTTTCTATATGTAAAAATTACCAAACTTACAGAAACTCAAAAAACATAATAATCTTTTGAAAGTAGAAATTTAAAGATAAAAATCTTTTTTTAAATTTAAATTTCATTTTAACCAAGTTTGAATGTTGAAATTCATGAAAGCTACCAACATTTGTTTCAATCCAATAAATATATTACTTTATTGTTGAAGTTGATTATGTTATGCCATTGCAATCAGATATTTTAGGTAAAGCAGCCTTAATATGTAAAGTGCACTAACACTATCCAGTGCAGAGTGACTGAATTCACCATAAGTTACTCTTAAACAATTACTTTTTACGTAACGTTCTCGTGTCTGCTTCATCCTCAATGATAGACAGGTCCGAGGAGTTTGGTTGGATCGTGAAGGATCTATGTAGAGTGTTTCCTGATTTACTCGATGTGGAAGAAGAAAATATGCTGCTGGCAACCTCCGTGATTCTACGACGTTTCTTCTTCTTACTCATGTCAGAATCCATGGATATGTCCATCGAGCTGACGCTTATCGCATCGCTCTTCAGCCGTTTTCTCGGTCTCTGTATTTTAGCGTTTAGACGTCAAGTGTAATATCAATGACAGCAACAATCTCATTATCGTCTGACACAATTCGAGTAAAACTGTAATAAACACCTGTACCGCGACGTGTATATATGTGACACCGGTGTCATGCTAATCGTGACGATTGAAAAATTGAAGAAGAAAACATACTGTCCCGTTGACATTAATGACATTGATATTCGAATGTCGGTTACACTCACAGCCGGTCGCGGGAGGCGTCGTTTCGCGGAGGAACAAATGGATGTACTCACCAGCCAAAACCTTTTTCGTGGTTCCTGGAACGTATCCTTGATCGTCGTGTTACACTCATCGTCCATGATGTCAATTGTCTAGAAAAAAAGAGAAAAAACTCGAAATTTCACAGTACAACTCCTCGGAACTACACGCACTAATTGTATCCGATTTCATGAATTGGCTAGGCGGTTGTACTGTTGTAGCGGCCTCATTTACACTTCACGCTTCTACACCTACACCTTTTATTATTATTGTCATTTGTAAAAATAAATATTTTAGAAAATTAATTTATTGTAATATTATCATAGTGACAAAATCAATATTGATTTTTATTATATTATAATACAATTTTTTCGTATTAGATACAGAAAACATCCTAGGTCTGTTTTCTGTGACTGAACTGTCTATATATTTTAATTTTCCTCTCTTTCTCTCTCTCTTTCCAATGTCTAGTTGCATATTCTATCTCGTAGTAGGTGCAGAAAGTGTAATACAGTACAGATACAAAGAACAGATTACTTGCAAATTTCAAAATATTC
>NW_017306091.1:1898587-1919146 GCF_001594115.1 Trachymyrmex septentrionalis | reverse complement strand
ATATATAGTAAAGAATATTTTATAATTGTATAAAATCCAGTCCGTTTAAATCCTCTTATTTATATTGAATTTTTAACATATTTGAATGTTGATATAACATTATGTGATTATATGTTATTTGTGAATAAATTGTATTAAATTAATATTCAACATTTGTATGGTGTGTCAAAATAATACAATTTATATAAGTTTAAATATATAAATATAATATAAAAAAATATTTTAAAACTTATAAATTATAAGATAAAATAAATAAATATAAATAAAATAATTTGATACATTAATGTTAATTTAATTTTTTTGTAAATGTGCTTCCAAATTGTTTGCTTACAAATTGTGTATTACGTATTTATTTTTATATTAACTCTTTTACATAATATTTGTGTTACTTTCTAACTTATATATTCATGTTAAAATATCACAACAATTTAAGTAGACCGTTTAATTGGAACACGCGAATTGTGTTAAATTTAATACAAATTTTTTAAATATGTTTAGTCAATTCTTTTTTTAAAATCGTAATGTTCTAAGATACTATAATATGGCTTTGCGATTGGCTGTGACATCTTGACTGTATTTAAGACGATCTTAAAATATAAGGAACGTCTATGAATATTGGCTTACGCTATGTTTAAATTATCTTTCACAATGTAATTGTAAAAAGTCTGCTCTCATCCTCCAAACAATTGATGAATGTTTTTCCGGAATATTTCCAGAAGTCGAGAAGATATTGATACTCCTCGAGAAAATATTTGCACCTGGCGTTGCCGGCCAGTGTGAAATGTTTACAATAATCTTTCTATGTTTTGTTGTTTGGATGCTAGTCAGGTAAGAATTTCTTAATTCATCGATTGCGGAATAATATTTATAAAAATTCGATAAAGTGCGTATGATGTAAAGCATTTTCAAGTCACGTTTTAATAGGTTAGGAAATCTGCCAATACCGACTGTGACAATTCATTGATAATTGCATCAACCAATCATAGTCGAGTATTTTGCTAAGTTAGGTTATGAATGTTTTCTTCTCGAGATTTCAAGATAAACGTTGGAATGCGCTATATTTATTTCATAAGATCGAGTGATTTAAGTTACGACTTCAAAATACGTTAGTAAACAAAGTAATAAAGTATTTTTATTATTGACAATATTATTAATAATATTATAAAATAATTTTCTGTGCAATTTTAATGGACAATGTAATACTATTACTTGTTATATTATTTACAAGTGTTATGAAGATTCGAGATATTATAATTTTTTAACATTTCAGAATTGTATTGTTATTAATTATACATGTCGCTTTATTTTTAATCGCGAAATTTTAAATGTACAATCAAATAGTATATATACAAAAATATTAGATGGTTTTTAAATTATAGGTTAGGTCTAAAGTAGGTGGCTATAATTTATTGTAATTAATGGAGCTTATCGGAGAAAGAAGAAAGTAACAAGAAAGAATTAATTGAATAAAATAAAATAAGGTCTGTGTTTGGCTCACAGCCCTTATTTTATTTTATTGATTATGAAATCTGAAGCTATTATTGTATTTGAATTTTAATTATTAAAGCAATAATTTCTTTCTTTTTCAAGAATGGATAATGCATTAACCAGCACAGACAAGAAAAAGAGGAACAAAGCGACAAGACAGCTGGTTCCAAGCACTGAACGTAAGGTATCTGGATGCAATTGGGAAACATACAAAAATTTGTTTTCTAAGACGAAGACAGAAGAAAGCACTGGAGATAAAACTGTTTCACAGAATCACAGACGTCCAAAGTTTAAAAAAATATACACTACACCAGTTCGTATGGTAAATATATTTATAGTACTATTTTGAATATAAATTTTATTGATTAGTGAATTATACTTCTTGATATATATTTGTGCCAAGTGTAGGATTTACAGGAGCAAACCAGCAAGCAAAATGTCGTGAAAAATAAAGAGAACAAGACTTTGACGAAGCAGCTCGCCATGGACTGCGAAATGGTTGGAATCGGTGATGGTACCGAGAGTATAATAGCTCGAGTGTCAATTGTAAATAAATATGGCGATTGCATATATGACAAGTACGTTAAACCAAGAGAAAAGGTTGTGGATTATCGAACGGCGATCAGTGGCGTTCGACCAGAGCATTTGCAAGATGGAGAAAGCTTTAATATTGTGCAGAAGGAAGTAGCAGATATATTAAAGGGTCGTATTTTAGTAGGCCATGCATTAAAGCACGATCTCAATGTACTGTATCTGTCACATCCTAGAAGGTATTGGCGTGATACTTCGAGATACAAACCTTTCCGTCAAGTATCGAAAGGAAACACTCCCAGTCTAAAAAAGCTCGCGTACGAATTATTAGGTAGAGAGATACAAGTAGGCGAACACAGTTCTGTGGAAGACGCGAGGGCAGCGATGCAATTGTACATGTTGTATAAAAATAAATGGGAGTCGGAAAGAAAACATTGACACGCAGATCTTTATAAACAATATGGTATATTCAGAAAAAAGGCATAGCAGTTATAAAGGTGACAACTATACACAAGTTTTACATGAATTAATGTACATACACAATAATCTTTTTTATGATTATTATCACTAAAATAGTTTATTTGATTATATTCATTAACTTTATATATAAAATTATATATTAATTTATATATTAATTCTATACATAAAACTATATTAATTTTACACTGTTAGAAATTTCGTAATGAATTTAAGAACAGAAGCTCGTGATCATGAGATAATTGAAAAGTACTGAATGATTTAACTGAAAATTAAGTTATATTCATCTTAAATGTAATGTGTATTAAATTTCATGCAAATCCACATAGAATTTTTGTAAAAAATACATTAAATTTCATGAAATTTTATGAAAAGTAAAAATTTTATGTACATAAATATATTTTCAGTTACAAATACATTAATGTAATGTCATAAAATTAATTTAATTTGTGTAACTTGTGTAAAAGTACATTAAATTTTATGATATTTTTAACAGCGTATATATTCCACTGTATACATTAATTCTACAGATGAAACATTATGTAATTGTTATCTTTATAGTTGCTAAGGAAATTTTTCACAAGTCTTTCACAAGTCATCATGTTCATCTAACAAAAAGAAACAACATTAAATATACTCGCAAAATTCCAAGAACAATATAGCGTAATCTCTGTCATTTGTACTTTATGAACGATTGTACAATCATAAGTTTATGATCATATTTAACTATAGGAGGATGTATTTAATAAGCTGTAATAATATAAATATTTTAAATAATAAAAGATATATATTTTACTGTAAGGTAAGCATCTTTTTTATATTACATATTTAATATATTTTAATTAGTTATTATATATTTTTTCCTCTTTTCGATATTTCTTCTATATAAAGATCTTTGAGGAATAAATGATTTTTTAATATTGAAACATCGAGCATTGTGTGCTGCATTTAGGGATAGTGAAATATGTATGTGAACAAGATTGAAGGTCTTCGCATTTATTTGGTAAACACATTGGATATGACCTTATCGGTATCAGCCTTATATTTCCCTCTCTTTAATGATTTATTCCATTTGGTCATTTTGATTTTCACTTCGCCTGTGACATATGTATCTTGTATTCTACTGGATCTCGCTTTTGGTACAAGCACTTTGTGTTTTTCTATTGGTGAGTTACTAACTGTACTAGATTATACTTTATCAACAATTTTATCTTAATTTCATAATGATAAACACATCACAACGTCTATATTGTCTTATCAAATTTTGTCATGCGCGTTCTATTTGCACATATATGATATTACGTTTAACATAAGCTTAGTTGTCTTTAGAATTTAATTCATATCTTCAAGATTCAATCGACGCGACGTTAAAAGTGAAAAGTGTTCTGACTTTGGTAAATTAAATTGAGAAAGTAATATATGAATATTTTAACTCTAATATGTGATAAAAGTGCATAGAAGAAAGGTGTTTGACTTTTGATTGAATCTGTTGTACCTTTCACAAATCTAACCAGTTCGCTTGAAACCGTATATAATCGCCGTCGCGATCGATTTGTAATTTGAACAGGAAAAATTATATAAGCGGATGCACGCTCTCATTCACAGATCTTTTATTAATCTTTCATTAATTATTGAGAAAATCGCAAAACGGCAGAAAACTTTTCTGTTCAGTTTAATTTTATCTGCCTATGAGAGATGATATAATTATTTTCAGACATTTTGTATAAGTTTAATCGCAATTTATAAAAAATATCTCGTCAAATACTGCGATATCAATGAATGCTTTATGACTGCGATTAATATTGCAATAAAAACAAATATAAGATAACTGATTAATATTCCAATTAATATTCCAATTGAAATAAATATGTAGAAGATAGTGGCTCCTCGTGAATTCAAACAAATCGATAACTCTTATCATTCTTGGTCAGAATACATTTAGTTACTGTTAGCTTATATTACTCGTTACAATTTTTAAGAATTAACTCATTGCCATATTTAGGAAGTGACAATTCTTTATTTTTTTTGTTACTTTTTATAATGCCGAAGTAAAATATATTAGATTTACAAATTGTATTATTTAATAATAAATCAATGTTTTATCGATTTGACTTTGGGTGACATCGCTAAGGTCAAGTCAAGGTTGACGATCCTCCCAAGGATGATGATCCTCCCAAGATCAAACCAATAAAGTAAATACATTTTATTAAACCATTTTTGTCTAAGACATTTTTCTCAAAAATGTATTTTTCGAGGTATTAGACTGTTTTTAGATTTTTTTGATATATTTTTAAATGCTCATTACTCGGCTTCTAAGTTTCATTAGCGAGACCGGCTTTACAGGTGTTCATTTGATAGGCTCCTCATTGCTGCAAGTTTGATCAAAATCGGTGAAGAGCAGAGCGTAGCCTCTCCTTATAAGTTAATCTATATATAGCAAACTCTTCTTTATATTAAACTTATCTTAATAAATCTTGTATAATTCTTAATATTATTAATACTTTTATTCATTAATATACTCATCTTTAGAAATTTACATTTTAATTCGCAAACGTAAATTTTTTTATCAAATAAACATATTTTTATCTAATAAAAAATAATGTAATGTATTGAATAGATATATACATAAAGATAAAAAGAAACTAAATTTTATTATTATAAAAATAATGCTGAATTTGTTATCGTTATTGCAAAGATGTAACGATGTTATGTTGTAATCTAATTATAGATAGAAAAAAGTAACGATAATAATTTTTATATGTTAAATTATTTTTCTTTTTATAAAAATATAAACAGCAATGAATATTAATTGTGTCTCTTCAGAAACCAAGCTTATAAATTCTACTTTTTGTAAATCTCTCAATTTTAATTGACATATGATTATATATAATTTTCTCCGCGTTTTATTTTAAATGATTAATTTACCTTGGCTTCTGAAAGACTCCAATTATTCCTTTAATTCTTATCAGAGAAAATTTGCCTCTGTTTCGATCAAGAATATAGAAGCAAAGTGCGGTAGGTTTAAAATATCCGTGTATTACAAAATGAATATTATGCCATAATTGTACTTCATTAACTACGAAATAGCTTGCCGATATAGCTGAAAGTGCCAACGAGGATTCCTCGTGTTCTACGAAGCTTAAACGATCAACGACTGCGTAATCATGAAAATCGCCGTGATCGGCGCCGGAGCTGCAGGACTCGCTGCACTCCGACACTGCGTTTCCGGTACTTACGGCGATCAGGTGGTGTGCTACGAAAAAACAGACCAAATCGGCGGGACTTGGGTCTATCGAGAGCAAACTGGTTTCGATAGATACGGTTTACCGATTCACACTAGCATGTACAAGAGCCTCAGGTATGACGTCTATTCCTTGCAGCCAACTTTCATTTTCCCCTCATAAAAATTTAATTTGAAGATATAATGATCAATTACTCATATTTTGAGTATTAAATTCGCCAGTATTAAATTTAGATTTCTGTAAGGGTTTCTCAACAATTCTCAATCCTGCATAGAGAGTAAGTAATATAAATTTAAATTGCGATTAATATATTTTAATCTTGAATTTGATGTCAGTTTTTTTGCATTGTTTCGTAGAAATGAACCCTCGATGAATTTCATCCTAGCATACATACGTATTACAAACATTTAAATCCATTGCAAATGATTCGATACCATTAATAAGAATTAAATGATATCTAGAATTAATTTACATTTTTTAGAGCTAATCTACCGAAGGAGGTAATGGGCTATCCAGATTTTCTGATACCGGAAGGACCCGTGAGCTATCCAACGCGCACGCAGATATTGGATTTCTTGAATATATATTGTGATCATTTTAAGCTACGCCCTTACATTCGGGTGGGTGCATAGATAGAGGAATATAGCAACGCTAAGTGCTTATACCAAATATCATTTCGTCTACATTTCGTCTGAATTATCATTAAACATGAATTTGAATGCACTATTAAGTACTATTATTATTAGTAACATTATTATAATATATTAATATAATATTATTTTATTAATTTATAGAGTAATATTGATATAGCGTAATTGTATAACTAATAATATACATAATATATGTTATGTTATATTAACTGATATTATAGATCATATAAATTGGTAGTTTATATAATATATTATGAATAAATATATACAATAATAATGACTAGATAGTAATAGCATGACTTGTTATGGCGTATACATTCCAGTTGCTGCATCATGTAGAGCTGGTGGAGCCGGTTGCGGGGAACCGGAAGTGGTCGGTCAAGGTCAAGGACTTTCAGAATGACGCGGTCGCGATCGAGTCGTTCGATGCAGTTATGGTGTGCAATGGCCATTACTTTGAACCCATGATCCCGAACATACCTGGCCAGAACATCTTTACGGGCAAGCAGATACACAGCCACGATTACAGGGTTCCCGACTTTTTCAACGGCAAGAAAGTTGTTGTCATGGGAGCTGGTCCTTCCGGTACATACGACGTACACGCGAAATTATTTATTTCTTGAACGAGATGCTTTCTTTTCTCAATGCCAGCGATTTGGGCAATATCGGTCATTAACATTTTCCTTCCATGATTTTAGTCTTTTTTTTATAGTTTTATTAAAATTTTGTTAACACTATAAACAAACGTTTTTTAGATACTTAATTTTAGAAGTAAGAACGACGAACAAAAAAATCTTAGAAGTTATTCTTGCGATGATTAAAACGTAATATTTTTCTGTCTCGGATAGGAATGGATTTGGCGTTGGAGATATCCAAGAATGCGAATCGCGTGATATTGAGTCATCACCTGACCGAGACCATCGACACCGTGTTTCCCGAGAATGTCGTGCAGGTAAAAGCGCGAATCCAAAGTAAAATCACAGAGAGATACTTTTTTCGCGCAAAGTCAAATATACTTATAAGGCACAATCGCAGAGGTACTTTTTAAGCGACCGTGACGGTTTCTTCTGTAGAAAGGTGACGTAGTGGAATTGACGGAACGCGAGGTGGTTTTTGCGGACGGGACGAAGGAGCAGGTTGATGTCGTCTTCTATTGTACAGGTAGAGTTTCTCCTATCTTTATGGTAATTATTACGATATATTGTCTCATTCTCTCTCTCTAACAATTAAAATAACACTCATTCTCTTTCCTCGAAAGGCTACAAGTACAGCTTCCCCTTTCTCGCCGAGTCCTGTGGAGTGCGAGTGGATTCCAACATGGTCACGCACCTTTGGAAGCATCTGGTGTGCATAGAGAACCCTACTTTGGCATTGATTGGCCTTCCATTCTACGTTTGCGCCTTTAGTATGTTCGATTTGCAGGTATAAAACTTTTTGCTAATCATCTTCCTAAAATCCAAAATATTATTGCGTTTCACCTATGTGTTTCCTCTTTGATTAATTCACCTTGAACTAATAGTGTTCTATATTTTACTCTATATATATATATATATATATATATATATATATATATACCGCGTCTCATCGCATTCAAATTGATACGCTCCATAGAACTAATTCTTTTAACCGATTAACTCTTGTATTGTTGATCTTTCCTCTTTTCTTCTCTAATATGAAAAGAAAAGAAGGAAAGAGACGAATCCCCTTTATGCGAGAAGTTCAGCTAAAAAGAACAAGTCTCATATTTTAAAATATGTCAGACGTACAAAGGCCGCGTGCAATCCACTTTAGACACGCGACATTCCAAGCCCCCGTGGGGCATCCGGAGCGGATGAGATTGTCTCTGAGCGTGGCTGAAAGGAAGGTGGTCGCGCGCGACGGGGAAAAGAATGCTAGAAAGTCTACTGTCGCGCATCCGGCGTGACTATGTGCCAGCAACGGTGATAATGGCAATGTGATTATTTGCAATTTCAAGGTGCGATTCGTCCTACGACACTGGCACGGCGAGAGGCAGTTTCCCGCCCAAGCGGATATGCTGCGCTCCGAAGCGGAGGAAGCAGCGAGACGCGCCGAGAGAGGACTGCAGAAGAGACACTTTCACATGATGGGTCCTGAGCAAGAACACTATTACAGTGACCTGGCGAATGTCGCGGGCATCACGCCGCTGCCACCCGTGCTCTCGAAACTCCACAACGAGAGCAGTATGCGCTTCCTGAAAGACCTCGTGCACTTTCGGGAGGATCGTTACAAGATCATCGACGATTACAATTTCGTTCAACTTTCACGTTGAGGCGGTAGATACAATTATTTAAAAGATTAAATTCCAACTGTGTATTTCATTCAATTTTTAGGAATAGTTCTGTATCGAAAATTGTAAGAAAAATATTCACACTTATTCTCGTTTCTTAATTAATTCTTATTCTTCGTCGTGTGTGTGAAATAAATGTGAACTTTCCTGTCATTCAAGCGTGTGAATAATTATCTTTTTATATCGACTAAAGTTATTTTTCGCGTAGATATAATTGTCTGAAAGTCTAACTGTTCGTTATAACTAGCTGAGAATCTTCTAATTTTCTAAAATTACTAACGAAAAGATATGTATAGCGGTATTTATAATCGAGTCTTATATTTAAGATTGTCTTAAATATAATTTTAAGATGTCACGAACCAATCAGACGGCTGCATGTATTAGCATCTTAACTACTTACGGATTTAAAGTCTACAACGGTTGAAGCTGGATATCTTTAATGTTTAAGTAATTCAATGTGAATAAATATATTATATATGTACATGCATATATATCATATTTATAATCATTCGAACTTCGCGCCGAATTGGTTTTCTAAACTTATAAACACAATCAAACTACTGTAATAATATCACAAATTAAATTAAATTAACAAGCAATTTTTGTTAATTTGATGCTCAATTAGACATCATATTAGAAAGATGTTAATGTGCTGAAAAATTGTAAATAAATTTATTGCAAAAAAAATTTAAACTTTTTGAAGGTGGATTAAAAAAATAAATATAGGAGCATATAGTCATAAGATTTTCACAATTAAAGTCCAATTCTTTGCGTAAATTAAATAAAGATAGGACGATAAAAGAATTCTTTTGATAGAAACTAAGATATCTCGAATTCTTTTATCATCATATCTTTATTTAACTTACTCAAAGAATTAGATTTTATACAAAAATTGTGAGGATCTTTGTTTCAAAAATACAGGAAAATCCTATGTTGGCCAGACAACGGTCTATTAATTTTATATTTCAACAATTATATACCAAGACGAAATTATTATATAATAATCAAATATGAATTTGAACAAAATTGTAACATCGAAGCAATTTGACATACGTAGAAGACTTCCATTATTAATTTAATTGTAACACCAACGTTCTGTTACTGATGATAGTCAAATCTTAACCGAAACGTATACAAATATTATATGTTAACGTATTAATTCGAAATTATTATCTCGCATTATTAATAAAAAGAATCGATTATGAATACCAGCCCGAGCGGGAGCTTCTTTCGAATTTCCCGCAATCGCGTCGGTCACGTGACTCGTCACTCGGGGCGCGCGCGTGACGCAAGCGCAGATGTGGCTGCGGCGGCGGCGGCGGCGACGACGACGACGACGACGACGGCGACGTATAATACGACGGTCGGTTAAATGTCTCGTACGCACGTACGGTACGTACGGTACGAGACGCAACGAGCGGCGGTTCGGTGCGCTGGGTGATGTAGAGTAGTCTCGGGTTGTCGATGCTGCGCGAGTGTATACGTAAAGTTCTCCCTCCCTCTCTCTCTCTCTCTCTCTCTCTGTCCGTTTCACGGAGCGAGTACGCTATCGTCCTGACGTTGCGATGATCGTTTCCGCGGTCCAAGACGAGTGATTCAGTGCTCCGATACGGCCACTCCGACACGGATATCACTTGGCCACACCACCGCCTTGAACCATGACGGTTACGCGTGCTACCGAACGCGTCATCGTGCAGGAAACGCAGCGTGAGTAATCCCCTGTGTTGTCGTCTCGCTGCCACCGCCTTTATCAGGAGAGAAAAGCGGAGTTAACGAAAGAAAAAAAGTTTGCCAAGCAACACGCATAGATACACACACACACACACATACACACGTATGTGTGTGTGTGTGTGTGTGTGTGTGTGTATGAATGCACACATGTGTATATCTTTTCCTCTCTCTTTTTCTTTTGCTAATTTGTCTCACTCTTTATCTCCCCCCCCCTCTCTCTGTCTATCTCTCTATCTTCTTTTCTGCAATAAATATAAGAGCTATCTCTCGATATTCCCGCGTCGTTCCAATGGACGCATCACTTTGTGGCTTGGTAACGTTAACATGCGCGATCGAGCAGATCGGAGCAGATCTCGAATGCAGGTCGGGAAGGGAGAGTCGCGATGTCGTGATGTCGCGTGCCATTGTTGCACCGCACGGGTGCATGTGCCTAGCCACGTCGATGCGGGAGTACTATGAGAGAAAGAGAGATAAAAGGAGAGCGAGAGAGAAAACGACGAGGGAGTCGCCGCAACCCCCCCGGCGTAGCAATATTTACGTTACGTGGCAGGGGAGCGTGGACTCGTGTGAAAAATATGTTCTACTCTTTCCTCTCTCTCTCTCTCTCTCTCTCTCTCTCTCTCTCTCCCTCCCTCTTTTTCTTTTTTTCTCTTTCTCTCTCTACCCTGCCTGTCCCACCTGCATCCACTTCACCTCGTATGCAAAAGCACTGCGGGGAGAAACGAACGGCTAGAATATGCACACCCGCGTGTACTACTTCAAAGAGAACAAGAAAGTCAAAATAGTATCGTATTGACTGAATAGTGACAAAAAAATGACATAAATTCGATCAATACGACGTCGAATTGATATTATTTTGTCTTTCTTGTTCTCCTTAGGACAGTCAAATCCGTCCGTACGGTTCGCTGTCCTCTTTTTCTCTGCTTTGTGTTTAGAAAGTAGGGACTCTATAATATAGTCTGGCCACAAGATGTCAAATATTTGATTAGCCGTTGTTTTATAACTTCGATAAATTAGGAAACAGAGTTTTGCATAACGCATGACGCATGAAAAATGAACTAATCAGATTCCTGCGTTTCCTTCCTTTACAATACAATAAACTCCGATTGGTTGATTTTCTCATGCGTTATGTAAAAGTCCGTACTCCGGCTTTTGGAATAAGATAATATAAATTAGAATGAACATATATGTATACATATAAAATGAGACAGTATAATACTCTTCATTCCCATTCTCGTTTTGACAAAAATTACTCTTGGCCAGACTCGTTATAGAGGCTACGTTCGATTTGCTCGCTCATGCTTTAATCATCATTCTTCTTTTATCTTCTATTTATTCATTAAATATAAAATAAGAGATCTGTTTTTATTCCTGCACTTTCTGAACCGGTGCAGATTAGTTGGAGTGAAACAAACGTATTATTTGTTTCACTTCAACTCGTTGTGCCGGTCCAGAGAGTGCAAGAATAAAAAACAAACTTACCCAAGAAGAATAAATCGTTATGATATCAAAATGATGTCGAAATCGACTCCAAAAAATGATCATTAAAAGTTACCACTCAATCATTTCCAATTCATTTTAATATTATTTCGACGTTATCGTGATACTCGTTTTGCTCGTGTAAGCAGGACAGACGCGCTGAAAGCACTGGAAGCGTCCAAATCGTACGTACATATAGCCAGGATCTCTAGTAGAAAGTGCAGGAGAGCGCCGCTCGAAAGACGAATGGACCTAATGATCGCGCGTCATACGCGATCGCGGCACGCTCGCTTGCGCGCCGCGCACGGGTGAATGCATTCGTAAGAATGCATTCACGTTCGCGCGGCGGCCGCTCGCCTACCATACCCCGCATGCGTGTTCCTCTCTCCTCCTTTTCTCTTTCCATCTCTCTCTCTCTCTCTCTCCCCCTCCCCCTCCCCCCTCTCTCTCTTTCTTCTGGCCCCTCCCTCCCGCGCGCCTTTCCTCGCTTTATGTAATTGCGCTCCGTCCCGCGGACACCTGTCCGTCTGAGAACGCGTGCGGCGATCGGTCGGAGCGGCGTCAAGTTGGGCCTGAAAGATCACGAGCACGTGATCGAATTCGCCAGAATCCGCGTGGATCGGGGCAGATCGAAAATACGTGTCGCCAGGACCGCGCCTTTTGTATTTTCTTCGGATTTTTTTTGTTTTTTTTTTTTCCGCTTCTTTTCGCCTCCCTTCCGCCCCTCCGGAATCTAGCTGGAGTGTAACGTTGATCTCGTTTTCAATGTGGCTCAATGAGACGCTCTCTTATCGAAGGTGAAGATTGCTGAAACGGTTGTAGGACGCTGTAACGGTTGCGGAGATTAAGACTGGATTAAGATCGTTCTACTTTCTACATATCTTCCTTGCTTGTACATGTCGTTTTCGAAATGTTATCAAAGCCGGCGAGCACCCCGACGTTATCGTCGAGGAGAAAGAAAGAAGGGATCCACCGTCCGTGACGCGTGCAATGTGATACGTGACGCGTGTTGCATGCTGCTGTGCTTCGTAGGGACGAGTCTTAATTACGATATAGTCTAGAGATCATTTTCTGTGCATTTTATTTCGTCGTATGTGATAGAACGTAGCAATACACTTCTGTGTGTGTATGTGTTTTCTATTGACGCTCTCTTCCTTCGGAACGGCAATCTTAAGGCTCCAGTGAATTGCTTTAATTATGAGGTTGAACCTTCGACCGTATATACTTAATGCGAGACGATGTTCATCCATCATTCCATCGTTATGCATTGTCTTGTATATGGTCTTTGTGTAAACGATCGAAGGTTTCAACAACGTATTTTATGTGATAATTCATGCATTTTTCTTCTATATTCTACTTTCAAAGAAAATTCCATGGGGGTTAATTTAGTTTCCCGGTACATGTAGATATTAAGCTTTATTTAATTATGTTTACTTCTCTATATATTCTATTTCTCTGTATTTTAAGGAAAATTTCACAAGAATTATTAATTTATTTTTCCGGCATATGTATTAAATTTTCTTTAGTTATATTTATTTGTCTACATTCCATTATTATGTTTGTTTCTCTATATTCTAAAGAAAATTTTATAGAAACTGTTAATTTAATTTTCTAGCATATGTATTAAGTTTTATTTATATTTATGTTTATATTTTCAGCTATATTTATAAGCTGTGTTTAGCTTTTTTTGGAGTTCCTTCCCCGATTGATGGAATTTGTATTCAACTCTTCTTAAGATATTAACGGCAATTTTGCTTAGATTTATTAAGTTACATTTAATTACGGTTTGTGATGTCTAATTAATAAAATTATCTCACGACAGTTACGTTCCTTTTGCCAGGCTTTTGAGACGAACGTAAGGACTCTGAGATGGCCGCGAAAACGGACGACACGGCGTCTATCGACAATCCCAACGATGGTAATTATTTATTGTCTTCGGGTATATCGAGATAATTCAATTTATGGTTCTTTGCAAAGTTAATGTGCGCGTCTCATGTTAAAGGAGAGAGTCTAGACAAAGAGATATTAACAATTGGTGGAAACGATGGAGGAAGGATTCCACCGACGTATCTGTACAATACGGGATCAGAGCAGAGCACAGGAATCTCGGATCAAGAACAAGCCGCTCGAAATCG
This sequence comes from Trachymyrmex septentrionalis, assembly GCF_001594115.1. Taxonomy (NCBI): domain Eukaryota; kingdom Metazoa; phylum Arthropoda; class Insecta; order Hymenoptera; family Formicidae; genus Trachymyrmex; species Trachymyrmex septentrionalis. The sequence continues at coordinate 1,905,105 of NW_017306091.1, read as the reverse complement.
CACTCCAGCCACGGAGGATCAATTAGGTCCATTACCACCTAATTGGGAGAAGGCGTATACGGACACGGGAGAAGTTTATTTCATAGAGTACGTATGCAATATCGTCTGTACTAATGAGATTTTAATACCCGTTTCTACCAACGTAGTTTAATTTTAATCTTGGTTTAACTTTATCTTCTACATATTTGTGAATTATATTACAGCCATAATACGGGCACGTCTCACTGGCTGGACCCGCGTTTGTCGAAATTTCAAAAAAGATCTCTGGAAGAATGCCTTGACGATGAGTTACCCTACGGTTGGGAGAAAATCGACGATACTCTTTATGGGACGTATTTCATCGATCACGTGAATCGTAGGACTCAATATGAAAATCCGGTGTTGCAAGCGAAAAGAGCGCAACAGAACATGCTTGAGAGGAAGAGTCCTAACTTCACCAGAAATCCCGACAAACTGAAGGGTCAGAGGATACGAACTACTTTAATAAAGAGTTCGCGGGGCCTGGGATTCACCATTGTCGGTGGTGACGATACCGTGGAGGAATTCCTCCAAATTAAAAGCGTCGTGCCAAATGGTCCAGCATGGCTGGATGGGAAGCTACAAACCGGTAATTTCCAGATACCGCTAATTCTCAAGCGTGTAATTCATTTCCGTTTCCGCATCTGTCCGCACAATTGTATTTCTTTTTAGGGGACGTGTTAGTGTATGTTAATGATACCTGCGTGTTGGGATTCACGCATAATGAGATGGTAAATGTATTCAAGTCAATTGGTAGCGGCGAGACGGTATCTTTGGAAGTGTGTCGAGGTTACCCATTGCCTTTTGATCCTAATGATCCTAATACAGAAGTTGTGACCACAATCGCCGTCAACGCGCCAGGTAAAGCAAAAAAATCCTAATAATGCTAATACTTAATATATACTGATGCTTTTATCTGAGAGGATTAGACTTATAGATTTGTTTTCAATAGAAGATCCCGCAATGTACATGGATTTGAACTCGTCTCTCCCAGACAACGGACGTTTCAATTTTCTCGATTCCACATTTTTGCCAGTACATAGTCTGCAAAACGGTGAGAATCTCGCCACGACGTCCGTCAATTCAATGCCCGATCTTTGTATTTCGGACAAAATCAATACGATAAAAAGACCGAGCAGTACGGATATTTTGCTGTCAGAAAGCAGCGATCTGAACGATTGTAAGGATCCGTCATTGTCTTCCAAGCCAGAGTTTCTGAGCATCGCTATTGTAAAGGGAGCTATGGGATTCGGGTTTACGATAGCAGATTCTGCTCACGGACAAAAAGTCAAGAAGATTTTGGATCGTCAGCGTTGTAAGAACTTAATGGAGGGCGATATTCTGGTCAACATAAACGACATCAACGTCAGAAACATGTGCCACTCGGAGGTAGTGCAAGTGCTGAAAGATTGCCCGCGCAGCGAGGAGGCGTTGATACATGTTCAGCGAACGATAATAAAATCGAAAGAGAAAAAGGAGAAGACCGCACAAGACTTTTTCAGAAGTAAAACGCCCACCGCAGATATCTATAGCACTCAGTCGAAAACGGTAATACCCAGCAGACCGAAAACACCATTGATCGACACAAGAAATCGTCCCAAATCGCCAATCGCCATCAGTGCGAGCAGACCGAACTGGAATGAAGTGCAAGGTGAAAACGAATTGAATCCGCTGGATAATCATTACAAGTACTCCGACTATTCACACGGGATGTACTATTCGGATCCGTACAAAGCTAACATTACAACCAACCTATCGGACAATTTCGCAGCAATGAATCTCGACGACGATTCCATCAGGAACGTTCCGAAGCGTGACTGGGTGGCAAACGACAAGTTGAATATTAATAACGATATGTATTCTATCGATATCTCGCATCATAATAATATGCTCAAGCAGAATGGATACATGCACTCCGACTACTACAAGGACGTTTATCCAGTTCAATCGCATTCTCAGTACAATGAGGATTACAATATGTATTCCATTGGACAGGAGCAGAATGTTGACACTGGCGAGATCTGGGATAAGCGGAAAGAGACCACCAGCTTCGAGCACGAACAACCACATTCCAGTTCTATATCTCGGTATGTATATCGTTTCATCATTCTTATTAAAAGAGTTAAAATTTTAAAGAATTTATGATCGTTTTTATTTTCTAAAACTTTCAAATTAATGCTATAACTATTAGATAGATAAAACGTGTTTAAAATTGTTGAATCATTTATAAATTATATATGTACGCAAAAAGTTAAAAAATATTGAAATAAAATTATTTTATTTGATATTAATTCAAGATATCCTCAATATACGAACGAATTGGTTTGTCCAATGGTACCCGATATAGAATGGATAGAAACTTTAGTGACTTTAGTGAGACAAGATACAGGATTTGGATTTAGAATAGTTGGTGGTACGGAAGAAGGATCTCAGGTTGGTTTTAATGATCCGTATTAACGTTACTCTCATATGTTGGAAATCGAGTATAGTCAGGTTTAATAAAAACGGAAAATATTAAAAATATTACGGTTAGCAGGTTTCGGTCGGTCATATCGTTCCTGGTGGTGCGGCCGATCTTGATAACAGACTCAGCACTGGCGATCTGATTATGTCTGTTGATGGAGAGAGCGTCATGAATTCTTCGCATCATCATGTAGTGCAACTAATGATAGCAGCAGCGCAAAATGGCCGAGTGACTCTGGGAATACGACGTCGAATCAATACACAGGAGCATCTTCAAGAGAATCTTCAGTCATCTTACGGTCGGCAGATGAATCTTCAATATCCGTACGATGTTACTGTCACTCGAATGGAAAATGAAGGATTTGGTTTTGTGATAATTTCTTCCGTCAATAAAGCCGGTTCCACGATCGGCAGGATAATCGAAGGCTCGCCTGCTGAAAGATGCGGAAGATTGAATGTTGGAGATCATATTCTCGCTGTCAATCATATAGATATCACGAATGTTTGCCACAAAGATATCGTAAATTTAATTAAAGATTCTGGTTATTCCGTTACATTGACGATTGGATATCCATTAGATGATTGCTGTAGCAATACATCTCTTTCTCAAAAGGTATAGATTTTTAAAAAAAAAGTTCCTGCTTAAATTTCTAATTTAATGATCTAAATTTAGCAATATACTGCTTTAAGTGTATTTTTTGTTTTTTTTTTACTTATTATCCATACTAGTTATAGAACCATTAAAATTTCGAATTTTTTTATTTAGGACGAGCCTACAGGAGATGGAGATGGAGGTCAATATCATGCTGTAGAATTAACTCGGGGCACTCGAGGTTTTGGCTTCAGCATACGTGGTGGCCGTGAATTTCAAAACATGCCATTATTTGTCTTGCAAATCGCAGATAATGGCCCAGCGTCTATTGACAACCGACTTAGAGTGAGTAAAATTTTAATATATTTTGGTTTATAATTGAACAAAGCTAATTGGCTGTTACAAATTAAACAAACAATAAGTAATATCAGACTGATATGTGAATAATACAATAAGTAAAGAAAATTTCTTATTCAGTCTAAGTTTAATGCTTAATATTTATTTATGTGTAAATTTATATATATTCAGCTTTGTAAATTGCGCGTCAATTTAATTTTGGATCTTGAAACGTAATTTTAAACTGAAACTTTAGGGTAGTAATATCGTATTTATTAAATTAAATTGATCAAATTTAATTGATATTGATATACTAAACATAATAATAATTTAATTGATATTGATAATAAGCATCTTAAAACACTGTAAAGGATTAAAACAAAATTGAAATTTTTATTACATGTAAATCCACGTTTTAGGTTTATATTTGTTCGTAAAATTTAATCTTTAATTAGATTTCAATTTAAATTATATATTAGTAATATAATGCGTTTTAAATTATGAATACATATCTATATAATGTGTAATATATGTATGCAAATGTTTTGTATTATTTCTAGATTGGCGATCAGATAATCGAAATAAATGGTATTAATACCAAAAATATGACGCATACAGAAGCGATTGAAATTATACGTAACGGTGGACCATCTGTCCGTCTGTTAGTACGACGTGGCTGCCAGATGCCTTCAGTGGTAGGTGCTCCTCCACATCTCTACGATATGAACATATAGAATTAACCTTTGATAATAACATATTAATCTTAACTTCATGACATTTTCTCCTACTTTTGACGATACTAATGCTAACATTAGCACTGTATATTTCTTTGACGATCTGGAAAACAAAGCTTTTCAGGGTATATAACATTAGGTATGCTAAGTGAAGAAGATGAAAGACAATACAAGAAAAAAAGAATCTCAAATAGACATAATAATTCGCTATTACAATGGAAATGGTAATATAGATACACTGTTAAAAAACAGAAATTTGCTTCCGTTACATGTAATAGAAAAGTTACATGTAACTTTTCAGTTTGCAGATTAAATTTAATTTATTGTCATAAAATTTAATTTAATTCATGTAACTTAAAAGTACATTAAATTTCATGACATTTTTAACAGTGTATGAGAAAAAATGTGTGGTATTGTACAATTCTTTATACAAAGTCATGTGATTTTAACAACAGAAACAAAAAATTTGCATCATTTATAAAAATTATACATATATAATTGATTTTTGCATTGCGTGTACTTCCTTTTTAAGACATTTCGAGATGACGCCTTTACATAATTTAAATAATTACTAAACTGTGTGCACCGCAAATTTACTATCATTATGATGAATGTTTATATTTGCCTTTAAAAATAGCAAATAGCGCTGAGCTAAATTCAACACTAAATGTGATCAATTTGCGATATTTAACGATACACAGTGATAACAAAATTTCTATCGTAATTATGCTTATAGGTGTATTATACATATAATAGTGTTCTCTAAACAGAGAACAAAATTATTCGAGAGGAAACGCACAGATGACTTTTTTTCTTGCAGCTATCATTACGCAGCTTGCGAAGGTTTTAATATAAGAACAATTGTACTTGCTCATCCTAACAAAATATTAGGCTGGTGCTAACCTAGTTTCTTTTAATTGATCTAATCGCAGAGTAAACGTAATTCATCCTAACACGTGTGATAGCTTTGAAAGTATATGTGCCTTGTTGCGCGTGTTCCGTATTTAATGAGATTATTAAGTAAATATACTGCAGCCTTCTCGAAAGTAATTGTAAACCTTCATTGAAATTCATTATAGAGTAATCTCACAATCGACCAAATAAGTATTCGACCGAACCACGAGGGCACCCCGTGCAGGCATTTATCGAAATTACCCGAGAGGGGTATGCCCCGCAAAAAACGTCAAAAAGTTCGATTTTCCATTTCATTGAACTGCTGCTCATCCAAAAACAGATATTTGTAATAGGCGCTTTCAACGAGACGCTTTTTCACACTTTTCAGATGATATGGGATATAAGCTAAGATTTCATAAGATCAAGATTTGCTTTTTTTTTACGGATAGAGCAATTTTCATGGCATTTATGAAATGCGTTTAATCGTAAACTTCCTGTTTCCTCTTTTTTACTTTTTAACGAAAGCAAATTGTTAATTTATACAAATAGCGAATAATGTGTGAGTCATAAGTAACTTATAATAACATATGTGAAAGTACATATGTAGAAAATAGCGCAATATAATGCGTCACAAGAGTGTAAAATTACAAACACTATCTATTTGCTGACGCAAGCAGTATCGATATATACAAAGAATCTCAGAATTCGATATCTTATATCACGTAGAGATGATACAGAGACAGCTGTATATTCATACGCTGTAAAGTGATATTGTAGACTGGCGAATATATTATTATAAATTTATTATTCTTCTGCTCTTCTCAATAACGTTTCAAAGTTGTAGACTTTTAAAATTTAGACTCCTATCATATATAGACACCACTTTGTAAATCTTTTTTAGATAGCGACATAATTGTGGCCTTGACGATAAAGTGTTACGCCTTTTGATAAAAGCACATAAAGAGATCTCGCGTAAGAGAGATAGTGATTGTTCAATTGTTCTCACGCGCGACTCTATCATTTTGGATTATTATAAAAATTTAAAAATTCTATCGATGTCTTGTCTCCCCCTTTTTTCCTAAGTATTTATTATCACTTATATGAAATGTATATGTATGTCAGAGTAATTATATATAAAATTAAGGGCTCATACAACCAAAGAAGTAAATGCACTTATCAGCCATTTTGTTTTGCGATTGAGTGGTGGAAGATCAATATGATAGAATTTATTATTATTATAATTAATCGAATCTCTTTTTCGGGCGACAATTATTCTTACGCCCGCAATTAATACGATTTCTATTGATGTACCATGCATAGCGAAATTATGATAACGAGAACGAATCAGACGGAAGTTTTTTTTTCTTCACTCTTCCTGTCTTTTTTTATGTTTATGAAAGTTACATATTTAAAAGAGTAACGTATATATTTTTTTACTTGTAAAATAGTGAGAGATGGCAGATGTTTGGCACGATTAATGA
>NW_017306091.1:1892573-1898487 GCF_001594115.1 Trachymyrmex septentrionalis | reverse complement strand
ATATCTATATATATATATATATATATACATACACATACATATTTTTTATATACATATTACATATAATTTTTAATGTAATGTGTATATAAATATATTAAAAATATATATATGTATGTTTTACTTATTACATGTGCTTAACGAAGAACTCGTATAAGCGGTAAGCAGCAGCAAACGCATTTAATCGGATCACATAGTATCCATTTTATAATCGTCGCGTTTATTTTTTATAATTATATATATATATATAAAGAATTTGTATATTGTATAGGATATACCGTAAGTTTAGTGTAAATGTATATATACTTGTTTTTCGAAGATAAAAAGGATAATGTTGATAATTTATAAGGCTATTGTAAGAAGCAATAATGCGTCAATCGTTCTCTCAATCGACTCACTCATCGAGAATTCCGAATTCTTTACTACTCGTTCTGCCTTTTCTCTTGCCAAAGCTCCAGTTACTTTTTTTTTTAACGCGACTATTTCCTCGAGGCAACTGTGGCGAATGATTTAGAATCTAGTTGGAGAAAAAAATACCGGAATGTTTCGTCTCATTTCCATGAATGTTAAATCGCGTCTCGAGTAGTAAAGACAGCACCCAATCATGAAATCTTAAACCGCATGCACGAAAAATATTTTGTATTCGAGCGATATACACCAATTTTAACTGGATCGAACAGTTATTTTATACGAGCTTCGTATATTTATTGTAATTCAAATGTAAACCGAATCCTGTATATGTTCGTTATTATGTCTCAAGTAATCGTCGTTGAATAATCCGAGATAAAAAGCTGATATTGTTGCTAAGGATATAATGTACTACCGATATATATTGTTGTTGAGATATACTGAGATAATAAATACTGCATTGAAAAAAACTTGGAATGTTATTTGGATTCTTGGAGATCGTCTTATTTCATCTCTTTTTTTCTCTCTCTATATTTCTTATTAAAAGACGTATTAGAATTAAGTCAAGAACTAAATATTTATCATTAAATTTATTATTAAAATTAGCGAAGAACAGCATACGCATTGATGAAAATGCAGATAGCATAATGCGAAATATTATTGTGAGATATTGACAATTACATACAGGCGATTAGTTCTACGAATGCTAAAAAGACTTAGTTATCGTTAATCAGCTATTTATTATCACTATATAGATGTAAAGAAATAATAAGTTGTACTGATAATTACTTGAAACTGACGATATCGGTATGTGTAAATTCTAATCTATTTTATTCTAAGTAGATGTCTAAGATACATAAGAAAATTAAAAAAAAAAAAGAAAACAAAAATGATAAAAAATCTTATTAATATTGGAAGTAAACCTAACAAAAGTGTCTGTTACATTTTTGTTATTCAAAATTACTAGCGATAGAACTAAATACTCACATTGTAAATTTGGAATTAATTTAACAGTAAGTAAATAATTAAAGCAACCGGTCTCCTCTTCCCTCTTTCTTTTTTTCTCTCATTAATTCTAAAAAAAAAAAAAAAAAAAAAATTGTTTTAAATGAAAAAAAATGTCCGCGATTCTTCGACCCGTCGCCCTTTAAATATGGCGCCGTCGTTGGAGCAGAGGAGCTTTTCCATTTTCACGAAATGATCATTAGCGATCGTCCGTTTACGCTTGTCGCTCAAACTGGTTAGCCTACAGCCCCGCTGGATGTTTCCGCATTCCAAGACCGGCGTACTTTCCGAGGACGTGTAAAAGGTGGGTAAGGTTATCGATCCTTATCGGCGCATTCATTCAGGATTGGCGGTTTCCTGAAATCCGCGTGTCCGATCTTTCCAATTAATCGTGATCGAGGAGACCAATTACGGCCAACGCGACGATTAGCGACACCGTCACGTCAAACAACCGTGGCACTCACTTTTCTCGAAACCTTAGCGCGCACGTCACCGATCGTCGTCGATTTCCACGTAAATTCAGAATCAGTCGCGATTTCTCTTTGCGCTAATTCTAATAAGTTTAATCACGACACATCATTATGTGTGCATGCGAATGATCGCTGACATCGATCGAATCGAATAAAAATGAAAATCTCGTAAAAAACGTAATAAATAGTTAAATAAAAAAAATATATTAGCTCTTGTTTAGAATCTTCATTTGATCGACGATTTATTCCATCTTATCCGGTAGTATCTATAAGCTGTTTTGTTATCTATTAACGCGAATATAGAATATCTTTTTATTCTATATTCGCGTGAATTTAAATTAAATTCTCTAAAGTCTCTAAAGTTCGAAAAACCCGAAACTTTTTGGGAAATATTCGAAGAAGAATTCTGGAAAGTTTCTTGGAATTCCAACCTGTTGTGTTTACGTTAATAAAACGCTAATCATCGTCAGCATCAGGTGTCCGTTTTTTATCCACTGTTCTATTTAATCTCTGCTCTTGGCTATTGTTAAAAGTATCAAAATCGATATTCTCATAAGTAATAGTGACAAGAAGAACAATAGGCCGTTAAGCAGACATAAATTTCCTCTTAATCTCCAAAAGACTCGCATTGTCAGCTCTCTGATCTGTCAATCTCTTCCTATCTTTGGTTACCTCTTAAAATAAACATAAAGCCGATTATCTAATATAAGATTAATTTTAATCTTGACTCGATGTACTTATTTAAATTTAAAAAAAAGTTAAATTATATTAAATTAAAAAACAGTAAGTTAAATCGAGATTAAAGTTAATCTCATATTAGTAGAATGAAGTCTACACTAATGTTTTAACTTACTTTTTATCTTTCTCTAGTTTTAAGATTTAGAAAGGAGCAAACCGATATTATATAATCTATATCGGTAGAAAAATGAACATAAATTCCTGACGATTTTTACCAAACTCCAATTAACTTAAAAAGATTAAAGTTAATTAAAAGGACAAGATAAAGATTTTTAACGCTAAAATGTCAAACAACATTAAGAATAACTCGATCAGAATTATTGATATATATTTTAGAATTACATCATTGTTTATTGTTTGATATTTTACTATTAAAAATCTCGCTTTGTTCCAAATCCTTTACCTCATCTTTTTAATTTTTAAATTAATCGTTTCGTTTATTACCATTAAATTAATCTTACATTAGTGGAACGGGCAGCTCCGGGGAACTCCAATTAAATAATAACGATTACATTCAATTCATATTTATTCGTATACGACACCCGTTTTATCTTACAGCGGAATAATTTCAGAAGGTGAAAATAACAAGTAGACGCTGAAGCGTCTCTCCCGCCCCGAGATTTCAAAAAGGTTCGCGACAGAAAACATGATCGCGAATTCCCGGTCGATACGCGTTTCGCGCAGCGGCGCCACCTAACCGTGGGTTCGTGCAGGTTTGCGGGTTCCGAGAATGCATCACGCTTGACGTCTCAAGTCTCAACGTGACGTCAGTCGTTGATCGGCACGCCAACGGCACTTGACGGTGCACCACAGTGTACGGTAACGCGGATCGCGAGGACTCGCAGCTACGAAATCACGGTGCGTCACGACGACCTGCGGTCGAACCGCGGCGCGTGGAAGCGACGTCGTAAACGCGGGAAGGCGCGAACGTGGAGTCTCCGGTGGACGTGGAGGTCGAACCGCGTGAGGAATCCCGGAGGTTCGGCAAAGTGATCCGGACGCGCCGTCCCGGCGCGCGCGCGCGCGGAGGACAGGGGGTGGCAGGCGAGGAAGAGGAGGGAGTACGGAGCACTCAGCACGATCCTCCGTCCCGTGTACGACGCCATCTTCGCATTGTGCGGTCGCCGTCGCGGACGCCGTCAGGTTGACGGCACTGGCGCGATTGATCGCGCGCGTACGTCGTACGTCGCTGCCTTGTGCCTCCGCATACGCGCGTGCGTGCTCACGCACGCGCGCACACGTACACGCGTGTTTTTATCTGGGATACGTGCGTATCACGTTGGTGGGTCTGTCTCCCACGGACGGACGGACGGACGGACGGTACGAGAGTACCTGGCCATACTACGCGAATGTAAACAGAGAGTTCTCCGTCGTGCCGGATATCATGTGTGACACGGACGAGATCGGCGGCGCGGAGCCTCGCGCCGTGAGTCCCCTCTGAGCTGAGCGAAGTGAAGTTGTAGGTTGTAAGCACGCGCGTGTTGGTGTGCGCGTTCCTCGACCCAGGTCGGCCGCTATACAGAGTGGTGTGCGTGCGGGATTATCGTGAAGTGGGAACGGCAGGCCGATCGTCGGCGACCGTCGCTCCGGGCTCGCCCCGTTGCGTGTACACGGCGTCTCTCTCTCTCCTTTCCGTCTTCCTTCTCCCGAGTCTCTCTCTCTCTCTCTTTCTCTCTCGCTCATTCGCTTCGTCACACCGTTTCTCTCCCTCCCGTACGCCTGGTCGCCTAGGATATTCCCGATACCTGAGACGGGTTCGCGTGTGCGCGAACCGCGTACGGTTCTACGTTGGCTCCGTTGCAATGAGAGACCTCGACAGGAAACTCGCGGACGGAGCTGTATCCAGGGTGAGTATTCGTCTCGCACTCCGCGAGAGCGTTTTTTTTCCACGATTGCGTATCGCGCTGCGAGGAAGACGAGAACAGCTAGGCATCGCCGACGATGTCTCTCCGTCCTGTTTACTCCCGTCGCCGTTTACTTGTACTCGTATTCGTTGCCAACTTCTCGCGTTTTAACGCGTATTACAACCGTCGCGTCTCTGCTTTCCATCGCGAAACGTATACGCGTTTTCGCCTCTTTCGTCTGTTCATTGACGCGTCTATTCATGTACGCGTTAACCTGTTTTTTTTTTATAGCTCAACTAGAGCGCGCGTTCGCTCTTTCAATTTGAAAGGTTTCTTCTTTTTTAGCTGACTTCTTGCGTGGTTCAGCGCGTTTCTCTTTTTCTCTCGAATGTGGAGAAAAAAGGAGGTGAGATGAACTGTGCAAGTTCAACTAAAAAAAATTGGCCCTAAGCGAAATGAGTATATTCTACACAGCAGAAATTCGTTCCAACGATATTGCAGTAATATTGCAACGTTTCAACAGTATTACAAATAAGTCTTTAAATGTTCTCTTAAATAAACTTTTTGTATAACTCATCTTTTCTCTTTTTACCTCCAACATGAAAAAAAGGAGAAAAAATGAACTATGCAAGAAAATGAAAAGTTTATAATGAAGTAAAGTTTAAAAGCAAATTTAAAATGAAATGAATATATTCCATACAACACAGATTGTATTCAGCAAGTTTGTTTGTTTGTTTTTTTTTTTTTGTTGAATTTCTCGCACAGTTCCTTTTTCCATTTTTTTGTTTCTCCAACATGAACATAAAAGAATGAAAAATGATCCATGAAAAAGAACCAGACCCAATATCGCTGCAAGCTTTTGTGCATTCTGCGTAAAATTTTTCCCTCGAGGGTCGAAACGTAAAAAGTAAACCTTTTTTTGCCCTGAAAGTAATGGAGAAATTTTTCACTCTTCACGTTTCCGGCCTAAGATAAAAAGTTATCGCTGCTCAGTGCAGCAATAAAAAACAAAACCTGTTGTCTTGCTCCGTCGTAAATTTATAAACATGCCTCAGAAGGCCTGTTTCTATCACTGAAGATTAATTTTAATCTTAGTTTAACTTACTCTGTATCTTTTCCTAGTTCCAAGAATTGGAGAATAATAGGGAGTAAACCGATATTATGGTTAAGTTACGTTGATAGAAAGGTGTTCGCACCCTTGTCTTTTTTTCATTCTTGCATAAACGATCTGTAGTTTTCCGAATGCAGGTAAGATACGTGCTGAGAGACCGATAGCGAGATTTTTTTCTCAAAGGTAGCGACCGGTTATTGTTATAGAATAGACGAGACGAATTTTTCCGGTCCGGAGGGATCTTTTCTCAAAAAAAATATATATATTAGGTGTACAAAAAAGTTCTGAGCTTTAGTTTGTAAAATTCAATCTTTATTTAAAAACAAACGAAAAAATATGGC
>NW_017306091.1:1881488-1892473 GCF_001594115.1 Trachymyrmex septentrionalis | reverse complement strand
TATATATCCGCGCAACATTCATAGGCTACCGAATCCCTTCCTTTTCTTCCTGGAGGTTCACGTGTTGTATGTGTCTTCTTACGCAGTTGCATTTGAGTGCGTGACTCTTTCGGGCGAGGTTTTCTCTCTCTCTCTCTCTCTCTCTCTTTCTCTCTCTTTCTATCTATCTATCTCTATCTCTTGTTTCTTCTTCGCTTGCTCCGCTCGTTCGCTCGCTTGTAAATCGAAATCCGAGGTGCTTTTCGAGCCGCGTGTTTGTCGCTCGTAAAAAGCCCCACCGAGCCCGAAGGCAGAAGCGGGACTGATGTTTGTCTCAGGTTCGCGAACTTAAACCAACGAAGTCTTAACATATACAATCGGTAGGTGGATAGGCAGGCAAAGGCAGATAGGCTTTTCGTCTCGTTTTGCGGTTTAACGCGTCCGCATATTTATTCCTAATATAAATTGAGAAACAACATCGGTTTTCGGAATTCATATGTTACTCAGTCGCGCTTGTTTTTGCAGTATTTTCCCCCTTTCTCTCCTCCATTCTGAAATCAAAGTGCACTCTGTTCCGTTTTATATAGCAGCGAAACCCATAATAAAGTACAACTGTAAAAGGAGCAAGGCTCTCTCTCTCTCTCTCTCTCTCTCTCTCTCTCTTTAGAAAAAAAGACGTTAACATTCCCGTTTTGACAAATATGCGTCAGTACATTTATATGATAATATTATAAAGTACAGAAAATGTATTTATGAAATATGTAGAAAAAGACACATGAGATGTGAAATATATATATAATTTAAATTTAATTAATTAATTTTAATTATTTTTTATTATTATGATTTACACAAGTTTTTTGCTATAATAGTCGAATAGTGTGTTTTTTCTTTAAAATAAGAAAAATATAGATACGTAGATTTATACATGTTAAGTTAAAAAATTAAACATAAAAGAATATACAGAACAAGTTTATATGATGCTTTTAAAAACATTACGTAAAAATATGAAGTATAAATAATATTTTATCTATAATATTTGCACGGTGTGCGTATGTTTACTAAATGGAGAAAAAAATCTGAAGGTCTAAAAAATCTAGATCAGGGGATTTCTTTTTTACCTTTGAAAATGAAGGATTTTTATGGGATTTATTTGGGACTCATGAAAATTTGTGTAATTTAATTTTTTTATTTAAATTTTGTTTCTGAAAACATTGTTTCTTTAATCATTTTTTTTATAATACAAAATATTACAATCAGCAATAAGTATGATATACATATCCGCGTATTTATGTACATTATTGTGTATCTCGTTTTTATAAAAAAACAGAATGGCAATGAAAATATGTATTACTAATTACATGAGTCTTTCTTATATTATGGGTACTATAATATATTATGAATTTCGTAGTTTCATAGTTGTAAAAAATGATAAATATAGTCTCATGGAATTGCTGTTTTCCATTATTCTTTAATATATAATTTATTTGCATTGCTAACATTTAATTTATTAAAGTTAGATTTAAAAATTCTCTATTTTCTTACCTGGAATTTTGAACAAAAATGGAAACCTGGAAAATTAAAAAATTTTCTACAAGTTTCAGTGAACACCTGATTTGTCTTTATTAAAATTGTTGATTGAACGTCCTTGTCCTTTCTTTTCTTTTTACTACTTGATTTTTATCATCCTTCAAGTATTAATGACCAGAAATGTAATCTATTGTAATGCACATTTTACACATTCTTTTTACGCATTGTTTTTTTTTTGTTATCTTTATTAAAGCGTTGCCTATTCAAAAATGACACCGTGCGTTTTCCGGAAATGCTTTTAAAGATATCAATGTTATAAACAAAAAATGAAGAAAATAATTAGCTGTCAGTAATTTAGCAATGTAAAATATCTCATATAAGAAATCGTTCTGAGATTTAACTTCCCAGAAAAAAACCGACTTTACTATGATTTATTTCCAGATTAGTCAACGAAATAATTAATTTTATAATATAACTATTTGTGTGTGTAAAATATATATTGTAATATATATTTCCGATATAATTGACGATTTCCAAAGTCTATAAAATTTAGCGTATTTTTCTGCTATTGCTACTAAATAGTTCCCACTTTATGCTTCACATTTCTATAAAATTTTCTGTACTATATCAGCACTGATAAGGAAAATGTATAAAATGTCGAAAGATATACGGGTACACTAAAGTTTGAAAAATATTTGAGGTATGGCCCTTCCATTTTTTCTTTTCATATGCACTATTTTTCCCATCTTATTTTTCTAATGTGGAACGCTTTTCATTTGCTATCTTTCATCCCCACCAACTATCGGAGAGCTTCAACGTCCGAGTCTATTGTGTATGAAAACTATTGTCCTAGTACTTCTTGTTACAGTCTTCGCACGGTTTACAGAACGTTAGTTTCATAGAAATTTTTCAGTCTCATTTCTGCTAGCAAATTTATAGACGTCGAATAGCAATTTAGAAATTCGGAATTTGTGGTGAGAATATAATTGTAGTAATAATACATATAATTAAATTCTGTATAGAAGAATTAATTCCTTATATCATACAAGTTTTTGTCCGTCACTGTAGCATATATTTCTGCGAACAAATATCGGTTGCTGCCATAAAATGATGTACATCTTCGAAGTGTAGTCAAAATGTAGTTAGAAGGTTAGAAATTTATTTAAATAATTTTATTCTTATTACAAAATTTAAACGTTCTCTCTCAACATTTTACATTCAGCCATCAACCTATGTATGTACATACAATACATTCTTCACTGTCTCTTTTGTCTCTCATTTTACAAGCTAATTTAGGTACTCCACTTGCATTACATTTACAATTCCTACGAAAGGAATAAAGATTTAAAATCATAATTATATTATTAGATATAATTCTCTTTCTTAATTTTTATCATTCCCTTTTTTTATTTCTATCATTAAAATATTTTAATCTCGCAACGGTTCTCTCGTATTCCTTTGTCTCTCGTCACGGAATTACAAAAATACAATTTGTAAACATGAGAGACAAAGAAAAATATGTCAATTTGTCGGTTATAATTAACGAAAATCACTTTTTGTTTGTTGATCGTCAATCGACAATGGATTCGCGAAAGGTTGAGAGTACATCTAGAAGAGGTAAGATGCTCCACTAGTCAAACAATAGCACATTCGTTAATTATTATATATATAGATCGCAGAGTTTAGTCTCGCTTTTAGCGCATTCCGAATGCCGTCTCGTCTTTCAAAGATATCTTCAATTATTGCAACCGAAGCTTCGTGTTTCATACGTGATCAAAGACATCCCTTCGAATCCTGTGATCAAAATGTCGGCTTCGTGTTACGTGCATCCGGTGCGAATCGCAGATTACTCGTTTCCATCGTTCTCTATACGTATGTAAATATCCGTTACCGTTAATCTGTATTATATTTTTCTTTCGTTAAAGACGTTGACGTTATCTTACCGATCAATCTCGCGTCCATTTTTTATTTCACTGTCTTATTATCGTTATCTAGATTTACGCTGCAAGTTGCAAGTTCTAACGGAATTGTATGCTCTTGTGTGATTAAATATAAGGTAAAAATAAGAAAAACATATATGCCAATATTATCGTACTCTGTCAACAAACAAATTAATAGCAATCTGTTTACTTTTGTTTTTATTTTTTTGCTGTATATTTAATTACAAATCGTCCAAATTAATAATTATTTAAATGAAGAAAAAATGAAAAACTATGTAAAAAGTGCTTCCATTCGAAAAGATTCTTTTGAGTTTTCATTCTCGCGTTATGCTCGGCTTCATGAAAAATCTGCGTATTGTCTTCAAACTGACATATTCTTCACTTATCTGTGCAGCAATCTACGACGCATTAGCTTTAAAATTTTTTTCACTACTGTTTACAGCTTTCCTTTCTTTCCTAACACTTATTTAAATTTGCATAAGTGATCATTTCATACATTAAAAAAATTTTTTTTTTTTCATCTTTTTTGATAAGACTGCGAAGGAATTTTTAATTTCTGAATTAAACTTATTTATATGTAAATTTAATATAATTTTCTAAAATGTCATTCCTTTGCTTTTTTCGCTCTTTTTGTAGCTAGAATTATTTTTTGTAAGATTTACGAAATTCTAAATAAAAATTAAATCTTGGCTTTTTCTATTGCATCTCTTTGTTTAATAAAAGACGGTGCATTTTATTGCCAATAAGATACTCATCAGTTTTATATCAATTATTTTGTCTCAGAATAGTTTTGTTCATTAAAACGTTTTTAAAAGTCGTTTTTATTTTTTCAAATTAAATTTATATTTATTTTTATACCAATTAAATAAAAAAAAATAAAGGATTTTACAAAAATTAACATTTTAATTGCCACTTTTCTTCAAAAATACAATAAAGACATTAAATTTAAAAAAGGCCAATAAGAATAATGGCGTAGTTGACCTTTTTTAAATTTAGTGTTATGAGAGTCCTTAGAGTTTGTATATAATAAAGATCTTATATACAGGGTGTCTGTTAATTAAGGTCAGACCCGCATTGGCAGCATAGAATGGGAACAAAAAGAATTTTATACTATTTGTAATTTTTTAATACCGTATTTTCTCATGATAACGAAAATATAAAAAATACAGTACTAAAAAGTTGATAAAAAATTCTTAAAAAATTCTTAAAGTTCTATGAGAAAAAAATAAACAATTTTTATCTCTTATAGTTTGTAAAATTGATAGTAAATTTGAGAAAAAAATTATAGAAGACCAATATTCGGCTATTTTTAGTAATTAATATCTTGTTAACTATTGCGAAAATTACAAAATGATATAAGACTCTTTTGCTCCAATGCGGCTCCGACCTTAACAGACATCCTGTATAGTAATATCTGCGTAATATCACTATTCTTATTCATTATTATTGTGCATTTAGATAAAAATATAGAATTTCCGGAAATACATATTCCCGGAATCAGATAGTCTCAATGTGGAGCATCACGCTCGTTTTCAGAGTTTGGTGCACGAGAGTGTTTGTTTCGGCATAATTATTGTGTATATTGTGTATATGTTATATTATATCACATGTTATATAACATTGTGATAAAGTATATATATATATATATATAGAGCTCAATTTTCTATCTACACAAAGATCGCACAATCCGCACTTTCGAGTTTCCTTATCTTACGATATTCGCGCAAATCGTCAAAGCTACTTAGTATCTCAACGCATCAAAGAAAAGATGATATTATTGAAATTTATTTATTACTTGCAGCGATTCTTCTTAAAATCTCTCGAAATCGTTTGCGAACAAGTATCGCATTGAATCGAACGAGTCGTTCGATTCTAACGAATCGGTTAGATAATCAGAAAACGATACCGTTATAATAAATAATCATTTTTTGCTACTTGCTGGCAATTTTATAATAATTTCAACAACTAATTAGTTTCGATAACTAACATTCCGTTACAAGAAAGGCAAAGATTTTATTCGAGCAGCATAGCTTCATGGTATATAGCTTACAATTAATGATATGGCTTCATATACCGGAGATTGAATTTTTAATCGGTAATGATCGACGAGCGATACTTATTCTTGAGATTCCAAAGAGAATGTTAAAGTGTCGGGGGACCATTGAAAGCAGGATTTGCGAACCGATATGTCGGCGATTTATGAAATGCCAATATAATGTCTTCGAACGTTAAAAAATTGCATTACAATAACAGCATCAATGTTAATCTTTAATTGTTGTGAGTTCTTTAAATTCATATAAAATTTTACTTAGTAGAAAGTTAATTAATTAAATAATAAGGATCGATGCAAGTCTGATTATTAGTTATTGCTCTTTTATTAGTTTTGATTAAAAATAAATAAATGAGTTCAGAGGCATCAAACAAATATTTTATAACAAAAGTATTTATTATAATAAAAGAATTTTATTTAAAGAATTTATTTTATTATAGTTTTTAAAAATAAGGACGGAGATCCACGACGTTAAAAGTGTAACATTTTTTTCACAATAGTAATTAAGGATTAAATCACAATGCGCAGAAAAATATATAGATACTCGTAAAGATTGATCTGCTACAAGTGGAACGGTATCGCATAATCTGGTTTAATGAAGAAAAAAAGTTGATGCAGGCAAACAACATTGATGCAAAGGAGGATATCGTTCTCGTCAGTTGGCGATACTTTGGTTGCATTGTGCAGGAAAAACCAATTACTGAGCGCTCGATGATTCTTTTATACGCGTGATTGTTGCCTTTAATTTTTCACTGAATCTAAGTGTAGGAACCAATATTAAACCATATTAAAAAAATCTCTAAGCGCTCACTCAGTTTTCTTTGCTTCTAGAGCTACAGATTTACAAAAGCATTTTTTTTATTTGAAATATGATGACAACCGTTTGTCTTATTGGTTACTTTTCCTATTTTTCCTACTTTTGCTATTTTTTATATAAAATATTAAAAGACGTAATTCACTCGATATTGCAAACATAAAAATTAAAAAGATAGGTCAAGAAACGAATAAAGAAAGATCTTAATTTAAAATAGTATAATATTTCACATTACTTCACAAATTAATATTCGATGTTATAAAGATATCATGGAACGTTTCGATTACTAAGTCTTCATCCAGCCAATTGAAATCATAAAATTTTAAATTAATACATAATGTTTAAACATTGGATGAACTTTAAATTAAATATATAATATTATTAAATGTATTAATTTAAAATTTTGTGATTTTAATTGGCTGATGAAGACTTATGCCCGTTTCAACTAATATAGATTAACTTTAATCTTGGTTCAACTTACTCTTCGTCTTTTTCTAAAGATTAGACAAAGACGAAGAGTAAGTTGAACCAAGATTAAAGTTAATCTACATATATTAGTTGAAACGAGTATAAGTCTTCATCAGCTAATTAAAATCACAACATTTTAAATTAATACATTTAATAACATATTTAATTTAGCGTTTAAAACATTACCAACGTTTAAACATTATGTATTAATTTAAAATTTTGTGATTTCAATTGGCTGGATGAAGACTTAGTGATCGAAACGTTCCATGGTATCTTTATAACATCGAATATTAATTTATGAAGTAATGTGAAATATTATACTATTTTAAATTAAGATCTTTCTTTGCTCGTTTTTTGACCTATCTACTTTTTAGCTTTTGCTATCTTTTATCTAATTAATCTATCGTTCAAGCGCTTAGTAATTCTTTGATACAATGTTTATTAAGTTAAACAGCTCAATAATATGGTGGTCATTTGCACTATTCTTATAAATTGCCGATATTCATATAAGTAGATTTTCATCTTAATACCGTCTTGATGCCTTCGATTGAAGACTATACTTAAGACAGTCTTAAACGCGAAATCAAATATGAAAAGAATAATCGATTGGTCAATTTTTTACGGTTTAAGACTTAAAACTTAGGTAATGGCTCATTGTAGAAAAGAAACGTCTAAGAATCGACTATGAGTGCCAGCTATAGAACTCTATTTGTCTCATCGTCGCGTCGTCGCATCGCCAGCCGCATGGACCCCTACCAGTCACGAAAAGTGGAAATCCCGCGAACGTCCTCTTCGCCTCCTCGGCTGGCTTTTTTTCTTTTTTTAGAAAAATTTGTCATTCCGCGAGCGCTCGCGCGAGGATATAAATACACGGCGGCAGGGCGGTCGTGCGTGCTTGCTTTCCTCGGAAAGCATCGTCGCGCGAGGTCCGCCAAGCCGGACGCCACTCTCCGCGTCTCTTAATCCGATTTGCGCTATTTGCGAAATGTATGTACGATGGCCGATGTATCTCGCGCGTTTTCCAAGAACACCGACTTCCGGAGGAAAACTTGTCTTTCGTTTCATAATCCGTCTTTCAGCGACATATCTCTTGCACGGTCGACCTGTGACGACGACGCGGCGCCTCGACTGCGGTGGAGAGATCCTCGAAGTAAGAAATTGGGCACCGTTTAGGCGACTTCTGATTGCTCGCCATATATTTCAGGATCTGCTTAACTTTTCGCACATTGTATCTTTTGTGACCCAGAAGAAAACTCTCGTGTTTCTTGGCACAAACTTCAATCTGTATTAAATAAAGGTTTCAACATTTTGAATTGAATAACTATTGGCAATGTAAACAGGAATGTTGAAAAGTAAGCCTGAATTTTTCTAGATTTTTTTTGAACGCCTAGAATAGTATAATATATATATATATTTGAGGTGAACAAAAAAGATTCAGGTGTCAACTTGTTTCTTATCTCTTTCCAATTCCAAAATTGGAAAGGGATAATGAATAAGTTGAACCTCGATTAAGAGTTAACCGTGAGTTGTGAAACTGGGGCTCAGAGTACGGAGTACATAAGTAAAAATATCTGTTCTTATGCATAATCTATTTTATTCTATCTTAAGCAGGTCCTGAAAAATACGGCGGACCAAACGTATGGTGTCCAGTTCGTTACTTGAGGATCTCTAGATCCTAGGGAAGCGCCGCGACTTATAGAATAAGTTCGATAAAATTGTATGTTCTTGATACACGCGACCGTCGGGCCCGTCTCTTATCACATAGGCTTAAGTTCACAAAAGATGTGGTATTACGTCAATTGACTCGTGGGCTTTGAAAACAGAAACGTAATACGACGTCGTCGGTCACGAAAGTGTCAATAAATTTGACGATAATAAAACTTAATTACAAGAGTACACACAGAGCCTTCCTTATAATTGTCTTATCACGCTTCCCCTACTCGCTACCGCGCGTTACGTACATGCGACCGATCGTTTACGAGAATCGTTATACGATGATAAGAAATAAGTACTACAACATCGAATTTGCATCGTAATCGGTCTAAAAATTATTGGCGTGATCCAACAAAGAGAATAATTTTTTTTTTTAATAAAAAATTAAGCAGAGATAATTTTTCGTTTAATGTTTCGCCTTTTCACTGAGAACAAAAAAAGGTTCACTTGACTAAATTAATTTAATTCGTTTCTTTATTTTTTTTCTCTTTCGTTGAATGATGTTAATATATTTAAATCAAATATATAATATGTTTAATTTAAATATATACTATATATAAACAATTTTACTTCTCAGTATTTTAAGACGTTGAAATATTTTGAAGTGTATTCAATTTAAGTACCGGTGAATGCCTGTTCAGTTAAAGCGATTAGTCCAAGTCTTGAGAAAAATGCCCGGTAATTTTCTAAAACTTTTAAAGGCATCAACAATCAACTGTCAAACCTGAAACTAGTTTTCAGAAAAAAAAACGCATTATATTTTTAAATTCAAAAATCGCAACGCGTACGATTCGCAGATTTCTCGTGTTCATATTGCGACACGATCGATCGATCGAAGCGCGAACAATACGCGAATACGAGTAACAGACGAATCGTAATCGCGGTACGACGCGATTAAAACGAAGACTCGACTCTCTATCAATTTTCTTTATTATTCTGCGATTTGCCCCGCGGCCTCTCAGAGACCGCGAACAGGGCACCGATAAAACCGATCGCGAGAGTAGAACGAGAGACGACATGTGAAGTGGCGACGATCGATTTATCGGCGTGATAAAGCTGCACATACGATACCGTTCCTCGATTTCGCCTAGCTTCTGAACACCGTAGATACGATTCTCCGGTGTTATTTTCGCGACGGGTGGGATATCGATCGCCTCTCTTTCTTTTTCTTTTTACATGATTGCCGCTGAATTCCATCGCGAGCACGGAAACAATTGCCGCGGCGAGGCTCATTGCACACCGAAGGTGCGCAAATTGAGAAACACGTGGCCGCGATCTTTTTCCCAGTACAAACCATAAATGGGAAACTCGTCAAAAGGTACTTCCTATCGGTATCAGTTCCGGACCGGTTCCACTTTGTGACACATATTCGGTGTGCCGCAACATGACGGTGTACCTGTTTATCGTCGTGGGCGGAACGACCGCGATCGTAATGCGGATGTTCAAGGTGCACAGCATGAAAAAAGCGAGAAATATGTTCTGGAATAAATTTTCATTTCACGTCCCATTTCTCTACAAACTCTACAAACATTTTCCATTAAGAGATTAATCTGAGTTATACTCTCGTTGTCATACGAATGAAACTTTTCTAATGAAAGATTAATATGGATTACATTTTTGACAAATGAATATTCTTGATTAAAGAATTAATGTGGATTATATGAGCAAATGATTTCTTAAAACACTTCAAACTTTTTTGCATTTATATTATATTAAATTATTGAAAAATTAATTTTCAAAGAATCGTTCTCGTGGCGTATTTAATTTTCCTAGAAAAATTGGAGATTGGATTAAGAAATATTATAATACGATTATGTGAAAGTTGATTGGTTCTTACAATATTTTTGACCGTACAGTAAATATATTGTTTTATGTTAGCAGAAGCATTTTCTTTCTTTTTGTAAAATTATTATTATTCAGGGATAGGAAAAAAACAAAGATTTGGTGTTTGAAAGAAATAACGATAAATTTTCTTGTTACACTCACGTCGATAATAACGTGTTATAGAGTCATTTGCATGCTCATGGAAATGTTTCCTATCGCGACGTGTTATGCAATGCATATTATGAATAATTTATTCTGCGATTAATGATTTCGAATTTGTTTTTTTACATAAAATTTATTTACTCTTTTTGTACATTATTTTTTATTGATAGATTTTTTTAGCAAATTCGGAATGTAATTTTTAGTGAAAATATAACAGTTATTGTATTATTTACAGCTTTCTAATTTTTAGCACATTATATATATTATATATAACTTTAATAAATAGGAAGTTGTGTGTGTGTGTGTGTGTGTGTGTAGTTATAATTTTGTTATAATTGTGTGTAATTGATATAATCATGATTCCAATAAAATTCTAAATTAGAATTCCATTTTCAATATTTGAAATTAGTTGAAAAATATAAATAAAAATTTAATAAATATTTAAAAAAATTTTAAAACATTTTTAAAATTTAATAAATGTTTTGTTCATTGAAACATTATTTATCTA
>NW_017306091.1:1874815-1880901 GCF_001594115.1 Trachymyrmex septentrionalis | reverse complement strand
TATATATATATATATATATAATATATAGACAGTTTATACTGATAATAATTGTCATTTTTATCAACATGAACACAACAGATTACAGCTATCTTTCCCTGAAGCTTCACGTTTTTTAAACTCCGAATATTTTTTTTTTTGCCTTCGGAACATTGGAATATTCAATTTGTAATTATATACATATCTCGGCGAGATTTCTCATATGCAGATATTGATCGTCGCGAGACTGTGTTTACATTATCGCTGCGATACGTGATGAAATATAATAACGACTTATTAGAAGGACACCATTCTCCACGTGTCACGAATTTGCTCATGTATTTTCTTCCCCCTACATTCCTCGTGTATTTCGTAGACCACTGGTAGTCAGTTGCGTCCTAGCTCGAATACGGTTCACAAGTAACGACTGTCTTCTCTGCTCCCGTTAATTTTTGTCAGTGTAACGAACTCAATAATTACACAACATTGTTATTTCAATGTTCAGTGATCCAATTTCTAGAATCTATATATATATATTAACTAAAATAAAAAATTCTTTTCATTACAAACAAAAATTTTTTATATTTGTAAAAGATTTATTTTTTTAAATTTTGAAGAGAATTTTTTAATTAACTTTATTAATATATTGTTAATAATAGTTATATATAGTAAAAATGTACGATTTTAAGATTTATTTTCATTGAATCTATTTATCTTTCAGTGACGGAAGTGCAAAATGCCTTCAATCGGTACTCGATCGATAAGAGTGCCTGGAGAAATGGATCGGTGTCCATCTCACAGACGAAACGCTACGTCGAGACATGCTGGATGCCGACCTATGCTGGATATGTCCAATATATTGAAGTCGTCCCCTGTCGCTTGTCATAATTTTGCAACATGCTACGACGTATTTAATGCCTCTAATGACGTCCTGTTCGAAAAGGATCACGTCACAACGTTAGAAAACGGACCCAATAGTGCGGCTTACCTGTCACAAGACACTTCATTATCTTACAATGCCCGTTCAATTGATCTGTACTTGGCGCAAAAAGAATTTGCTTGTCCCGCTGCTCCTTGTAATTATGGACGTGATACAAGTGTAATGAATCACCGAAATTGTCATAGTTCTATGCGAAAGAGGAACACGATGAGATATTCTCATACAGCGGATGCTCTCTCGATAACGAGATACATTCTCGTATTCATCAATCAAATGTTAGGATTAATAACCACCGATTGGATAACGAATTCTTCATGGAGGAGATGGCGAACCTATTTTCCTTTCTTAATTTGCCTACTTTGTGTGACGCAGTGTTCAGCTCGCACTTGCTCAGTTGGATTAAGCACACCGGGATGTAAGTTTCGTCCAAATGTATCTTTGCATATAAGTACAATCAAATATACTCGTAAAACATGTTGCACTCTCAAATTTGATATTAACAATTAGTGAATTAGCTATTTAAACTGATATTTAAATTGGCGTGTTTTTGTTTTCGCTATTATACATGCATACTGCATAAACTGCATTTCATTTGCTGCTCACAGCACTCTTTGAGTTTCATCTTTATTGTTTTTCAAAAACGAAGTGATACTCATAAGCGCTGTGAGCGACAAATGGAACGCACCCGTGATGCACATTTCGAGACATATGTATATTCAAATTTAAGTGTTTATAAAACAGAAATAAAAGCCGTTGTCTTCTATTTATCTCGCATGCGTACCACTGATGCGCTAGAATTATAAATAAAACATATGTCTTATCTCTCCTTTTGGAATTCTGTCGAGCTAAATGTATATATCTATATTTAATACTCGAGCTGTACAGTTCACATCGAAATTATCAATCCCGTTGAAGTGTATTCTCATGATCATATCTTCATTTTACTTTTTATGACGTTTATGATGCAAACTTGTATAGCATATATAAATTTTGGTTTAATTATTTTATTTACTTATAATGTGTTTGCTTATATTCTCATTAATCTATGAATTTTTATAATTGAAGTATCTTGTATTCTCTATCTCAAATAACAAGACTATCATCTTATTCTTAATTCTATTTGTAGGGACCTGGCCACAAGGTGATATTGT
Source organism: Trachymyrmex septentrionalis (assembly GCF_001594115.1). Classification (NCBI taxonomy): domain Eukaryota; kingdom Metazoa; phylum Arthropoda; class Insecta; order Hymenoptera; family Formicidae; genus Trachymyrmex; species Trachymyrmex septentrionalis. Next base: position 1,878,834 of record NW_017306091.1, on the reverse strand, counting down.
TATTCAACATGGTAAACCACTCCAAATGTTCTGTCTGTTGAATCAGACGATCATGGAACTTGACTATCCTAATAAAGATGCGGGAGATCTTCGATTCTTTCGTAATGATCAAGAATTGGAGTCGGAATTCGTCACGGTAATTAATGAAACTACGATAGAGCTGTCCATCAAAACGCCACCGCCCTCCGACGACATGTACAATTGCAAGTTGCGAATGAAAGACAACGACTATATAGCAGTTTGTCTCAATAAAGTTGTAGTTGGATGTAAGTAATCATACTTATTTTAATTATTTATGTATATTCCATTAAATTATCGAATCGTTAGATCAGCTTTTAAGAACTATTAGATGACTTCTCGCGAAAAAATAAGTTGAAATAAACAAAATAAAATTTTTCCATACAAAATCTCATGAAATAAATTTTATTCTACATTTTCGTCTTATTTTTTGTCAACTCTTCAGTTGTACTATCAGTTCTGAGATATCCGATGTATGTGCTATTCTATTAAAGAAGATACTTTTTGTAATCTGAAGAATTTGGGTATCGAGAAACATATACATCTTATTTTTTATAATCGTCACGTGTATTTGAAATATATAGCTATCTACATATCCAATAGAAGTATACATTTATCCTTATCAATATGACCCGACGATGTTTTGCGGAGACAGTACAGTGCATTGATTCTCTTTTTATTAGTTATGAGTAAATCGTGACATGCATGCGTCTTAGAAATCGTTTTATCATCGATAATAAAGATAACTAGAAAACAGATACTATACAATATAATATTAAGAGTTAGTCAAGTCACTTCTTCTCTCGTAGAAATTTACTTATTTGAAGAATTAATATTTAAGTTAAATTTTTATAATAAATTATACATTTATATAACTTATTTATATTTATATCTATTTAATAAATTTTAATATAATACATATAAAATATCCGCAATATCTTAAAAACGATAGAAATTGAAATTTTACATATACCGATGTAAACTAATAGGATTGATCGTGATATATAATGTTTATAAAACATCATTTCTAATATCTTTTATCAACTACTTAGCGAATATCAAAAACTACATTTGAAAATTATGTATTTTAAATCCAATACATTTTCTTTCTTATGTGAAATGTTTTATCTTATTTTATTTGTTTTGTTTCACGACAGATCCACCTCAAAAACCCAAACATTTTGATTGTGTCTCTTATAATTGGGAAAGCTTTAATTGCACATGGGAGCCAGAACACAATTTCGTCAGTACAAAATACGATTTAATGTTTCAATTACCTGGAAGATTAGGAGCAATGTATTACTGTCCGCTTGCGACGACGGCAGAGAATTCATGCACGTGGGATATATATTCCGATCCAATATATAGGCAACCATATGCATTTTATATTTTCATACTGAAAGTATCTAATCCTTTTGGGGAACTCAATTTCACATATCGTGTTCAACATTATCCTAATGGTATGTAAATTTTATATATGGATTATTATTTATATCCTCGTAAAAATCTCTAGCAATGAGAAATGTACAATCTGAATATACTGTATACTTAATATTCAAGAATATTATTGTTTTTAGTTATTCCGGCTAAACCTAACAACCTTACCTTAATAAGCAAGACATCGGAAAGTGCACTGTTGCATTGGGAACTTCCCTTCCCGATGGCAACATTTCCTGTTGGTGTTCATCACAAAATTATGTATCAACATCAATGGGATCATGAAAAAGATTGGAAGGTATAATCGTATTGATTCAAGTAATTTTTTACTTTGTTAGATAATTTGTTGATATCGCAATTGAAAAAGTTATCAATTCTGTGATAAATAAAATAACAATCTTGATCAAAGACTTATTTTCCCTTTGTCTGTAGGTTATCAATATTACGCATCCTAAGAATAAAGAGCAATGGCTTTACAATCTTACCGGATTAGAATACGCTAATACAGTATATGATGTTCGCATTTATTTAAAAAGCTCGACAGCTGTAAGACCGGATCGATGGAGTGAATTTAGTGTTGTTACATTCAGGACATCACCAAAATGTAAGTAAAGTAATTCTGAATTATGAAGAGAATCTGTTGTCTTTATATTTATTTTTTATTATTTATTTGATTATAACTATAATTGAATGACGTATTGCAAATTTGACTGTGTCAATTTTGCAATACGTTTTTGACTAATTAACAGATAACATCTATCTGTTTCTATTAAATTTTTTCTGATTTAACTTTAGTGCCTAGTGCTGCACCGCGAACTGACATTGGTAGCTTTGAAATTGCTGAAAATAATGGAAACAGAGACGTATACTTGTACTGGCAAGCGATACCACAAAATCAAGAAAACGGCGATAATTTTAAATATCAAATTATTCACGTGGAGGAAAATGGCCAGAAAGTTGCGCTTACACCAAGTGAAACGACTAGGACATATGCTAAATTGAAGGGAATCACCCTCAACAGTTACCTATTCGAGATCATCTCGACGAACGAGGTCGGAGCTAACAACAGCCGTGCGAGAATATACGTACCAAATCAGAAAGAAAGTAAGTATATTAAGAAGATAGATGTGTCAAGGAAGGACAGAAAGATTCAAGTATACCTAACAATTTGTTCTTAGTTCCACATGAACCAATAGCGTTCACGAAAATCGCTTTCGAAAATGGATTGTATGAATTATCTTGGAAGCCACCGTTTGAAGATCATAATATCAAGAATTACACGATCTTTTGGTGCGACAACGAGCGTGATCGTCCTTATCAGTGTACCGTATGTATCGATACTTTCTTTCACATTATTCGAAGAATTTTTTTTTACATAACAAATAAAAGTGTATTTCATATAAAAGTATGGACGCGCAGCATGTTAAAGTGATTTGTTTGAATATTTGCAGGGTTACTTGGACTGGGTGCATGTTCCTAAAAATACTATGATCTACAACATAACTGTACCGAATCCGTCCAAGGTATATCAATTTGCAATCTCCGTCAATACTGAGAGAGGTAGCAGCGGCATGATATGGTCGTCATGCACGGTAATTCATAACAAGGTGCTCGGCAAAATGAAGTCTGTTTGGATTAATCGCATTGGATCGCATTTTATTGAAGTCGGTTGGAAGCTTGATTGTTCGGATCGCATCGGGATAATTGAAGGATTCAACATCTATTACTGTCCCATAGTATCACCAATGAATGTCAACTGTAACGGTCCTATGTTTAATAGTACCATCAAGGCGGACGCACATACGATACATGGTATTGTTGATAATCTGAAGCCCTACACTACGTACATGCTGAGTGTCGCGGTGTTGACAAAGAGCGGTGAAGGTCTGCGTAGTGATCCCCTATATAATACCACGCTGGAAGCTGCGCCAAGTACACCACCGTTAAATGTTAGAATCACTGACTTGTCTAACACGACGATGTTTGTCGCATGGAAAAAGCCGTCGGCGATGAACGGTGTGCTCAGATATTATGAAGTCGACTACAATGGTCAAGCCATTAGAGTGGATGATAAAGATCACATTAAACTAACGGGTTTGAAGCCGTATACAAGATATTTTATTAGAGTCTCCGCTTGTACCGTCCAGTGCAGTGAAAAGTCATCGATGATAGATGAGTCTACGAAGATCGGCGTGCCTGGCAAAATCAATATTCCTTTAGTACGTTTTGTAAACTCCAGCCAAGTGATCATTCAGTGGGAGCCACCGCAAGAACCAGCTGGTCCATTACAGTACATGTATTACGAAATAGAATACGGAAATGGCATGATCCAGAATGTCACGAGAACAGGTGAGACTGTTTTTAATTGAATTTCTTTCCTTTAATAGAATTTGAGAAAATTTCTGACAAAGTTAAATTAAATATACTATAATAAGAGAAATATTCTTTTCAAATATATAATTCGATTCATTTTTTGAATTATTCTATTTTTCTATTCTATTCATTTCCATTTGAATGATATAGTGATAAATGTACAATAGTGATAGTTGTATGAAATGAGAAGT
>NW_017306091.1:1867485-1874715 GCF_001594115.1 Trachymyrmex septentrionalis | reverse complement strand
AGAGAGAGAGAGAGAGAGAGAGAGAGAGAGAGAGAGAAAGAGAGGATATAAAAATGAAGATTATAGAAGGAATAATAAACTTAATGTTAATATTATTTGTTTATATTACAGAAGTGCAATTGCCCATTCCCGACTGCAAGAACGTCGAGCATCGAGAACAGAAGCACAAGTTCCGGATTAGAGCTGTTAACACCAATCTTAACGGCCACCTTTTAAAAGGATCCTGGTCCGATTTTGGGGAGGGAAATTGTTATAATAATGGTATTCAAACTCATTATTATTATTATTTAAGAAAGCAAACATATTACGGCTAATTTTATTTAAAATGGACACGTTTGCTTTTTTATAAAATTAAGCACATTTGTTATGATTTACATATACACGTACATGCTAATATGTGTAAGTATAAATGACGATATTTAAACGTTGAAATTTATTGTTGAACAATATAATGAGAAAAGTGATAATGATGACTACAGTTTTTTTTTTTAGATATAAATCACATAACCGGTTCGTACAACTTACAAGATCAAGCCGAGCTCTTTCTTCATCTGTTTTTTTATTGTTTCAGAAAACATGTTTCTTATAATCAGTATAGTATTAATTTTTTCCTATTGTGCGATTTTTTTCACTTTGATTCGACAATACAATAGTATCACACATACACGTTTGATGCGGATATTATTAAGTAACTCATTCTGATTAGCGAATGTATATTTCTCATGCAACAGGTTTATCGTCCGTCGCACTGGTTGTTATATGGATAGTTGGCGTCGTTAGCTTTGTAGCATGCATCGTGTGCTTCGTGTACATGTTTAAGAGGTAAAGACACTTCTATTTTTCAGTCATTCTCTATACAAATATAATAATTTACATAAAACTTTCCACAAGAAAAGAATTTCCATTTAATTACAAATATTCTATGTTGTATTCTTCAACATGCTTTGTGTTAATTTGTCTTACAGAATGTGGATAAAATGTCGAGCTATGCGAGATGTCGAAGTAAAATTACCGCCTGGACTTGCTCCGCCAGATGCTCCAGATACGGTGAGATATCTCTATTTCATGTATCTTTTTTTACATTTTGCGATTATTTATTGAAGCAAATACGACACAATTACAACAGTACAGTACGCTAACATAAGCTCTATTTTGTTTGCGCAGCAACCGCTTAAGAAGAGCGAACCACACATACGGCAACCGTCCGCCGATTCGAGCGGTTGTTCTAGCGGCCAAGAGTCCGTTACGTCATCACTTACTGCGGAATCTCAGGTTTGCAGTGATAGTGGCACTGAGGTGGATGCAATGCATACGCCGTCCGATAAACTGAAGAGTCAACCTGTCCGCGAATTGACACATCTGCGACAAAGAAGTACTACACGTGTACCGGGCTCGTTATTATCAGACGTCACGCCCTGCTGGGAATCATATGTCAAAAGCAATTCCGGTGAGCCGACTTCTGAAGAGACTATATCGTTAGCGCGGTCCACGCCTAATTTAACAGATAACATAATGTCAAAGAGTTACTCGCCATCGCAACACGCTTGGTCTAGCGCAAACTACATTAGCATGCCGTCCTCTTCAGAGATGTTATTGAGCAATCCGAGCCTTATACCACGGAAAAACACCAACAGCGACGATGACGACAGCAGCAAAGACAGTGACGACAACAATGATGGTAATCATGGCAGTGATAGCAACAATGATAGCGGCGACGATAGTGGTGATGCTTTGATATCGATCAAATTTGAAGATGAATTTGAAAAGGAGAAACAGAAGCAAACTATCGACGAACTGGACAAAATGCGGTCGATCATCGAGTTGAACAAGAAACTTTTGGCATCTCACATTAATCCCGAGAAAACGACGATGGCGACGCCATACGTTCAAGCAGGACTAATAGACGAAATACCCGAATCACCTTCTAGTATACCTAAACATATACAAGCCAGGAACAGCAATTTGATGTGTGGCACCTTCAAAGTCAAAGATAATCAGAATTTGTGCAAGAAAGAGTATATGTCATTTCCGCCGACCTTCCCCGCCAATACCGGCTTGACTTTAGCGAGTCCAAAATATATCTTTGCATCGATAATTCCTGAGGGGATGCCGGTTATAGAAGCGGATCAAGAATCTTTACAGCAAAAAACGTTCCACGATCCACACAGTTCTACAACGAGCGGAACTTCGTACAATCTTACGACCTCCGCGCACGAAACACAGCCGCAGGAGCAACAAGAGAAAGCGGAGCCACTCGCGAACGTGACGGAGGACGTCGATGAAGGTAACAACAAAGACAACACTGGGTATCCCACTCCGTCCTGGCCGACGACAGAGGGAAAAGACTTGAACTCTAGTTATATCACTATCGCGAATTTATCACCTCCCTCAGCAGGACCGTCGTATGTGCGACTCGAGAAGATGCCACCGGCACTGCCACAGGCAGCGACAAGTCAGTCGGACGAGCAGTACGCAGAGGTGACGGTTGTGCCAAGTACAGTTCAGTGAGGTGAGGAGAGAGATGCACCATCATCTCGTTTTTCTCCTCTTTTTCGCGATGGTATTCATTGCCACCTTCGTAGACGGGCAAAATAAGTGCTACACTGTAAGATTGTGGTATATACAACGGTGCATGCAAGAAAACTGAGATGTTATACGTTTGAATGTAATTGCGACACTCACATGCGAAGCGACTGAACTGAGCAGCGATCTTTTACAATCTGAGAAAAGGGTGGAGTGAAGTTCGCTTATTAAAATACGAAGAGATTTAAGAGACTTTTCTTATGAAAAGGAATATTTCATACTTGCTTCGAAAATAAGACTGGGTCTGAGCAAAGAGGAAGATCATTGGCTTGAGGTAAAATCGTTCATTTCTTATTAAAAGAACTCTCCAGTGAGTCCTTATGTTTAAAGACGCTTCCTTAAATGGCTATTACTGAGAAAAAATTTTATACATATAACATCTGTACAAAAAATAATAGAATATACAGGAAGCGATTCGCAGAGTCTTTAAGGAAATTTCTTAAGGAGACATTTTTTAATCCTGCGCCCAAGCTGATGTCTTCTTGTTTGATTATGCTATATCTGGTGCGATATGCATATGCGGCACGATACGTTCGAGCGACGAGAATGTCAGATTGACGTTCTCGTTCACCAAAGTATGTACCAGTACTGCGTTACTTTTTTTATATTATATGCGTAATTTTGACGCGATTAGTTAAAATAAGTTAAAATAAGTAAATAGATTATACAAATATGTTATATATATATTGTGTGTGTGTGTGTGTGTGTGTGTGTGTGTGTGCGCGCGCGTGTGTGCGTGCGCGCGCGCGCGCACGTGTGTGTGTGTGTGTAACGGGCATATACATATATATGGCTAAATTGACGGACAGCATATTGCTGTCGAAAAATAATTAAATTAAGTCCACTTCAGACGATCTATGATACAGAATCAGGCGCAATGTACGAAGGGCATAGGGCTTCTTCCCTCCAAGGAATCTGATACTTTAGGAAATTCGCACTTCCATTTTGCGCGTTTGTTTAACAAATTAATGATGTTTTTAAATGATTTATGATCGTGCGCGTTTTGTTACAATCGTTACAAAGTTCCAAGAAAAGTACGTTATTCTTCCTTTTCTTGCGGAAAAGCAAATATATATACAGCATGAAAGAGTGGTAAATTTTTGTACAAAGTGATTATTTCTTGGAATTTCCAATGGTGTCTCTCAATAGATATAATTCGATTTAATAACGAAATAATTTAATCGAATTATGACTATTGTGAATCTAATCAAAATTTTTTTTAATGTAAAATTTAATATATAATCTCATTTTTTTTCTTAGAAAATGTAGAGTATAAGTAGAATTTACACAGATAAACTGTTTCAAAATATATATACATCTTATACAATTTCCTCCTCTACGTTCCTGGATCCGTCAAAATTAAATATAGTGTTATTTATAATGTTATATAATGTAATATGAAAATATTGAAGAATCACAATGTACATACTAAGAAAAAGATAAAAAAAACATGAACATGCCTAGATACATTGAAATATACGGCAAAAAAAAATTATATATGGAAAACGCGCCAGATTTTTACTCTACATTATAGATCGTCTATAGCTGGTTTTAGTTAGGCATTTTTTCACAGCACAATTTTTCGCTAAATTCTCGTTTAATTGTGAGAAAAATTTTTTTGCCATTTTTGCAGGGATAAGCAAACTTTTTTAGAACTACGTTTTCTAGATTTCTTTATTAATGACACAGACATATCCCAATTTAATCCTTAGTTAATCGCTTGATTTAGTTGATGTAACATAGACTATAAATTCATATTTTTTTACTATATTATTGAATTAGAAATTAAATTAGAGAGATTTTTAAATGACGCTACTCTGGTATAACACCAAGTAATAGAAAAGAAAAAAAAAAGAGAAAAAAAATATCATAAATGTACAATTTTTAATTCACGCAGCACACGATTAATTAAGGATTAATTAACATCGTCTCAGAATGACAATTCTTGAACGCGCTATCGCGTTTATATCGTGTGGAAAACAAGTGCATACAGATATTCTTCCGAATTCTCTCCACGATTTTATCAACGAAAATTCCACGAAAACGCGATCGCAAATATTTCTATTTATCTGTGCGCGAAGATTGCTCAAAGAGAGATGAAAGTGACATATTTGACGAAATTGCTACATACAGTGAGAGACAACGAGAAGATGCAAGTTGCGTAGATTTTCTATTTTTCTAATTGTGGCTGTATTGCGAATCCGTCAAATCTTCTTTTTAGCTGCACTTGCGCATTTGCGAAAGTTGAGCCGTGCAATGCAATTTGTTATTTGTTCACGTAGTTCATTCGATATTTCATTATCACACATATCGATCGCGAATAAAATTGTACGTAGCATAGTAACGGGCTCTTTTATAATAGCATTACAGTACAATATATAGTAACCGCACACGAGGACAGAGTCAGGGATAATAAAGTAAGATGAGATAAAAAAAAAACACATGGTGAGCGAACCATGGGTGTCATCAAGTAGCTGGCGAGAAAAAAAACAATTCTGAAGTCTCGAACTAGGATGGAAAATTGACTGTGTCATTAACGTATCATGAGGCCTGTTAATATCGTTATATAATATAACGTTGTATTTCATATCTCCGGTTTTAAAACAAAATAATCGGAGAAAAAGCGCTCTTTTTCGCACTTCGTCACGTTTTTCAATGATGAAATCTTGCTCGACTACGAGAAATTTATATAGAGGTGCCCATGCGTCACAATTATTCCGGATCGTGCGCTTTAATTACGTGTAGGTCAGAAGACAATTAAAGCACCTCGCGCAGTATAGAGTTAATTGTGAGTAATGCGCAAGTGACAATTGACCTCGCAGAGCACTCTCACGCTATCACAGCAGCAAGAATATATGTATGCATAATATGCACGTACTTTAAACTAGTCAGATACACCGCCTTCTTCCTACAGGTCTTTCTTTTATACTTTATCGTAATGTTCATCGGATATGAGATTATTGTACAAAGTTTAATAAGTAAAAAAAGAACTAATGTATTGGTAAATCATTAGTATTTTTTCTTATATGAATCTTGTACTATTTAAAAAAAAAAAACGATTGAACTTTCAATGGATAGATATGATATTTCGTTTGAGTCGAACTTTTTATGATAACGTTTTATTAATATCTTCATTGGATGCAAAACGGTTGTTACAAAAAAAGCAACTTGAAAAAAAAGAGCTTTATTGATGAATCGATGGCCTATTGTTGATACAAAGTATGATTGCGAAGGATTAATTGTGTGGTTCCGAACTACAAATTTTAATAAGAGATAAAAATTTAGATGCAACTATAGGTTTAATTAAGAGTTAAATAATTCAATTATCACTGAAGTTACATCAGTAAGGTAGCTATTTAAGAAAAATTGTAATATTTCGAATTGTAATACAAAAAGAAAGGCCTGAATCTTTATAGAACGCGGTTATTTTGCAAGTTCTAACAATTTCAAGCGAGGAAAAGGAAAATCTGTTGTTATTATGACTGTGAGATATAAGGAAAAAGGAAAATGATTTTGTTTGTACTTGCGGAATGATACTTACCGGCTTGCGCGATTGGACATTCGCGAAGCTCTCAGATCGAAAACGAGCTTATGTACCTATTCGTACGTTTATTGTTGTTACAATACATACCAGCGTAATTTTATCAGATATTAAACAAGTGCTACTTAGTCTATAATTAAGTCTGTGTAAACTTAAGGATTATGTAGTCACGATGTTATGCAAATGCATAGATCTGTTTGTTTTAGCTGCACTTATAGTTTCCGCGTCCGAAATGAAATAGTTATAAATATATTTATACATACAATCATATATATAAATTTTCCAAAAGATATCTCCTATAAAAAAGCTGCAGAATTTGTTAAAAAAAAAGAAAAAATTTGATACTGCTTGCTTTTTCATAGAGTATTTTTTTGGAGGGTCATTTCAAGATCAATTTAATATCTGTAAATATAAAAATTATGAGATTGATTTAATCTCTTTAAGTAAAAATTTATATATTTTTTTACTAATGCGGATGCTACATTTTAAATCAGCAATTTTGGTTCGAGATACTTTCGGACTTTAAATATTTTAAAGGGTATTTGTGAAAAATTATTACAAATCTTTTAGACGTTGATTAAAGCAATCACTCTTGGAATTTTTTAGAAACAATACGAATGTAATACGCACACTACATCGTGTATACGTTGTATATACAGATATATATATATAAAGGGTGTCCCAAAATTAACGCAAGATTTGAATTAAATAGAAAACACAGTTTTTAGTCTTTTGATTGTTATTTTTTTACTGAATCATAAAGTACATAGGATAGGGTTATTTGTGGAATAACACATCGGGCAAATGGCCTCCACGGCTTTGCATGCACATACGCACTCGTTTGTCGAAATTTTCCATGACCATTTTGCATAAATGTGGCTGAATTTCGTTGATGCAGCGTTGAATCTCCTCCTTTAATGCACGGGTGGTTGTGGGCTTGTTGACATAGACCTGTGATTTCAAATAACCCCATAAAAAGAAATCTAATGATGTTAAATCACACGATCTAGGGGGCAATTTTGGCGATTAACAAAGCCATCAAGGTGAAAATGTGCTTCATCGCTTAGGATGATTTTGCTCGAAAAATCAGCATCCATTTGTTGATG
>NW_017306091.1:1861870-1867436 GCF_001594115.1 Trachymyrmex septentrionalis | reverse complement strand
TATATATATATGTTTTATGAAATTGAAAACCGATGAAAAATATAATCAATACTACACATAAGATTAGCTAACGCTTAGAAATTTCTGAAAGTATTCTATTGCCGATACTTGAGAATTCTAAGTGTCGTATAAGAGATTAATTGAAAAAATTTTATACATTTATTCTACAGCATACATGTACATAGAGATAAAGGGGTTTAAAATTGTTACGAATATTCTGATGAACCACAAAGTCTCTAATGTAACTCTGTGACACGCACGCACACGTATATGTATAGAAAAGCGAAGGGAATTTAAAATCATTAAAAATAACAAATTATAAAGTTCTAATCCATGCCTATAATATACACTAGAGATCCTATAACAAAGTCTGGCTGAGAAATTTTTTCAAAATAAAAGCGAAAAAAGGTATTATACATACCGTCTCTTTTTATATATAATATCTCATTCTAATTTACTGTTGACAAAAACGACAGACCAATCAGAAGTTTCTCGTAGCTCCAGTGACCAGATTCTGTTGTAGGGTTTCTAGTTGTAGGGTTTTCGAGTGCAGTGGGTTTGTGAACTAACTTAGGTCGGTTAACTGGAAAGTACCTCGTTCAATCAGAAATAAAAATAGAGCATGTGATGTCATTAATCTAATTGGGTCATTTTGAACTCACTGCATTCAAAAATTTTATAATACACAGCACATATAGAATTGTTCACTTCGTTGATTATAGATAACGCCAAGAGTGAGTGACTTTTATCATCAATTTTAATTTAAAGATTTACAATGATCCTTTGTGAACATCTAAATTTTAATCAAAATTGTTGGGTTTAATATGAAGGATCTGACTCGGTTAAAAAATACACAGGTTTTGATTTAGAAAGATTAAACTGACCTAAAAACGATTTTCAAAAAATCATTCTATTAAGAATCCAGTCATATAAATAAATTTTTTTTAAAAAACTTTTTAACCTTAAATTTGAAACAAATTTTTGAATAAAATTTCAGCTGGCTTTGTTTGGTCAATTATCAAATTTCGTACATAAAATAATCATATATGTATACCTATATGATTTAAATTTAGTGTATGGTTTATTGCATAATTATAAGTTTAAAAATAGCTAAATTATATTGATTTTAATGAAGCGAAAAAGAGGGACAAGCAAATTAAAAAGTAAAAAAGCATAAAGCAGTAGCAAAATAAAAAGTGCAATTAAAACGAGTTGATCTAATTTTATACTTGAGATCCATATGACCTATACTACGCGAAATATATACATGTCATATGTATATGATACATTATGTATCCTAAAACACGTAAATAATTCGCGTACTTTAGTAGTATATCGAATATGGTTTAAAATCGTCACACAAAAGGGAATGCCTAAGATTTTTAACGAAATGACAGTACATTTTATACAGTAATATCAAGGAAATGTCTGAGTGAATACATATATGTCGATCTTGCTCACGTCGAGATATAATGAAGTATTTTGATGCGACAAAAAGCTTTGTACATTAGTTTAACAGCCGCGCATTACCTATCTACTTTGTTAGGTTTTACATATCTATTATTGTATATAAACGCATATAAATGTATACACAAATACGTATAGATATATAAATAGATATATATACACTTATATACATATACATATATCTATTATTATCTATTTTTGTTACGTGTTTATAAATGAGGAGAACGTATTCTGTCGTGGAATACCAAATGTAACATATAGAACGAGATTTTAGCGAATGGATTAAGCATCGCATAAAAACTACCGTCGGTTTTACGTATAATTAGAACATTTATTGATTTGTGTCGTTAAACTTTGCTAATAAGTTGACAAAATCGAGATCATATATATGAGTTATGTTTAAGTTTTTTTTGTTTTTTTTTTTTATGTAATTGAATGATTGTATAATTTAGTTGAACAGTGCATAGTTCTTAAGATGCTTAACATTTACTATTTCACCGGGTAATGAAGAAAAAAAGAGGAGAACGGAAAGCTATATAGAATAATTAGTTTGTACAACCACGAACATGACAAAATTATATGATAAAATTGTTATAACGAGCTTGTGCTCGTTGAGGCAGTAAATGTTGATCGTTTTGCTTTTCTCTTCTTTTTTTTTTAAATTTCACAATGATCCACGAATTTATTCTTGTTCGTAAAAATCTGCGGAATGAATGATGATGAAGTTTTACGCTTGTAACGAGGTGACTTGTAGTGCAATGACTTAACGAAATTTGATTAATTTGTGTATATATATTACAGGATTCGCGATTTTTTTTACATATACTACATTTCTGCCTACATACACGTCACACCGTCAATTACAAAACACAGGAGTTACTACTTACACAACGACGTGATATATATACACGATTTTTTAACGGATTTCTCTTTATCTTTAGTATTCTGTTTTAGAGTGACATGGTTTGTTGTCAAATTAGTTTATCGAGTCGTTGGTGTAATTTGCCAGCATCATTGTTAAATGTTATTTCACATGTATTATTGCAAGTGCAATCCGTTGTACCATTATAAAAACACGTATGCATACACAACCGATACACTATTTCACTTAATAGCACTGTTGATTATGTACGTCGATTGAATTTTTATTGTCCTGAAGGAAGATTTTGTACAGAACATTGTAAAATATATTTTAACGCTTTTCTTCTCTCTCTCTCTCTCTCTCTCTCTCTCTCTCTCTCTCCTTTCTCTTTTTTCTTTCTTTCTCTTCTGGTTTTATTTATGTGCGCGCGCAAATCTCTCGCTTCTGCTGTATTTTGTATAAATACGCCGTACTATTGTTACTATTGTAATGCCATTGCGTAAATGCCATGCCGTCGAGCCTTGCCATTCGTCATCCGGAGAGAGGAGAGAGCTCCCAAAGCTGATTTATCTTTTACTTTTCTCAATACTCACACGTGGATCACGCCGTGGACACGAGAAGAAAAATCTTTTCTGTAATTAACAACGACGTCGATATACGCCGGAGAGAAAAGCCATTAGTTTGTAATCATTAAGCTGAAATATATATAACATTTATATCGAGCTGTGTAATATGTGCATCCTCTCCCGAATTTTTTTCTTATGCGAAAAGACGTTGCCAAGTTGTGATATTTTTATACGAATTTAACACGGAAATAGTCACTCCTAATTATTTTGCATAAACTATTATCTGATATAATTTTACATCCCAATTAAGAATCACCATTATTAACATATACGTTATTAATTATGTCACAATTCATATACATATCTATATATATATCGAACGAAAAATAATACGTATATACTATGTAATGCTATTTATATATAGCTTTATTTAACATTTTCTAATAAAAGCAAAGAACAAAAATGAAAAAAAAGGTAGGCATGAATTCTCGGTTAATAAAAAAAGTATTGCGACTAAGCTTCATTTTTTCGCTGTTGAGACATAAAAATCAGGGTGACTATTCCTGGGTTAAGAGTGAGCACCTTTTTGAAGCGGAAGGAGTTCGAAGAAGTCTCAGTTGACACGACGCATTCTTTATTTATGGTTCTCACAAGATGCTAAGAGTCTCTATACAGAACTCGCTGAGACCCAACATTGCGGTGTATTTCACTTTTTTTTTATTTATCATATCGACATCCGATCTCAATATCTGCTTGCAAAATGGAGGAACGTCGTTACGTGTACTCCACATATACAACCGTGCAAATAGCACGTTGCATTCACATTTAATTCCATTCACCGTTCGATGTATAATACAGATATGCTAAGATTGGCTCATGTTTGCATATTCGATTATATTATGTTGATCCTCGATCATACTTGCAAATTCATTTCATCCACTTATTGATCTAATAATAAACTGCTCTACAGGATATATCAATCACTCTGATCTAATTAGTTTAATGACCGGTACTTTATCATCATATGTCGAGCGCGATCAGTTTCTTGGAATATCAGAATGGCTGACGTTGCTCTCCTTGACTTAAGAAGATGAGTTACGCGAAATTGTCAAGTATTGTCTCCGTTTATTTATTGAGGACGCGTCTCGTCTAAGTATATTCTTCCGAGTTTTCGATTTTTGTATCGAAAGTCTATTCTGTCTCTCTTTGCTTGCTTAAACTTTTACTTAATTGTCTTGAAAAGAAAGATAAATTTACACAAACAGAAATACCTCAAGGCATGATTTGATAAAATAATGTATATATATAATTATATATAAAATATATGTAATTATATAAATATAAATATTTTTGATAAAATATATAATTATTTAATTCTGCGAGTATACATTACCAATTATAATTATTTGAACAGACATTATTTTATATTTTACTCCGATTTTAAAAACTAAGTATTTTATATATTATACATATACTGTTGTTACTATAGAAAATACTTTATTAAAATAATTGACATTATTTTTACTGTATATTGATTGTAATATTTTATATATTCTAAATTAAAATTATTCAGACAACATTCATTGAATTATTTCCAATTATCCTTAATTCAATGTTACAGTATATTTTCTAAAATAAAAGTGATTTATTATTAGAAAAGAATGTTGAGAAATACCCAATTACAGCTAATATATGTACATGCAACAAAAACAACGTCAATTACTAAGCATAGAACATTAAGTTACGAGTGTAACTCTAATTATCTGTGTCAATAACAGTATGAAATACTTGTTTAGCTTTTAAAATCGGACTGAAATGTAAAATATGTCGTTCAAATAATTATAAACAATAGTATATATTTATACATAATTAACACGTTGATTGCAATATTGGTCATTTATTCATGATTAGCGTTTTCGAAATTTTTTTAAATGCTTACAGAAAATAAATATCATTTAATATAAAATTTTGAATAACATAGCTAACTAAATGACAACGTAAAAATGAAAATGTCAGAGATATAAAGTTTTATTTAATTATATTACACAATTATATATATTATTTTATTATATTTACGAAAAAGAAAATTCGATCATAATATATAACGGTAAGGATATAAAAATTACTGTAACGTGTTAATATATTTGTAATTATATAACATATTACATAATTAATATATATTTTAATTCTGACCGATATATATACATATAATTTTATATACATATGTATGCATATAATGCATATGCAACACTCTTTCCTTGCTGGAATGAATGGCAGCGGTTTTTTTTCACGAGTCATCGATATAAGCTGTTTGTGTTGTACGGGTTGTATGCTAACAAGAATCTCCGAAACAATGGAGACAAAATAATGCTTCCCGTCTCGCATAAGTTTCTCAACATGTCCAAAACGGAGAACGTCAGGTCAGAAGATTATCGCCGTCGGATTATGGACTTAAACAGTCCATAAATTCTAGCTATGTATAACGTTATATATTTATTTAATGAAAATTCTGGCCTCAACTGGGAACATTGTCGTTATTGATTTTTTCTGTCCTAAATTTATTCTCGCCTATACTTGTTTGTGTTTTGCCACGCGACTTTATTTCTCAATTTAGTCCTCGCTTCATAACGGAGACCTGGAATGACCATTTATCACAGATCATATATCATCT
>NW_017306091.1:1860352-1861770 GCF_001594115.1 Trachymyrmex septentrionalis | reverse complement strand
ACTTTATTTCTCAATTTAGTCCTCGCTTCATAACGGAGACCTGGAATGCATTTATCACAGATCATATATCATCTCTAAACTAAACATCAATTCGCGAATATTTCCGTAACAAGCCTATTTTGATTGCTTTTCTGGTAGTTGATCCATCCTGATGCGAGATCGAATCATGCCCTGATTCGTTTCGAGAATTTTTATTGAAACGGACTGCAACGAATCGAGATACATTCTTACGCAATATGAAATTCAATATGCGTCTTGTGTTTTCGGTTAACATTGTCGATAATACGGACTGACGCGAAGCGGTTTTAACTCGTAATGCGGACCGACGCGAAGCGGTTTTAGCTCACAACCGTCATTAAGAGGATGAGGTTCCAAGAAAGAACAATCTGAAAGACCAATTCTCTAAATGATAGGCGTTTATTTTGTTCCTAAATGTATGGATACGCAAATCATTCCTCGTGCCGTGCACGGGGGAGTAACAATGATAACCAGAGATTAACAGACTGTAATCCACGATAGAGCTTATCGCCTTAATTCGTGTGTCGATCCTCCCTTCTTAAATAATTATGTACACGAGTTTTGCATTAGTCGCCTGCGAAACGCGGCTGATTTCCGCATTTTGCGGAAAACGGCTGATGTATAAATAGTCGCGGATGATGCATCGTTCATGGCGGGCAACGCGTCGCGCATACAATTTTCGTTACTACAAGGACACAACAATATCATTGACTAACATGCATCATCTGCACGCGCTAAGAAATCGTCAAACTTGTATATGTATGTGAATTTGTGTGTAATGTTCGCGCGGGACGTTAAAAGAAAAATTGAAAGGCGTAATGTTATAACTGTGGAAAAAGTTTCGACCGAAAGGAAATATTGAACTGGCCAAACAATATACTCTTGTTTAACTTTTAATGCTCTCGGTCTTTCTTTTAAACCCTGTGCAAATTCATTATACAGATATCATACGTATACAAGTCTCGTTATTATATTAAAATGTTTGTATCATTTACAAACTATATGCTATAACTTACTGCAGGTAGTAACTAATGGACAGATATAATTTCAATTACGTCTTCGGTTTGCAAACTATACATGACTCGCATTTATATCTACAACAGTATTCCAACGGTTTTTCATGTGTGGGTTTACTGGCGTGTACAATCTGGCAAATTTTCAGAGAAAGCTTCTTTTTTTCCTCTTTCTCTCTTTGCTTAACTTGACAAATGCAGGTTCTACACTCGCGCATTTTTAAGAAGGAAACTGTTACAAGAGTTAGTCGGATGTAAATTCAGTTATGTAAATTCCAGGACTAGACAGAAGTAAACATGTTAGAGAAAAGAAAAACGTCTTTGATATGTTGTTCAAAAAACAATGAACTTCTGTTTTCTCAAATGCATTTTGTCCAGCCTTGGTAG
>NW_017306091.1:1854262-1860252 GCF_001594115.1 Trachymyrmex septentrionalis | reverse complement strand
GTTGTTCAAAAAACAATGAACTTCTGTTTTCTCAAATGCATTTTGTCCTTGGTAAGAAACTAGTGGTTTCTAATATCGATTATTGGGTAACTTGTTGGATCAGTGTGTTCAGTATAACATTATTAACGCATTCCTTGCGGGTGATTAGCGATAACATAGCGGAATCACGTCGCGCGGATCTCTCTACGAAGGTTGAACCATAAATAAAAGTCTCTTATTGATTTTACGAAAGAGATGTCAGTGGAAAAAAGAAAGCCAGCTTCGGCACAAAGTCAAGGAAGGGTGGCTCGTTTTTTCTTTTTCTTTTTTTTTAATACTGTGAAAATGTGTAATGCTGAGTGAGTGTCGCACGTGCTAGTCAATGCCACATTACTCGTCCAATGGTTTTTTAGTAGCTGAAACAGATCCACAGTAGGTGGGTAACACAGGTAGACAAACACACACGATTGCTCAGTCACACTCGTGCCAGAATACGAAGCTTGATACTAACCGATAGTAATTAGGCTTGAATGGACCCGCTTTATTAAGACCCATGTACTTTGCTTGTTCATCCGTTAATTCCGTCAGATGTGCGTCGAAAGTGGGTAAATGTAATGACGCTACATATTCATCTATAAATCAACATTACGACGTTATACTTTTATTGTCTTACGATATACTTGACAAAAAAATTAAGTAAAAAATTACGTATCTTAAAAAATTGTTCTAAATAAGAAAAAGAATAATATAAAAAAAAGCCACAATTATTTTAATTATTTCAAATTAATTAATTACTTTAATGAATAAAAATTGCTTTGAGACAATGAATCTTCGTTTTTCATTTAACGTATGCGACGTAAAGAAATTGTTGCATTTTAGCATTTATAGGTGTACTTACCCATTTTCTTCGGCAGCAAATAAACATCGCTCTTGTATCGTCCTGGTGGCGCGTTAAACAGTTCGATGAGGGCTAACGCTTGTGTAGCGGCAGTAATCGACACCACAAAGGATGGAATACTCGAGCATGACAGATTCACTAAACGACCTTCTGCCAGTAGAACGATGCGCTTACCATCCGGCCAAATAACATGGTCCACTTGCGATCTGACTTTCTCCCAAGTCAAATCGGGCGTGCGTAAACTGTTCTATTAAAAATAATATTTAAGGAGATTTAATCCTAAGTCTTCCTTCGCGCAAATCATATCAAACGTCGCGTAATCACATGCCGCGCGGATAAAGAAGATAAATTGGGACATACGACGTCTATCTCCGTGTTGCTATGGCCCATGTTGCACACGACGCATCCGTTCTTCATCTTGTCCATGTGTTCGCGTGTGACCACATTTTTATTGCCCGTCGCTGTAATAACAATGTCTACATTTCGAATGACTTCATTGAGCTTCATCACTCTGAAGCCGTCCATGCTGTAATGCGACAACATATATGTATAGGATTTCTATTCGACTCAGCGAACGATCTGGTTGTGGAAATTAATCGCTCGGCAAGCGCGTCTTACCTGGCCTGCAAGGCGCATATGGGATCGATCTCGGTAATATACACGATGCAACCTAAGCCTTTGAGAGCTTGACAGCATCCCTTTCCGACTTCTCCATAACCGCATATTACAACTTGCTTCCCTCCAAACATGATGTCAGTGGATCTTTTCAAACTATAAGCAATAAATTCGATAAGTGCTGAAAACTAACAAGCATCACATTCAGATTAAATCCATTCGAGATCTCCTTAGTAAGGCGATATACGTAAACTCACCTATCAATGATGCTCTCGCGGCAACTATAGAGATTATCGAATTTCGTTTTAGTCACACTATCATTCACATTCATCGCGGGAACAGACAATTTTCCTGCTTTTGACAACTGATATAATCTATGTACACCTGTGACACTCTCCTCGACAATTCCTAAAAGAACATATTTCTAATATTTTATTCATCCATAAATCAGACATCAAGAGAATTATTTATGGTCGAGAGAATATTAATTTTTGTTAATCATTACTGCTATTAAATTATGACTTTCTGATGTCAAGACTCTTCTTTAACGTGCGCAAGCTACAATAAATTGTAATTAACACCAGGCAATGGAACAGGATAAAACCTTGGATCATTTTGAACATGGCGTTGTATTTCTTGAGCATCAAGTGAGTAGCATCACCGCCATCGTCCAGTATCATATTAGGCTGCCAATTTTCAGCCGCCACGCATTTATCGATGCACCACCAGAAATCTTCCTCGGTTTCACCACGCCACGCAAACACCGGGTACCCAGCGTATGCTAACGCCGCGGCTACCTCGTTCTGTGTGGAATAAATGTTGCACGCCGCCCATCGTACTTGCGCGCCGAGTTCCACCAGTGTTTCAATCAGAACGGCGGTCTGCGCGTTGATATGAGTGCATCCCACAATCTTGGCGTTTTTCAACGGCTATGTAAAGATATTAGTCAGATTTTTTTTCTCTTTCTCTCGCAATCGAACGAGAATTTATCTAAAAACTGAATTTTTATTCTCCTTAAAAAGTATCCGAGCGTTAACGATCTTTGTTGTTATCAAAGAGAAAGCGATGCTTTGAGAGGTATACCTTGTCGTCCCCTGCACGTTTTCGCAATGCCATGATTCCCGGCATCTCCTGCTCGGCGATCTCGATCTCTCTGCGGCCAAAGGCTTGCTGATTGATGTTACGTACGCAGAAATCCGTGAAGCCCTTCTCTGTCTTCTGGATCTTCTCGCGCGGTGAGACGTCATCCTCGTCAGATGAGCTTCCTGTATAAGAGGCTAAGGTAGCGCCAGGTGCCGAAAAACGTCGATTATTAGTACCACATTGAGGTGCAGATGCATATTATCCTAATGGAGTGACTAATGCAATTGCTAAGTCCGTGTTGTTAGGACGATTGCTAATTCTAAACAATTATGATGATAAAATCCATGAGCGTTACATATGTAACGCTTTATAAACGTTGATGCTTGCGATTAAAATACAAACTGATGTTAGAAGAGGATAATATGATATTAATACAGAAGTAAGCTGCAAAACACAGAGTTCTACAATTATAATATTTTGCTACGTGTCTAGATTATTCGTACCAGAACTGTAACTATCGGTGCTGCTAGCTGACAAAGAACGGCTCCGGTAGCGACTGGACTTCTTCAATGCTCCAGACTTAGAGTCCTAGAATTTGAAAAGTACAGTTAGGTTCAATAGGTCACGAATGAGTCTCTCTTTTCTAAGGGACTGCGAAATGCGTTGAGAGAAATTACAAACTGAAAGAGTGCGCATGAAGCTAGTTTGTTGTGCTGAATGTACACAGATCAATAAAGACGATTAATCTGTTTAAAAAATATTACTTTATCTCTTCACGTCATTATGCATGATGAAATTTCAACAATATCTCAAGTAGGACTATTTGCTCTCTTGGAGCGAAAAATAACGATAAAGCAAGATGCGAGAAGCTCTAATTACATTTGCTAATCATCCCATTAGTCTGTGTTATCTAATCGATAAGCGACATCGGCAAATCTGATCAGCACACATATTTATATGGCGGAAAAGTTAAGGCAGCCCTGCAAGGAAATAGCAAGGATCATTCTATGGCATTGGGAGTACAGATTTACTGTGTGTTTTTTATACACATATATATTCTTACTTACTAATTTTGTTCTCGCGCCGTGAAAGGCATTATTTGATGCCTCTAGGCTCTGAAATCACAACAACCACCATTTCATCATTCAAATGCATCAAAGTGTCCGCAATACAGTCCGTAGTTTGGTACAAAGCTCCCAAAGGTTTTCATACTTGTGCGTAATAGATATTTTTACGACAGCACTCAATTCTTCGCACTTTATTTCCGTATCTTGCATAATTCTTTTATATCGAGTAAAACGATTTCAAATCACAAATCAGCATAATGATTGATCATTATAAGATGAAAATTATAAAGTACTCTATGAATGTATAGGATGATTTAAAAGATTACTATCAAAGTTAAGGAACATATGGAAGAGTTGAAATAAAACAACTTTCACACAAACCCATATTATCCAAAATAATCTTGAGTCTAAACCTGTTCTTTTAAATTAAATTTCTTGCACAGTTCATATTTCTTTTTTTTCTTTTTACAAGAAAAAACAGGAAAGATGAACCGTGCAAAAGAAATTCAACTTATCTCTTATCTAATATAATCTTTAAATGTAGGAGACTCAGACACATCAATGAAATAATCGTTAGAAAATTGTTCTATTTCAATCTCTCTGTATGCTCCTTAACTTTGATAATAAACTTTTGAATCATCCTTATAGAGATTAGGTAAAACATTTATTTCTAAATTTTTTCCATTTACAATTTTGTACATCGGATCAACTGGAACATACTCAGACAATTTGAACAATTAGAAGACGTTTCATGAATTACGTATGCTACCCCCATTAATTATTCGTCGATTATTTTGTTTGCACTCGATACAATTCACGTGGTGCTAATTGTGCCACGCCTAAATGGTGTATCTAGGCTTACGAGCGATGCATGAGTGATTGGTACCGAACCTACGGACTACTGTGTGAATAATGCTCTATATGTGTAAAATAATATAAGCACAGTAAATGCCAAGTCATGGGCACTATCCATAACCGCATGCATTCACTTCTCAAGAGTTGCTCTTTCTCTCTATATATTTCTTCAATTAGTGAAAAAGGTAATAACGATTTGTTACATGTGCCTGGAACAACTGTTAAAGATATTTTGCCTAGAGAAAGAGAACATAGAATGTTATTTTGGTGCATCAAGATCGAGTAACGCTGAACAGATTCGATCAGATGTTCTTGCAGATTAAGTAAGCTTCTGTTAGATTATTGTTTATTTTTGTCTAGGTAAAATAAATTAAACGCCCTTAAGCGCCCTTAACCTAATTTAATTTACTAAATAAATAAAAATTAAAAAAAATGTGAAAAGGAGCAAGAGGAAACTTCTTCCAATCATAGCTGCCAAGTATCCCGGATAGGCAAATATAGACAGCTCTTAACCAACGCCCATTCATCAATGAACGAGATGACAATTAATGCCATGTGTCCAATTACGTAAGAGCCACATGTGATCACAAGACTTCTAAGGGTTGGGCGAGACGAAAGAAATACAGGTGAGGAGATGATAATGAGAATGACAGAGACGGACGAGGATAGAAAAAGGGGAGAGACACATAGGGAGAGAAAGAGAGAGAAAGAGAGACAAAAAATGAAAGAAAAGTACGAAAAAACCAATGTAAATAAGAGGGAGAAAAAGAGACGAACGTCGAAATTTGTCATTTCTGTAGAGCGGGCGATACTCGATGCAGAAAGTAATTGTCGATGACGATGTTAAACGCGCGTTCTGGCCTCGTTCACGACGATCGACTCTGTCATGAGAACGGCGGCAAATACGACAGTTGTGGCATACAGCTGTCAAATTGACGCGAAAGTCGCTCGGAGCGTATGGGACAGCACAAGATTTTAAGTTAGATTGAAAACCGACTCGATTTACCTTCATACTGGATGCTGGATCGGTGACCGGGCCATCGGAAAGCGTGCTTCTCGCTTCTTTCCCGGACGACGTACTGTTCACACCATCCACGCTGTCGGCCATTTTTCGAATGCACGACACGCGCGACATCACCCGAATCGGCCGCCAGACGGCACTCCGTGCGACTGCGCGCGGTTCAGGCTCGTAGCTACGTTCACGTTGCCCCCGCGTCTCATCCTGTGCGTCGCTGCGGTCAATATTTTAGGCTACTTCGACTAAATTCAGTTTTACAATTAAGGACGTATTACATTAATTTTTTTAACGAAAAAATTATGTAAAGATGATAGATTTTTCTACATTGTACATGAAAAATAATTAGGATAAATGAGAAAAATGTTACTCAAACTATAAAATTGTTAAATATAAACATTGACTTTTAATATTAAATATTGACTTTAATAAACATATTTATTAATTTAGTGTATATATATATATATATATATAATTT
>NW_017306091.1:1848237-1849465 GCF_001594115.1 Trachymyrmex septentrionalis | reverse complement strand
CTACTTCGACTAAATTCAGTTTTACAATTAAGGACGTATTACATTAATTTTTTTAACGAAAAAATTATGTAAAGATGATAGATTTTTCTACATTGTACATGAAAAATAATTAGGATAAATGAGAAAAATGTTACTCAAACTATAAAATTGTTAAATATAAACATTGACTTTTAATATTAAATATTGACTTTAATAAACATATTTATTAACTTAGTGTATATATATATATATATAATTTCTAATATAATATAGTAAGTAATTATAATAGTATATTATATAGTAAGTAATTAATAGATAGTAAATAATTATTTTGGAAATTTAATTTTATTAGTGGATAAAATACTCAAACCAACGTATTTTTTATTTTACACTCCGAATTATTTGAGATTTATATTGTGGATTAGACAAATGCTGTAAACAAAATATAATAATTCCAATAATAAAAATATAGATGTGATACGGTAATACAGAATTATTACTATTTATAATTTAAAAAAATACAAAATTACTTATATTATAAATTATAAATTATTTGTTCATAACTAGATGATAATATTTTACCTCTTCTTTTCTACCTCATAAGGAGCAGTGGGGGAGGGGAGGAGGAATGCCCCCTAAAATATGTCCGGGCTTGACCATTGGCCGACCGTACTGCCCAGGCGGAAAACATCGGCAGCCGCCGATGCGTGCCCACCCAGCAAGATGGCTCCTCTACGGGGCGACACTCGGTGTTTGACGTGAAGTTATTTACACACCTGGGATCTCGCGCCGCTCTCGGGAGTCTCGGGGAGACGTGCACAGCCGTGTCGCTGCGTCGATGCGTCGCGGTGCCGCGCGTGCCTAGTGGTAGCGACGTTTCGCGGTCGCGGGTCGCGTCAACGGTGGAGGTAACGTCACGTCGCAACGTCAAACTCCGTGTCGTGTCGTGCCGCGCTGCGTCGAGTCGCGCCGAGCCGGACGATATACAGTCGCCAAGGAGCGAGATCGTCCTTAGGATCCCGGTGACGACGATAACTACAACGACGACGAGTGCGGCCACGCGCCTATACGGCCGGGACTCCGTTGACGGTGGATCGAGTCAGCGCCCCCACCTCGAGGAGACAGCCCTTGTGCGCTTCCCCCTTATTACTCAGGTAGCTCTCATCGTGTCCTCACCCCGTTGTGTATTACATCCTGCGAAACGCAGCGACGACAAATGACGGCGACGGAGACGGCGACGGAGACGGCG
>NW_017306091.1:1842739-1848137 GCF_001594115.1 Trachymyrmex septentrionalis | reverse complement strand
ACCCCGTTGTGTATTACATCCTGCGAAACGCAGCGACGACAAATGACGACAAATGACGGCGACGGAGACGGCGACGGAGGCGTCTCCTTGCGTCTCCTTGCGTCTCCTACCTCGTCGCTTCCCTTTCCCTTCCCGGACGACGTTCTCGAGGGAGAGACTGTAACTCCGTCATCGTCGTCGTCAATTGTATACAGTGTATATCGATCTGAAACCTGTCATTGAGACACACTGGAGTAGGCGAGAATCGTCGGTTGGAATTGCAAGATCTCGCGAAGGGTTCGTTCGTTTCCATTCGCACCCTCCTACGCACTCGGAGTCTCCCAGTCCCCCTTGGCTATCCCGAAGTCAGGTTACTGGTACCCGTGCGTGTGGAGATGTGCGACCGACGTGGTGCTCTTGTCTTCCATTCCCTCCCCCCCCCACCCCCCTTTTTCTCCGACGCTG
Organism: Trachymyrmex septentrionalis; assembly: GCF_001594115.1. Classification (NCBI taxonomy): domain Eukaryota; kingdom Metazoa; phylum Arthropoda; class Insecta; order Hymenoptera; family Formicidae; genus Trachymyrmex; species Trachymyrmex septentrionalis. The sequence goes on along the minus strand of NW_017306091.1, from coordinate 1,847,693 downwards.
GTATCGTGCGCTCCTCTTCACGTGAGGCGCAAACAAAAAAGCGGCGTAATGCCCATTTCTAGTGCAGTTTAATTTAATCTCGGTTCAATTAATTCTTCATCTTTTTCTAAGAATTAGGGGTTACAGTTGAACTGATGAAAGAGGTGAGATTAAAGTTAATCTACATTAACAGAAACGGGCACAACGCGATTTAAAGAGAAAGGACCTGCCAGATCGCGCACGGAACTTTCGCACGCTTTCATCAGAGACGTCTTTCTTTAGTTGCACTTTCCATCAGTTTTTGCTCTCTCCCTCTCTTCCTCTTTTCCGAGTGCCGAGGGAGAGAGCCTACTTGTCCCGTTTCAGAATGCGGAAAGTGTAACGTGATACACTGACGTCCATTTCTACCAATGTAGATTGACTTTTAACTTCGATTTAATTTACCCTTTTTCTCATTTTTTTTTTTAATTGAAGAGAGAGGTGAAAAAAGTGAGTTAAACCGAGATCAAAAGGTTTGATAAAACATGAAACGTGGGACGAGGAAATCTATTAGATTCGTTCGTTCTAATTGCACTCGCTGCACCCCGTTCGTTTTCTCTCTCGCTTCCACCAGACGTAGTCGAGTGTATGTCAGCTTCGTACTCCAAATCTGCGAAGAGTGTGGAAAAAAGTACAGGTAGAACGAGAGCCGGCTAACGCACGCGGACGTATTCCGCAACTACGGAAAAACGGAGTTCGCACTTCGACGTGACGAGGAAAAAGCGGAACGTGGTAATCCGCTGTAATCCAGAAGGGAACAGAGCATCGAGAATATTTTGCGTGCCGTGTTTGATTCCTCGGAAGTGAAAATCGTGAAAAATTTCGTCGATCGCGGTTTATTTGTCGATTGGAAAAGATCTGATTTATTCTTATATTATAGATGGACATCTGCTTTTTTCACAATTATATCCATTGTCGATGCCTATTGATGCAATTAGCATGAAACCGAGCTATTGTGAATAGCTCTTTCAGCGTAATGTATGATTCATAGATGTATTTTAAGAGGTACATTACGGGGGAGTATAAATCTGAGACGGTATACTAAAGTAGTTGTTACAGATTATGAAAGATAATTGATAAGAGAACTCTAACTCTCTAAACTTGTGCATAAATCTGAGACGGTGTGCTAAATTAATTGCTACGGATTAAGGAATTGATAAGTGAACTCTTTAAATTTGTACGTAAAACTTGAGATTTAATACTAAAGTAATTACTAATTAATAAGTAATTACTAATTAAGATTATGTGAGTTAATAGATTATATGAGGACTATTGAGACTGCAATGCTCGTTTCTATTAATGTAGATTAAGTTTAATCTTGGTTCAACTTACTTTTTTTTTCTAATTCTTAGAACCAGAAAAAGATGAAGAGTTATTTGAATTCGAGATTAAAATTAAACTGCATTGGTAAAAATGAGCATAAGAGAGCTTTTTAAATTTATAAATTTTTGATGTATTAAATTGCTGAGAATTATGGGAATCATGAAACGATTGACAAGAGAACTTTCTAAATTTATGCGTACGTCTAAAACGATGTACTAAAGTAGTTGTTACAGATTATAAAAGCTAATTCGTAAGGGAACTTTCTAGATGTGTATATAAATCTGAGATGTATTAAAATAATTGCTACGGATTATGAAAGACGATTAACAAGAGAATCTCTCTAAATTTATGTAAACCTGAGATTTTATGTTACATTAAAGTAATTGCAGATTAAGTAAGACTGTTTATAAGAGAGCTCTCTAAATTTGTAATAAGAAAATTTTCTAAAGTTATGACTAAATCGTAAATGTCAAACGATGTACAAGTAGTTAATGCGAATTTGGAAAGATGATTTACAAGAGAACTCTCTAAATGTATGCGTGAGTCTAAATGGTGTACCAAAGTAGTTGTTGGAGATTATGAAGGATAATTGATAAAGAAACTTTCTAAATTTGTACGTAAATCTGAGACTATACTAAAATAGCTGCTAGAGATTATGAAAGATGATTGATAAAGGAACTCTCTAAATGTATGCATAGGTCTGAAACGATGTATTAAAGTCGTTACAGATTATGAAGATATGAAGGATAATTGATACAGAAACTTTCTAAATTTATGCGTAAATCTGAGATTGTATTTATTACACATTAAATAAAACTGTTGACAAGAGAGATACTAGAATAGTTGCTATAGATTATGAAAGATGATTGATAGAGAAACTTTCTCTTGTACGTAAATTTGAAACTTGTCTAAAGTTGTTATAGATTATGAAAAATAATTGAAAACTTTTAAAAATTATGTGTACATCTGAGACTGTATTAAAATAGTTGCTATAGATTGTAAAGAATAATTGATATGGTAACTCTCTAAATGCGTTTTCTCTCATTTTTTTTTCAGATACACAGTGCCATTCCAAAGAACCATTGCTCACAGCTGTGCTAAACTATAAACGCTATGCTTAACGATAGATAGTGTTTAAGGGTTTTCAAACTCTGTGTTATTTATATTTAATAACGTAACACTATTAATCGCGTTTCTCTACCGTAAAAGCTTCACGATAGAGTAGAGATAATCGTACGGATGAGAAATCTGGAGGGAATCAGTCGCGCGTAGATGTTTGTACATAAAACCCAAGATTTATCTTTGCGAGTAAGCGAATTGTGATTCAAATCGTTTAGAGATGTTACCAAAGGGAGATTGAACCAATTTTCTACGCAAGCTCTAGATTTGAAAGGTAGAATATGACCAAAGGTATAAAGATAAATCTGTATTGGTAGCCAACTTTTTCGGTGGCATTTCGCTATGTCTTGAGCTATTTAAGAAGGAGGAAAAAGTTTATTTTGACATTTGCTACGAGCGATATCATCGCGTGTTAAACATGGCGAGAAAAAGTGACAATGCAAAGAGCATCAACATCGCGGTGGTTGGGCTCTCCGGCACGGAGAAAGACAAGGGACAGGTCGGCGTCGGCAAGTCGTGTCTATGTAATCGCTTTATGCGTTCCATGAGCGATGACTACAACGTCGAGCATATTTCAGTATTGTCGCAGGTATTTCTACATCTCATTTCGTAATCGATTACGGAGATTTTAAATAGAAGAAATTATCGACACATTACATATTACAAGTATATGAATTTCTCTGAATTAACTCTGTACAGATTTTGCAAAATTTTTTTACATAGTTAAAATACGGAATGATCAATTGTTTAGTGTGTGTATTTTAGTTATGTAAAAAGATTTAAAATTCTATTCACTAATCAATTTAAAGAAATTTATATATCTGCAATGTATCGATCATTTCTTTAGTTTAAGGGATTCCTTTAATCGTTTCGATGATCAAACATTTTATTGCAGTCTGACTTCAGCGGGCGTGTGGTGAACAATGACCATTTCTTATACTGGGGTGAGGTGATGAAAATGGCAGAGGACGGGACGGAGTTTCAGTTTCAAGTTATAGAGCATACGGAATTTATAGACGATGCGTCGTTTCAGCCGTTTAAAGGCGGCAAAATGGAACCATATGCGAAGAGATGCGCCGCTACGAAGATTACAAGCGCAGAGAAGCTCATGTATATCTGTAAAAATCAGCTGGGCATAGAGAAAGAATACGAACAAAAAGTTCTACCTGACGGTAAATTAAACATTGACGGATTTTTGTGTGTGTTTGATGTGAGCCTCGTGCCGAATAGGGCAATAGAGAAACAGGTTGAGATTGTGGCCAATATCTTGAACAATTTGATGAAGACGAAAAAGTCGATAGTGCTGGTAACGACCAAGAACGACGATGCGAATGAGCAGTTTGTCAAAGAGGCCGAGAAATTAATAATGCGCAAAGAATACAAGGGATCGATTTTAATCGTCGAAACTTCGGCGCACGAGAACATCAACGTGGATTTGGCATTTATGATTCTGGCGCAGTTAATTGACAAGACGAAAATGCGCAGTAAAGTGATACCATTCGCGGAGGCAGCCAGAGCTAGGAAGGAACTCTTGGATGCATCGACGGAATCGTTACAGAGATTGATCCGGATACATGTAACCGATTATCGCGCCTTGTGGTCGCAGGCATCGAAGAAATTAGCACAACTCAAAGAATTCTCTACCTTTGTAGAGTTATTCGGTATCGAAACGACGCAGAGATTATTTAGAAGGCATATTAAGAAGTTGAAAGACGAACAGATAGCGAAAAAAATACAGGGTTACTTAGATATGTTACCGGATATACTTCATGAAATTTGTCCAGATATATCAAATTTAATTAATGAGTAAGTTGATAATACGAATAATAGGTTTTTCTTACAAAACCTCTTGCGAATCGATAACTGAGATGCCGTTTTGCAGAGAATGGTCGGCGGTACAACAATACATAAAGACGCATCCTGATTTTGATCAATATTTCTATGAATGTCCCGAGGATATACCATGGATCGATTGTGATTTTGGAGAAAACAACGGCACGAAAATTCCATATGACGTGCTGGAGACTCCTGAAGCGGAAACCGTATTTAAAAATCATATAAATGCTTTACAGCAAGAGCAACGGCGACTAGAGTAAGTTATTTTCACACACAAAGCTAAATCCAGTCTCTTTAACAAATAAATATTGTAGAAACAAGTCACATATGTTCTATATAGAACTGATGAGTAACTAATTAATAATTTATTTATTATTTTATTTAATGGTCTAGAAATATTCTAATAATATTCATATGCAATTTACTAATGCTTTGCTTTATTCTGGGTGGCGTTTCTTGTGCAGACTTCCGAAAAGGTAATTTCTGTTTTTTTTATTTGCTTTTTTTTTGACGATATACTATATGTATTTGAGTCGGAAATATTCTGTGATATTTACTATGCTAACATTTGTATAACAGTGTGGGTTTATGTATTATGTAGAACGGTAGATTTTCAAGGTATTTGTGGTCGGAAATCAATATTTGTCTTAGTCAATAA
>NW_017306091.1:1820811-1842639 GCF_001594115.1 Trachymyrmex septentrionalis | reverse complement strand
AACTTCAAGAATAGTATATTTCAGTTAATTATTAATTTCTATCGTAAATACAGGCTTTTAATAAAGGCGTAATAATAAAAAAAAAATAAGAACAATAGTAAAGCACACTTTAACATGTTATAGTTGTTTAATATTATGTTCGTGACATGTTCAATTATTATTTTGAAAAATTCTTTTTTGTCAATTATAATTAATTTCCATTAGATGGAAGAAACAATTTAAACAATTGTTGGAGGAAACTGGTTATGTTACGCCTGGAAAACACTTGTCTGAAGTTAGAGTTTTATTTATGGGTAGGGAATGCTTTGAAGAGCTTTCTCATCACGATTGTCAAGAAATTTATGATCAGCATCAAAAAGAAATTATTGAAAAAGCAAAGCACAATTTTCAAGTAAGACGTTTGGAATAAACATATTATTGTATTATATGTTACATATAGAATACGTGCAATCAATACTATGATACGTTACAGGAATTATTGTTGGAACATGCTGATTTATTTTATCATTTCAAGAGTATAGCTCCATCGGGAACTATTACACAAGATGATATAAAAGAAATTACAGACGCATTATTGGATGATTTTAGGTACGCCTCTCATGTACTGAATATATTATATTTTTAAATAATTTTTTTTTTCTAATTCTACATTATACAGGAAAAATTTTTTTGTATAAATCAACTTCAATTTTTATGCTTCTAGATACAAAGCATTAGATAGATTAGATCAAGATAGAAAGTTAATGTTGTTTCAACATTTGGGATTTGTACATTGTCCTATAAGGGAGCATTGCCCTGCATATCCAAATTGCATGGACGCACTTATAGAAAGAATACTCGGAACAAAAGCACACAGGTGAAGAAGTTAATATTTCGTCATGCATGATTATATAGTTTATGGAATTATTTCATAACACAACTCTGAAAACGTTCTAACAGACCTTCCTCATGGAATCACAGTAGTCAGTGGCAGTTAACGTCGGACAACAATCAGTTAAATTTAGTTATACTTGGAAGTAACGGGCTAAGCGAAGAGTTTGCTCGCGAAATAAGGGCACAAACAGATGATGACGAAGTGGAAATAGATTGTCAACTCTATACTCTCGGATATCGCATCATAGACGGCGATGTCGGACTGCCGCATAATTCCTTCACTACCTCCGATTTTATGCCGCATGGTAAATATTCTCCTGATTGCATCTCTGTATGTTACAAAAATATTATCTACAATGGATGTGCCTTTCTCGTTTTAGGATCTTTTTGTATCTATTCGAATGAAGATTCATTCGAATACATTCGATCTTCTTTAGAGAAAACCTTGTTATCAAATCTAGAACAAGAGGATAGACTACCATTTCAAGGATTGCCCATTGTAATAATGTTTATACCAGAAGCTAGTATTGATGAAATGGAGGCCATGAAGCTCAGAGAAGAGGGGCAAAATCTCGCCGACAGGTATATTAATCTTTAGTACACAGTAATTTTCACGTTCTATACTACGCATAATTTGTCTGGATTAATTTTTATCTCTTTTATAAGTATATAAAAATGATTAAGTAATTCTTATATATATTTTAATGTAGATTAAAAAAAGAAAAAACTAAAGACTACTATCTTATTAGCCAGATGCTTAATATTTCAAAGAAAAGAAATTTGTAGGACACGACTTAATACTCAGTTAATTATATTAATCATACAAATTAAAATTTGTCGAGCGTATAATAATCTTATCGATTTCGTAGTTTACAGTGTCCGTTTATCGATGTCTGTATAGACGATCTGGAGCAGGAGAAGCACAAAAGGTTTCCGACTTCATTGGTAAAGGACGCTTTGCAACAACTTATACAATCTATAAATCACAGAGCTGGTTTTTTAAATATATATCAAAGTGTCATTGAATGTTTGGAGCCTGATATTAGGTAGACTATTAATCGTAATGTTTACATTTAATTAGTTAATTTATATAGGCGAATATATTTTATCTAACGTTTTATTTCAGAATAATAATGTGTATGTTCTGCGGCGATCCTTATTCAGTTGAAAACGTTCTCGGCCCTTTACTCAATCATCAATGCTGCTTTCTCAGCGGAGATAGATCTATAGTTTTGGAAACGTTTTTGGGAGAATGTAAACGTCGAGTTGAAGTCATTATCTCGAGTTTTCATGGAGCCAATGCATTTAGAGATGAATTAGTACATGGTTTTATACTCGTCTACTCCACAAAGAGGAAAGCCTCTCTCGCAACTCTAAAGTATGTACTCGTAACACGCCGTTTACGCATCTAAAAAAATTAATATTTTATTTTGCAGATATTTTTTTATTACATATATTTTGTCTTATAGTGCTTTTTCCACCAATATACCAAATTTGCCGATACAAATAATGGCTGTGACTGATACTGGCGGTGCGAATGCTTTCTTCAGTAACGACTTAAGTCACTTACTTATCACAGAGGGAAACGCAATAGCGGATAAATTGGAGGCGCATTTCATGACATCCGCATCTAGTTGTCAACAAAAAAGTAAGAAACTCCAGTTTTTATTTCTTCAGTATTTGACGAACTCATTTCCTAACGCATCATTTTGTAATGTACAGCCGCGTTTTACACGCCCTTCTTCAAAGTGGTATGGGAAAAGAAACCGGAGATTGAGCAGGCGTTTAATATGGAGGAGCCAGGGAATTTGAATGACAGCGGAGAAGGCACCCTAGAATATTCGGCTTTGCATCCAATGCCGCCACCACGACATGAGAGCTATCATCTTCAAACACCAGATGACGGGTAACTATTCTAGAAGCGGTTTACTGCCTCTCGCAAACTGAGCGTACAGATCTATTAGCATCTAAATATATTTGTGACCCCAAGTCTAATGTCAAGCAGTATGTCTGTAACTTTTAGAAGCGGCTCCGAGTCGTACGAACAATTGACGCCCGACGGTGATCTAGGTGATACCGGTTTGACGGAACAATTCGCCGATCACAGAGCCACTCCAAGCGACGACAGTGACATTTACAGCCAGGTTGATTTCTATCGAGAAGAGAGGGAGAGAGATTTAATGAAAAATGAAGATATCACGAATAAATTGTCTGGTCAGTAATAGACAAAAGCAACTTGTATCGAGCAATGTCACAACGCGATTCTTCAATATTTCTCGAGTTATAAATTTTTTTTCTTTGTATAGGTTGGGTAAAGGACACATTTATGCATCAAGACGGAGTTACTAACAGTTACTCGCACAGAGCTTTCACGACAGGTCGACGATATATCTCTCAGGCTAAGCCACGGCCGAAAGGCAATAGTCAGACCTTGAAACAACCTGGGAAAATTAATCTGAAAGACTTTTCCAATGTAACGGATGTTATAGCCAGGATGACGATTGGCGAGAAAGACGAGCACGGTCCGAAATTAACAATGGGTCACGCTCCTCTCGCTACTCCAGAACTAGTAGATCTCGGTTCTGAATACGCGCAGGTGAAGGACGTTGTTCCGAACATGTACTCCGCTTACGATGGCGATTATATGTACGCCTTGGTTCAAGATTCTATCGGCAACAATAAGTCCAAGTTGCGTCACCGACGTGAAAAGGGACAGCCATGTAAGTGTCTTGTCTTCTTATGTTAGAAATCTTTTGAACACTAAATTTATGTACAAGTATTCATAATAATTATGAATAATTGTACATAATACAAACACAATTATGAATAATTGTACATACACGAACACACAGCATATAGCGATTCTGACTCGGAGTGGAGTTCCTTGGAGAGACAAAGAGCGACGGATATTTTGGGCAAAGGAAATAAAAAACCTTCGTCGCATAAACGAATACGCAAGAAACGCACTGCGATACCAGTCGCGACGCCAAAAGTGCCATCATTAGCCAGTATGGGTAGCGGGGATGTCGGCCTCAACTATAACATGAAAGACGAAAAGAATTGGCGTGTTGATCCCGCAGAGAGAGGTAACATTTTTTTTCTTCTATTTTTTTTTTAAGTATATATAATTATAAATTCTTACATCTTGTGAATAGTGATATTTAGCGAAATATCTCTACTTTTTCAGTATCTAGCGAAACACCTGATACTTCCGAATCGAGCGATCCAGAACATACTTCGAGGTCCAGATCGAAACAATATAAATACGCAGCAGCTAGTCTGCGGAAAAGATTTTCCGGAAATTCTCTGCAACAGCAATACTTACAACATCCGTTTAATATGAAACATATGACGCAGGAGATGTTCAGTGTCTCTTGTAAGTAACTTGGTGAATTTTAATTTGATAAGAATTTATTGTTATAAGAGAGACTTATAAGATATTTTGTTGACTGATATAATTTCTAATAATTATATAATTTGTAATAAAATATGATTAGTGCAGAGAATTTTCTAATATAATTCGAATGAATTATCTAATACAACCTACAGTTTCTAATTTAATGACAATCTGTACGTGCATGTAAAAAACATATTTTCGTTTAAATCGATTCTTAATTAAGTTTTGATTCTTTTTTTTTATTGTTAATGTTTTCTATTAAGTTGCTGTATCTATGCTTTCGTTAACTTGCATAAAACTTATTATTTTAGCCAAGCACAGAGGTGAAAATGCGTTTCCAGATGATGAATCAAGTCTAGATGTTTCCTCGCCACGTGAAATTAATTCTCCCAGTGTAAGTGTGTAGCATATATAATATAAATCGATATTGCAGAATGCGCATGTAATTAACTTGCATTGCTTGCTTTTTAGTTCGGTATATTGAATAAGTCAAAGGACAGCGACAAACTAACTAGAAAGAAAGACAAACAAAAGGCAAAGGAGGACGAAAAGTTAGAGAAAAGAAGGCAAAAAGAGGAGAAACTTAAGAAGCATGCGGAGAAGGAGAAAGAGAGAGAAAAGAAGAAACAGGAGAAGATAAAACAGACCAAAGGCCCGGGGGGAACACCGATCTCGAGTCAATCACAGCAACCTTTGATTGAGGATTTTGCGCAGAGCGAAACGAATCGGATACCTTTGTTCCTCGAGAAGTGCGTTCGATTTATCGAAGACGAGGGATTGGATTCGGAAGGGATATATAGGGTGCCCGGTAATCGTGCACACGTGGAATTACTTTTCCAAAAGTTCGAAGAAGGTATAGTATTTGTTAAAAATTTTATCTTATTTATATTTTCTATTTTATTTATTTTTTCCTTTAAATCAAATTTATGCTCTGTTTTGTATGATGAGTAACATGAATCTATCATTTTTTCTAACTTATAGATGGTAATGTCGACATACATTCTTTGGATATTCCTGTAAATGCTGTCGCTACAGCTCTGAAAGACTTCTTTTCTAAGAGATTACCACCGCTTATTGATAAAGAACGCATGAGCGAATTGGAAGATATATCGGGTAAGTTTAATTTTGATTATAAAAATTTAAACAATTTTTATAAAAATAATTTTAATTGTTTTTAAAAGTTCTTAGATGTTTGTTATATCATTAAATTTTCATTATAATTATTTTAACAAAAATCAAAGTATTTTTAAGCACATGTTATGCTAATATATCAGGTGCACGAGGTATTAGCAAACCTATGTCGGCGACTTGCATGAACATGGAAGGTTAGTACTTTTATTTTATAGATAATAGTCGTGTGACTCAAATTAAGATTAAATCCCAAAATTTGGAATGATTGCAGACCGAAGCGGCAGACTGTTAGCCTTGCGTATGATGCTCAACAAGTTAAATCCAGTAAACTTTGACGTTCTTAAATTTATCTTCCAGCACTTCGTGAAGTAAGTGAATATTATAAAAATATAATTGTGAAGATAAATCTTTCATAGACATTTTAATCGTGCCTTCCTTTATCTCTATAATTTACATTTATACTATAACTTAAATTTGTACGTCTTTAGAGTTGCGGAGAATTGTAAACTTAATAGTATGGACAGCAAGAACTTAGCGATTTGCTGGTGGCCTACGTTACTACCGATCGAGTTCAACGACCTCGGCAGATTTGAAGCTATGAGGCCGTACTTGGAAGACGTAGTCCAGACGATGATCGATCAGTATCCCTTCCTGTTCTGTGGTGAGGATGCTGTTGTGATGGTGTAGTGACGAAACGCGTTACTTAACTGTGCAGTGCATAGTTCTCAGCATCCATACGAGACTGCAGTATTTCTTGTGGACAACGGTGGTAGAAGCGGCGCGTCCAGCCGAGACCTCGCAATAGCGCGCCTGCTTCGTGAAATAACTCAATATTTCTTTTATACGTTGTCGACAGTTGCGATACAGGCGTAAACGATTGGTCTCAAAATATAGTTTGTTAGTTATTAATATTAAACTTCGCTTTAGCACTCGTAATACAACTAATACAAGTCCCACATAGATGCAACGTGGACGAACAAAGTCTATTTAAGTTTAGTCATTCGCATTCGTTCATTTCCGGAATGTGCGACAAGCAAGATTTTTCCTTGTGGAATCGATCGATTGATGGTCCTAAGATGATGGTTATTCACGTGCGTGGATTAGATAATACAAGAATATTAAGAGTCAATCCATGTGTCATAACAGTATGCATGTATCATGTTGGATGTATCCAGAGGATGTATTTATTGATATTGTATTAGGGATGTACGACTCGATATTTGATAATAGGGATTAGCTCTTTATGTAGTTATTAAGAAAGTAAGATCGATGTTGCTTTTTTTATTCGCTTTTTTTTGCTCCGTTTTTCCGTTCTCTTTCTTCGTGTCTTCTTGTCCACATTGCCAAGAACGAAAGTGCTGAGCGCAAAGTAACGACATTAATGTAGTCTCGTTAAAGAGACTGTTATTAGTATTTAAAGGAGGGTGTGTCGAGCCCACGTTTATGAAAGATACGAAGCGTATATAAAACGAGATTTATCGTCGAATATTATATATTACATAGCAACGATATCAAAAATGCCAGAATTTTTAACGTGTTTCCTTTTTAGCCAATGCACAAATCGCCTCTCGAATGTATTTACTTTTGCATTTCTATCGATGTTGATTATCTCGTGCAAGAATTTTTAAACAGTTTTTATCCGCGTATCAGGGCTGAGCGAATTCAAACGACGATACAATCCGTATATTCATTCCGTCTAAAAAAAAATGGTAAAGTAAAAACGAAAAAAAGAAACACGAAAAGCGTTACATATAATTGCACAATGTCTTGACAAATAGCGATAACATGCGTATGCGAAAACAGGATAAAAAAAGAAGAAGCATTTCGTACACGCAGCTCACACAGACACACATAAAAGTGAAATAACAAAATCGAAATAACTTAAGAAATATTTAGAGCTACGAACAATACTAAGATTTCTTAAAGCGGATATGTACATAGAATTTTAACGATTTAAGATACATACAAAGTTTGTAAGGCAAGACATTAAATTCATAGACTTTTTTTCGAGTGTAAAAGAAGTCCGTTTTATGCAAGGAGCAGACGTTTCTTCGTTCGTACCTTTGCAAAAAAAAAAACGCAGAAAGTATTTATTAACACGCTACTATCGCGAATAAGGGATTTAGGACCGACGATTCAGTTAAATGAAAGAGAACTACCGTCTAACGTTTTATATTTAATCGGCCGCGCACACGTTAATTTATTTTTTTCGCTCTTCGCTTTGAATTCACACGAATCCGCGGATCCAGCGGATCATTTTCGTAGGTGTGCCATAACTTAAACTCGATGTTAACGATCGTAACGACAGATGTATGCCTTTTGGCGGCTCAACATTCGAAAGTAAGCGTGTCGTTTAAGAGCCGACCGCAAGCGTTCGCGATCGCAATGTATTGCCGAGAGATACTTAAATGTCGCCTCTGAATGTTGGAGCCATTATGAATAAAAGAAAAAAGGAACAGTACACACGCGCGCACACATAAAATATACACACACACACACACACACACACACACATACACTTTTGTAACCCGAAGATTAATCGCAAACATTCCTGTAAGGAACGTCGATGTTACTTTATCGTCTCGCGAGAGACACGTTTCAATCGAATCGAGTCCGTAAAATTCATGAGAGAATTCTCGAGAGTTTCGCAAGAGAAGAAATAAAAAAAGAGATCTCTTTTTATCGATACGGATCCTCGTGAGAAACGTGCATCTCGCGAACTCAGCCACTCTGTATTTGTAAGGAAATCGTTGTAACGATATTTCTATAATCGACGCGTCGCGAGGACGCGCGCGACGGGAGGAAGAAAGAAGGAACGGATCGTACATTCCCCATTTAGTCGTAAAAAAAGAAAAACAGATTTTATACATTCGTACGTACGTAATTGTATAATGTTTCTTAAAATAAGTAGGGAAAGACGTCGATGTTTCACGTGTGGGATTTCGAAAGACGTCGAAAGACGTCGCGCCGAAAAAAAGATGTCAACGACGCGACCTATTCACGTCGATGAGCGAAGTGGTGCATGTCGGAGTAGTTAGGAACGCTCGCTTGGGAGATTTCAATACTAAGAGTTATTTTTATCTATTCTACATGTCTATTTTACGTGTATCGAATAGATAATTGAGTTAGAGCACTTAGGAAATTTTTCCCATGAATTAGATCGATTTGCACCAACTATTTTATTGTTTAAATTGTTTAAAGAATTAGACCAACTACTTGAAAAAATGAAGATTCTTTTTTTTAGAAAATTGATCAAATTAAAGGAAAAGAATAGAAGATTGAATAAAATAAAACAAATCACTATATAATTAATTTTTTTTATCTTGCGGCATAGCCATTTTTTTTTACATTTATTTAGAAAACTCTTCGAAAGTTATAAGAATATGAAAAAGAATATTTTTCATCGAAAGTATATTTTTATATTTTTATTAATACAAGTAATAAATAATTTTTTATTATTTAGCATAATAAAATTATATTTATAATATTTATTTTTATGTTCTTCCAGCTTGCTTAAATACTTTTGTGTGCTCGTGCACTTTAACATGCTTATATAAAAATAATTTCGTTAATTTCTTGAATTTTGAAGCAAAAGTATCTGCTATTTTTTTAATAAAAACTCGATTGTTTTCCTTCTACACTTATATCAAATCATTTCTTCTTCAAAATAACTGCATTTCCGATTTACTAAATAGGATCGCGATATCATGCAAATAAGATGAAGAGATTTTGTAGAATGCCTTGGTCTAATCCTTTAACAATTGCGTATATCTGTCTTAGCATCAATAGATTGTCTCCGCTTGACTTTTCCGCGTTATTAGAACTCCCTTATATTGAGGTAACACAATCTACGGAAAATGTATTGTAATTTTCTAACTAGAATTTTTGTCAATTCGCCGTTGGTGCAACAAATCTACCATGCGTGTTTTGTATAATACTTCTCAAAAGTTTGCGATCATTTCTTATATAACTATCGTTTATTCAGAAATTTAGCACAAATTATACGACTATATTGCGACGATTGAAGAGTGCGACAGTGACTTAACTCATTTAAAAAAAATCTCATGATTGAAGGAGGAGGAGAATTAAAGAATTGTATGCCAAATGCTATTTTATGATGAGACATCAATCACAAAAAAATTTCAAGTTGAGAATTGAATTATTTAAGATGAAGGATTAAAGTTCATTAAAGTATCAGCTTCTATACGCTTGAAGCACGAATTTTGTATGTTAGTCTGACAATTTAATTTACATACTTTTATCAATTCAAACAAACGTTTAATTCTATTTTGAAAACGAATACAATACTCTCTGTTAGACACTCTCTCAGTCAAGTTACTGAATAATTTCAATAAATAAATTGTTAATGAACTGGGTCACTGTTGCATCAAATCTTCCAACTTTGTCGCATTCTCGCATCCACGATGTAACGATTAAGCAATAGCAAAGAAACGAATGTAGCGATTAAATATTCGAAGAAATGTGTACTCGATGACGGGTACGTGTAGTGATTGCGAGATTACCACGTTCCACGTCCTTCGCACACCGTCATTCATCATCAACCTCAACATCACAACAACAATACCAACGTTAGTAACATCATCAACATCGTCATCAACGTCATCGTCATCAACACCAACATCATCATCATCATCATCATCATTGTCGTCATCCCTGGATGCGTATCCATCGAGCGTCTTCTCTCTCGTGAAGCCTAAGGAGGAGGAGAAAAATCACTTTTCTACGATACGTCCGTTAAGATTTCCGCTTGTCCTTTCTCGCTGTCCGAGGACGGCCCGACGGCGGCCGGCCTCCCCCGTCGAATATAACAGATCCTTCAATTATCGTAGCCTGTGATAAAGACGTAGGCGAAAATGGACCCCTTGCTTTTTCCCATTTTATTTATGGCATCGACTTGATGTACGAATGTATTATAGTTGTACAGTTGCATCGGGATGATGCGTATTGTAAACCTCCTTGCTTTCTTTGCATTTTTGCGTTTCTCTCCGTTCTTCTTCTTTCCTCTTTCTTTTCTTATTCGCGTTTCTTCCTTTATCACTCGTTACCATTTTTTGTGAGCTTTACCCGTCCTCGAACGTCTCATTTGTTGCCCGTTACCTTGATTAAATACTATGCGAGCACCCCTGAATCTACGGGCGGTGAATCGTGAAGAAATGTAAGAAACGCGCGAGAAGCGGCTCTCAGTTATGGTGGTATCGTTAATTTATTGCATAATATCGATTGAACTTTCGTTTGACTGATAAAATGAAACGTGGGATCTCAATTTTCCTCGTTTACGAATCGAGAAATATTCGTGTGCCGATTTCTTTCAGCATACTAGTTTAGCCTTTTGCGATATTTTATATTTTATACTTCGACCTTCTGCATGATAAAACGCAAAACGTATTTATAGCATTATATTTTTGTATTTCTTTTATGAAATAATATATTATTTGCTTCATTTCATCAAATTTTATGAATAATTTCTTTTTCCGGCCTCGTTTCTCTCCCGCGAGACCTACGTTTCTTCATGGGAATGTGAGCCGAACCGATGGTGTGTGAGTGCTTGAATGTGAACTGAGAATTAATATTTGAGATTTGATAACAATAGCGATAGCCTGTTAACCGCGAACTAATAATGAGAGACTCAATGAGAGAAAAAGTTGATAAGTAAAAATAAGTCAATCCCTTTTCTAATCAGTAGGAGAACGATCGAGATTGGATCTACGGTTTTATAAGAATCTTTGATAAATATTGGATTGCGGATAGCTGATAAATAAATAAATAATAATAATAATAATATTTAATAGCCGTTTGTATCGAAGGTGGCTAACGAGAATATTGACCAAGATAGGACTGCTAATTTCTACCTTCGCTGAAATCTTTTCAAACGCCTTCAGTTACGCGTACTGAAGATCCTGACACTTCGGATCTGTTCTCTTTATCTGCGTCTTCTTTTCCCTCCCTTCCCTGTCCCCTTCCCATCCTTTGTCTAACGATATGTATTTATTTTGTTTCTCGCATGTGCAGCTGAAAAGAACAGATCTCCAGCTTCTCGTGATTTGACCTAAACAAAATGCGCGACAAATACACGTGCGAAGCGATGGAGAAGGAGTGCAGCTCGCAGTGCTGCTCGCAAAGTATCGATGCCGAAACTCGCGTCCGAATCATCTCGTCGACGACGCAGAAAAATTTAGCCGATTCCTCGATTTCGGAAGACTTATCACAAACGTGATAGCCCCCACCCCTTCCCCCTCCCTCCCAGTCCGCCCAGCCCTCGCTCTTTCCTTCACAAATGCGTTTCCACCTTTCCTAAATTACGCGTTTATAAATGTCGTCATTTATATACATGTAACGATTTTTGCAAATAATCGGTATACATATATAAATATAATTATATATATATAAATATAAATAAATATATATATATAAATTATATATATATGAAACACGCAACGTGTAAATGGACGAAACCTGTCTTCGTTGTATCGATAGTCTTATATCAGACTTGTATATGAACGGAGGGACTTTTGATTATTAAAAGTTTCCTAGAGTAAAAAAAGAAAAAAACCGAGTTCTTTTTTCTACGTGGCTTATCGCCACGGTATACGTATAATTATAATATATAAGTGCATGCATGTCGACACGTCGATAATAATTTAAAAAAATTTTTTTTAAGTACGGAAAAATTCTAACATATTGTAAGCGCGAAGTGCATTATTGTATAGGTAGTTAGCAATTGTTATTTAACAATTTCGTGCGGTGAGAGCGAGAAATTTACTATCTGAAAAGAGTTGTGAAAGTTTTCAATTTAGCTTATTTATTCAAGCTATATAATCAAAACTTAATAACACTGCAGCATTACATATAATCTTATAATCTTAATCTTGATAGTTAAATCTTAATAATCAATAAGAGTAAAATTAATAATCTTACTCTTACTCTTTTGTTTATCCATTAGATAAATTACCATATCGTTTAGCCGAAGATGGAACAATCAGCCCTAAGAATAAAAAAAAAAGATAAATAAATAAATAGTGTAAATAAATAGTAATAGTAGTTTTCTAAGAATTAGAAAAAAGATAAAGTAATAGCTGAACCAAAATTAAAGTTAATACAGTGGTAGAAAGTGATATGGAGACAAGTCCATCAACAACGTATTCGAATACATTATCTGACATTATCTTCTGGTCGCCTTGAGGTCGCATCTTGTGTTATCAGATAAGTATTCACCAGACGTATAATAATAAGAACATGTGTGTGTGTGTGTGCGTGCGTGCGTGCGTGCGTGCGTGCGTGCGTGCGTGCGTGCGTGCGTGCGTGCGTGCGTGCGTGCGTGCGGGTGGGTGCGTGTGGGTGTGGGTGTGTGTGGTGTGTGTATTGAGTAAAATCGAAGATTTACAGTTTTCGATTTTATAGGCTCAAATGTGTTCAAAAATTCTCTTTTGAAATTATTTAAATTTTCTAAGAATTTCAGAAGTCAGAATTAAATGTTTTGTCAATCTAATTAAAGAAATTGCAGTGTCTTTCGGAACAAGATTTTTATTTCGAATCAAATGTGACTTATTTTATCTGACTATAATCAGCTAAATAGGCATTGATCTATCTTAGAATCGAAATCAAATCTCAATTTGCAAAAAGATTTAAGACTAGATTTAAAGACTATCAATCTTGTGATTTGTCAAACTCGTAGGATAAGAAATCGCATAGCAGCATGATTTTTTTCGGACACCGGGTATACCTACGTAGTAGTTGTAAGCGATGAACCAATCGCGACGGAAGCGATAAGCCGTTTAATTGGTACACGAGGCGGCAGGTTAACCAATCAGCGCGCTAGCGGTACGCCAGCCAATCAGCGCGCGACAGCACCGCGCGGATCGCGTCGCGTAACGCCAGCCACGGCACTTCGTGGAAGAGCCACGTCTACGACGACGGGTGGACGAACGGGTAGGCGGCTGAATACTGACAGACGTTTCTTCCAACCATCAGTGATCACACGATCCACTGCCGTGAGGATGTTGCGAAAGTGCCTGTTTGTCCTGCCGTTGCTGCTGCTCGGTGTCCTCGCCGACGAGAAGGATGTCCTGGAACTCACCGATGAGACCTTCGAGAGCGAGCTCGAGCGTCACGAGAACACGCTCGTCATGTTTTACGCACCATGGTAAGAGAGACTTCTTCGTTGGATCTGTTTTTTTCTGTCCGCGTTGTATCAACGCCTTTCTCTCGCATTTACGAACTATCGAGAATCCTACATTCGCAATAAAACGAAATATTTACGAAGAAGGATAGAGAGAAAAATTGCGGATAGCTGGGATTAGAGAAAAACGAAGCATTCGTTATTAATCAAGTGGAAATCATTTGAGAAGCTCTTTATAGTATAATTAATTTGTGTTACGTTGTAATACGGAGTCTTTGTTGACGATAAGATTCATATCTTCTATCGAGAGATATACTTTTTGCGTGTTTAATTGAAGCGCAAAACATTGGCATACGGCATTATTCAATTAGCTTTTGATGACGTATCCAAATTTCTGATATCTCCAAAATCTGTCGAATGTCGCGCGTGAACAGTTACCTTTATTTTTTATCTCACGATATTAAAACAGTTTTTCACTGTGTTAATCATACATTTTTTTCTATTTTATTTATCATTAATTTTTTTGTTCTTTTTTTATATTTTTCGCTGGTTGTTCCAGTCTTTTCTTTTTCTAGTTTTTACTATTTTGTTCAAAAGGATATAATAAACTAAAAAAAGATTATTTGCCTTAAGATTAAAACTTATTTTGAACACAGATATAACCAAATAGCAAAAAGTAGTTCTAATGCCTTTTTTTTAGAGATTATAGTTTTATGTAAAACAATAGTTATTGAACATTCGTCCAGAAGTTGAGTTTATTACTAAAATTAGCTTGTCACCATATTATTAATTATTTTTTAAGTGGAAGTTAATTATAGAATGTGTTATTTCATTGCCACAGGTGTGGGCATTGTAAACGTTTGAAGCCAGAGTATGCAAAAGCAGCTGAGCTGCTCATAGGTAGCGAGCCACCAATCACACTCGCCAAGGTCGACTGTACAGAGGCCGGAAAGGAAACTTGCAACAAGTTCTCCGTCAATGGTTATCCGACACTCAAGATCTTTGAGCATAATGAGCTCAGGTCCGACTATAACGGTCCTAGAGAAGCAGCCGGCATTGTTAAATACATGAAGGTAACATCTCGTGTCCTTTTATCTATTTATGAAGGTCTAATTGTACAATTTTCTTACCTGTGATTATCGTTTCAGTCTCAAGTGGGACCGGCATCTCAAGAGTTGACTAGCGAAAAAGGCCACAAAACGTTCCTAGAAACTGACGAAGTCGTCGTGATAGGTTATTTTGAAAAGGATGATTCACCATTGTCTGCGGCACATCATACTGTTTCCAAGAAGCTCAGAGAGAAAGTCAAATTCGCTCACACATCGACGAAGGAAATTTTGGACAAAGTATCTCATAAGTATGTATTTCAAGAATTATAGAGATAATTTTTCTGTATTCGTTTGTACAAAGAAAGTAACTGTTCGAGAAATGAAATGTATTAACTAAAACGCGCCTTTTTTCAGGAATGCAATTGTTCTTTACCGACCAAAAATACTCCAGAACAAGTTCGAAGATAACAACATTGTATACAAAGGCAGCGATTCTATTAGTGACGTGAATGAATTCGTTACCAAGAACTAGTAAGTTTCATCTTTTTATCGAAACTTTTAGATAATCTTGGAATCACTTTTTAACACCGACTTTGTTACAGCTACGGTATCGCCGGTGTACGCACTCGTGACAACGCGCAGGACTTTAAGAACCCTCTGGTAATTGCCTACTACAATGTAGATTACGTGAAGAACGCCAAGGGTACGAACTACTGGCGTAACAGGATCCTCAAGGTCGCCAAGGACTTCCCCGCGTACTCCTTCGCTATATCTTCTAAGGATGACTTCCAACATGAGCTGAACGACTTTGGCATTGACTATGCAAAGGGTGATAAACCAGTTATTCTAGCACGAGATGATAAGAATCAAAAGTTTGTTCTCAAAGATGAGTTCTCCGTGGACACGTTCGAGGCGTTCCTAAAGGATCTGCAGGCCGGTGCTTTGGAACCGTATCTCAAATCCGAGTCAATCCCAGATAGCAATACGGGTAACGTGAAGGTTGGGGTTGCCAAGAACTTTGACGAAGTCGTTGTCAATAACGGCAAAGATACACTAATCGAGTTTTACGCGCCCTGGTGTGGCCATTGTAAAAAACTGGCACCAGTATTTGACGAGTTAGGTGATAAACTGGTGGACGAAGATATTGAGATCGTCAAATTCGACGCCACAGCGAACGACGTGCCAGCGCCATACGAAGTACGCGGTTTCCCAACGCTCTACTGGGCGCCTAAGGATGCTAAGGACAATCCAGTCAGATATGAGGGCGGTCGCGAGCTTGACGACTTCATCAAGTATATTGCCAAGCACTCTACCGACGAGCTCAAGGGCTACGATCGCAAGGGCAAGGCGCTGAAACCTAGAACTGACGAACTATAAAACATTAACTGATGTAAACGATTACAAAGTTCGTTTTTGCATTTTTGAATGCATTAATCTACGAAGCGATCCGCGAGTTTTTCTCACGTAATACACAAAGCAACTCTAGTACATTCAAGAGCGAACAAATGTGTATAGACAGAAATAACATTTAGAGTGCAGATATCATGGGTTTTCCGCGAGACGTTTTGCAATAAGTGAAAAATGGATGTTCGAATGGGGGTAGGAGGGGGAGTGTCTCTAGCATATAGGATTGTCTACATCTACTAATTACATACTTTGTAACGATTATATAATGACGTGATAAAGCGCGCAGAACCGATTTGAAATTTTTTTTCGCAACATGCTTTCCTAGGATGTTTGGCGAATTATTAAGTTATACAGAAAGCAACACTCCATTCCAATATCGCGTATTTCGACTACTCTTAAGTTAAGAGATAATGCAGCGATTTTTGTTTATATATGAAAGAGCCAAAATAAATTGTTTTATAAGAAAAATACGTTAAGATTTTCTATTCTTTTTCCTGAAGCCAATTATAAGTTATCATTTATGATGTATATACGAATAGTATCATGTTAAAATAAAAAAAATAAAAAAAAAAGAGATACTAACGCAAATAAAATTTCTCGCTTTAACAGGTGTCATCTAGCAGTAGAGCTGATTATATACGTCATAAGAAATGTTTATTGTTAGTTACAATTTGTTATCATAGCGTTCGTAGGTTAATCGTACAGTCTTACATACAAAAGCTTAATTAGTAGTTTTGCAGAAAAAGGATGTGAGCCGGTAGAAAGATTTCGGAAGTCAAAATCAATGATCCCTTTTCCTTTTTCCTGATTCATAAAAATCGAATTTAGTATTTTTTTTTCTCACACACACACACATCGGAAAAAAACTGCCGATACTTCTCTCATTTCTTGGGTTTTTCTTCTCGTACAAATCAGTTAAACACGAGTCTCAAAATATCTCTATTTATGAAAAAGATTAGCTTATGACGATCACATAAGATCGCCTTTTATCGATAATCTTGAAGTTTACGGAGCCTTTTAGGAAAAAGTACTCGTGTGCTTGTATGTGTGTATATGTATTTGTGCGGACGTAGGAGATGCATGCATATCTTCTTTTCTTCTCTTAGCTCGTTAAAAAGAACGGTCATATCGAACACGCGTTCATCAATTTCATGTGACAGTATTAAAAGATCTTCCTAGACGATCAAGCCTGTTCTCATTAATTTTTGCTTATTGCTCTCTTTCTCTGCCATGCGATGGAAGTATATGAAGTATGGTGTGTAAACATGTGTATGTGTGTGCTCTGGAAAAACGGTATTTGAATCTTGATGCGCGTATGTTTATCGTGATACGCGAAAATATGGTAGAGTTTATATCATATATGTATATACACAATATCTCGGGTGCGTAATTGATACAATATACGTATGTACGTATATATAGATGTGTGTATACACACATCTACATACCACGAAACTCAATATAAAAAGAACACTTTCGAGCTTCGCAGCGACGCGCAACCTGTAGAGTGAAGCGTGTATTCGACACGTATTTCTCAAAGCACTCATTAACTCGGGCAAACTTAATCCCTTAATATACACGTCTTCCATTCTATCATCTCTTTTTCACTTTCTTTCTTCGCCTTCCTTCCTTTTCTTTGCTTTCTACGAATCCGTCGTGCGCGTGTTTGCTCGTGGCAGAAGTATCTTAAGTAAGTGTCGCTAAGCTTCTTTTTTTCCTTCAGATGTCTTGAAGAGACATTAGTTCCGTAAAAGCGTACTGTGTAATAACAAGATCTACTATTCGCTAAGAGAAACGAGGAGAGAACTTAGTGAACACAATTCCGCAGTCGAGCCCATTGAATTAACGGCCGAGAGAGGCATCGCGTTACGCGGCCGTTAATTCAACGTCATCTTTGTAAGAGACAATTTTTTCATTACAATAATCTTACAATAGATTAGACGGATCTATAGAAGACGAGTGTAGCATCATTCTTTCTCTTTTCATCTCGGCGTAAACGACAGCACAAGCGAAACGGGAAGAGCTCAAATGGTGAAACAAATAGGTCGAACATTGGTGTGAATCTTGCGAAGTAGCTCGGCTCTACAATTGTGGCACACAAAATCAAAAGCGAGATATATACGAAGTCGCCACGAGCGACCGATAATCTCCGAGTTTAGTATATCATACGCTAAAGATATCGATGGCGTATGTATGTGTATAAAAAAGCGCAAACCGCAAGTCCAGTCACGGTTTGGTCAGACACAAAGAACGCGTTCCACGAAATACATAAATATAAATGTAGTCGCTGTTATAATCTCCGTTATGTTAGTGTCATCGTACCATAATTATAATAAAGTAATAATAATAATAAAATACTAATAATACACACATTTAATCTAATTGGTATCTTAAAGTCCAAGTGATCTGTTGATCTATCTATGCGCGTATATAATAAATGTCCGTTTACTTTCTTTTCACCATTCAAGAGTCGCAAAAATGTAACGATTTTTAATAAAAAAGCAAGATGCAAAATTTAAAGTTCTCTCGAATTGTTTCTCTGAGTCTTATTACTCTTTGACTGTATTTCGCACGTTTTGCGTATTCAATATTTTGATATTTTATCTCAATTCGCTCAAAAATTTTTCTTTCATTTTGTTTATTACCAAAATAAAGAGACACTACGATTAAAAAACAAAGATGTAGAATGCATATAATAATAATAATAATAATATTAATTATATTAATAATGAGACAGTAATAATAATAGTAATAATTACTACAATGATAAAGATAATTGTGTACCGTAAAATGTAGATAGTTGTTGGTATAACAATCATTTTTTTGTTTTAATCATTTAAACTCGAAGCACAATTCATTACTGTTAAACATTACACAATCAATATAGTCATTACAATGTACATTATAGTTTTCCGTAAGATTATAAGTATACTTGTATTGAATTTACTTAGTATTTCTCGAGTCCTTTCAGTTTCATTGACAGTTTACAACATTAGGTATATATGTATTTGTCGACGCGGTTGCACCTTCTTTTTTGTTTTACTAATTTTTTGTTGCTGCAGTAGACTTGTTTTATTATGTAAAATAATTAAAGGTAAGATGTTATATCATGGTTTCCGCTGGGGATCTGCGGTATTATGACTAGCTTCTTTGCAGCTAGTTCCGCAATTCCATAATTTTGCCCGTAATCACGGGCTCACTTGTCACAACATCTTAAAGAAGCCTACATCTTCCCCTCTTCTTCTTCTTTACCTAAGATTTCAAAATATTTGCATTAGTACATGTATTAACAACGATAATAAATATTAAGCAATGTCGTAATATTAAAAAATATATATATATATATTGATAAATATTTCTTGAAATTTGAATATATCTTTTCATATTAACTCCCAATTTAGCGATCTGATTTTCTCATTTTTTTTTAGTAATTACTATTAGAATAGGTAATTGAGACATACTTGTAATGCAGCTCGAGTTGCCGTTTCGAAAACTTCCCTTACACCTTCCTTGCTTTTGGCAGAACACTCAAGGTAGGCGAAAGCATTGATTTTTTCCGCCATGGCCCTACCCTCCTCAGGCTTAACTGGCTCTTGTTTCATCTTGCCGAGCTCCTTGATGGTATTAGGATCATTGCGCAAGTCTTTTTTGTTTCCAACAAGGATAATGGGCACGTTTGGGCAGAAGTGCTTCACCTCCGGTGTCCACTTCTCGGGAATGTTCTCCAAGGAATCGGGACTATCGATGGAGAAGCACATTAGGATAACATCCGTGTCCGGATATGACAACGGACGCAACCTGTCGTAGTCTTCTTGTCCAGCTGTGTCCCAAAGAGCCAGTTCCACCTGTTTCGAAGAAGTGAGAAGGTCGTTAAAAGAGGAATTTTAGCAGATCTTTTGACGAAGGTAATAAGAAAAATATTTTAAAACGAGACGCACCTGTTTGCCATCCACCTCGATATCAGCGACATAGTTCTCGAATACTGTGGGTACGTACACCTCAGGAAACTGGTCTTTGCTGAACACTATGAGAAGACATGTTTTACCACAAGCACCGTCGCCTACAATAACCAACTTCTTTCTAATGGCTGCCATGAATCCTAAAATACAAAAGAGTATACGTGGTATGTATAGTGGTAGTGAAATAGAAAAATCATCACGATGTATGTATAAGTTTGACACTGCTCATTTAGAACATTTATCACTTCAGAAATGTATAAGAATATTGATTAATACGAAAATTGGAACGTAGTGGTATGATACATTTATTATAAGTTAGTGATAACTTTCATAATTGCGATATCAAAATCTTAATATGCTATCGTCAAATCCTCTCTACTGTAATATTATTGTATTATATATAGAAAGTACATATTTACATATATATAAAAAAGACAATATATATAAATTAATTTTATCTTAAACGACTAATTCGTTATTATCGATTTATCAATGTAGTTTTATCTGCATAAAGGGGGAGATAATACCTCAAGGTGAAATCCCGAGAGACATCTTATATATTTTTATAATTGCCAAAAAATGGGCGGTCCTCTACCAATAATAACTTACTGCTTTATAGATAGAATCCTTTTTTACAATTAATTTCGCAATCGTATTGTGTTCAATGCGATAACATTCGCTAGTTATGCTTTTATCGCGTTTCTCGCTAATTGTGACTCATTTGTACGAAGTACACATATTTTCAAACTGTTTCCATCCTACATATGAAGTAATCGGGCAAAATAGACTTTCTTACTAACATTATCTATACAATAAATAACGTTATGCTTGTTAAGTGCAAAAGATGAGCGATATTCTGCAAATTCAATCTTTCAGACGTGTACTTTGTGTCAATATATACAGTTTGGAATATCTTACAAACTAAGAGGTAACGTTAAATTAATATTGATAAAGAATTTCAATCAACTAATTACGATATTATATAGGAAACTATCAGACCGTTTGAACTAAAAGCATGCGGAGTGAAAAATTTGTGGCATACATATTATGGAATCATATTACGAAAAACAAAATATATCGACAAGATGCAAGAGATAGCAGGAAAGAATTAAAAATTAGAGTCAGTGATTAATTACATTATTAAATTTGTTTTTCTTATACAGCGTCACTTATTACAATTAGAGTGGAGCAGAGCAAATATTTGCAATCGAAAGCGAAAAGTAATACAAATACGAAAGGAGTGATAAGGCTAAAAAGCATTCTTCAGGATAGAGTTAGGAAGAAGAAAATTAGGATAAACCTTCGTGAGACTGTGTAACTCGCGTTATGTACATACACCTCTTCTTGTCGGAGCGTAATAAAATAACGTCTCAAACCTCGCAGGCTATAATTTTGTTCTTTGCTTTTTTCTTCCTCGATTTTATCGCAGTCTCTTGTCTTCACACAAGCCGATCTCATAGAAGATCTCTTCCTTTTGAGAGAATAAAAATGTCCTTTAGCTGCTTTACTATTTTACTTATGGTATCAATATTACTACTTACAAAGCAAGTGACAAGAGAGATATGTTCTAAAGTCCTGTAGTCTATTCGATCGCGCTATGAAAAAGTGGGACCTACGAGGACTGAAGTCTTAAAAGATACTGACTGGGTCGTACCTGATACTGATACCTGATAAAACATCGGTTTGCTTGGCAATCCGATGCATAGGTCCACGATAGTTTTCATCATGTTTTTAATCATTCTTTCAGCGTCTGTTTTAAGTGGACATTTTATGTTAGATATAGGTAAAGAAAGCTGCGAGATAAACGCATATATAACACATATTAATAAATGTGTATATATTTTCATATATATAAATTTCATATAAATATATATA
>NW_017306091.1:1818504-1820711 GCF_001594115.1 Trachymyrmex septentrionalis | reverse complement strand
ATATATATATGTATACATTCTACTTTATGTTAAAAATTGCATAAGTCCGAGATTTTCCTTCATTATAGATTACACGAAACTTGAAAGATACTCTTTTTTCACTCTTTCTCTTCTGATGTTAAAAAGAAAGAAATGTATACATATGATATATACCTATGATGTATACATATATATATTCTACACGGTACGTATATACTCGTAAATACATATGCTACGAGATTTTCAACAGGAAATTGTCAGTGACCAAGTCGATTCTTATGCCATCGACGACCTATGTACACATTTCAATTGAGATATATTACATTTGTTGTGGCTCTCTCTACATAAGATAGGGTCTTCAATATTTTACATTCAGAAGAACATCATGACATACGAAATGTAACATTTATAGTAATGCCTTGTATTGATTGGTCCACACACAAGGGCCACATTTATTATATCAAGTTCTTCTCGATCAAAGACTATACCTTATGCAGTGAAACAAAATGATAATCTATCAAGAGACTACATGCAAAGAAAAGAAGACATTGGTAAGATTACTGGCGGTTAGGCATGCAATATCAAATGTTGTATGTATTCATTAGAGAAGAACCATCCAACAAAACGTAAATCAAATCCAGTGGTGCACTGTATAAACGTGACAATGCGCTATGCAGAGTCCCAGAAGAATTCAAAAGGCCATCTCAACCTTCAAACGTTCAATGATCTGAAATATGGTTACCTATTACAAAAAAAAGCGAACTAAAATAGCGACTGGCTCAAGAACAAGTTACTACATGATAGCAACAAAGGGAGAAAAAAGCTTAGATACAAAAGTTTGGCCCCTCATGTTTTGTATCTCATCGCAATAATAAACTATGATGATATTCAGCAAAGTTACATAAAAGCGAAAGCACATGAAATATTCTTTATGAGGTACAAGAGAGTCGCCACAAGAATTTCTTCCTGCTGACAAAATGGTATCAGATATCGTTCCTTTTTCAGCCTCGAGAACGAAGCTGGCTGAGCGTTTCGCGCGGACGATCGCGTCCACGTCGATATCACGAATATTTTCGACACGCAGGAATGAGTTCTTTGTTTCGCAATTTACACACGTCGCTCACAATTTATCGGAAAAGGGGAGAGAGAGAAAAAGAGAAAGAGACTGTGTGTGTTTGTATGAGAGAGAATGAGAGAGAGAGAGAGAGAGAGAGAGAGAGAGAGAGAGAAGTACATGCCGCTACATGAAACGAGTGTCGATAGTATATTGTACGTCAAGCTGGGACCAACCCTTTCGTGTGTTTCTTCGAAACATAGAGTTCCACGAGGACGAGCACGCGATCGGCGTCAGAAGACATGCAGCAGTCACCTCTGATGACCCCTAAATCCAGTTGCCGAGCGCCTCTCCTACGAGGACGACAATATTGCTACCTCGGGAGGGGTGTGTGTATGTGTTCCTTTCAATCGCGCTTGTCACTCATTACACCCTCTGTGCTTGAAACAAAAGGAAGACGTACTCGCGGTTTTCGTAAAGATGAAAAGTAGAGATAGAATCATAGAGAGAGGAAGCGTAGAGTTAAAAGGGACAGACCTCTCCGTCTAAATCTCTTTTCACACTTTTTTGCATCTACAACATTTCAAAAGAGAGTGAGAAGAGAAAGAGAGAAAAGTAGATAGATAGAATATTATAAAGTTTAAGAAAGTATGTCTAAAGCGAACGAGACCTAAGGAGTGTGTCTCTCAGCTAAACTAACCTATACTTTCCACCGCGATGAGGACGGATAGCGAGTAACGGCCAAGGTCGCACTGTCGCGGAGGCGAAAGAGAAAAGTAAGCGTGCGCGCGCGCGCGTAGGAGAGAGAGAAAGAGACGAGATTTCGTAGCGAATATTCAAGACGCCATCGATGACGCGAGTGCCTAGAAGACGCTAATGATGACGCGGGATTCTCGGGAGACGCCACCAACGTTCGGGATGTTCAGGTCCGCCCGTTCGCTCGCCCTATCTGCACTCACCTGCACTCGCTCGCGTATACGAAGCGTCCGTACGCGGGCACTCGCGGCGACACGGAGAAAGGAGGCGAGGTGTAGAAAGTGCTGATCGAGAGTAACACAAACCTCGGTAATCCAGGAGCGCGTTCCTTTTAGCCGTCGCGGATTCTCTTCTCCTCTCTCTCTCTCTCTCTCTCTCTCTGTCTTCTTTCCTCTTCACCGCGGTCGCGAAAATCCTC
>NW_017306091.1:1814752-1818404 GCF_001594115.1 Trachymyrmex septentrionalis | reverse complement strand
CGTTCCTTTTAGCCGTCGCGGATTCTCTTCTCCTCTCTCTCTCTCTCTGTCTTCTTTCGTCTTCACCGCGGTCGCGAAAATCCTTCGAGGATCTTTGCGCGGATGAGAAAGCGGAGCGTGGTGCGAGAGCGGAATCGAGAATGGAACTTAGATCTCCGGAATCTCCCCGATGCTGAGCACGTTCGCGGCGCAATCGCGTCACGTCAGAAGCGCGCACGTACCTCAGAATTTGTTTACGTGGGGGCGGAGGGAGAAGAAACGTCGTCATCGGGCAACATCCGGCACGATCGAGACCGCTGTCACGAGTCAGCCGATCGTAGATCAGCCACACAATTACGATTTTGGCATGGAGGATTTCGGGATGGGGAGGAGGGGAGGGGCGGGAGAGAGGGAGATGGGGGGGGAGAGAGAGAAAAGAAAGGGGAAGAGAGGGCTGGTCGAGAGAGGCGAAGCGATAAAAGCACAAGGTGTCTGTTCCTTTTAACTGCACTCATACGGTTTTCCTTTTCTAGAAGAGCTCGCACCACTCGCGAGAACTCGGGGGAAGGAAGAAAAGGGGAGCGACGGCACGAGAGTGCGTGGTGTGGCGTAACAGGATACACACGGAACAATCGTCGCGGCAATAGAAAGAGAAAGAGAGAAAGAGAAAGAGAGAGCGAAAGAGACGTTTACTTACTGGACTAAACGGCCACGTAGCGTCAGGTAGAGCCCGAGAACATTCCAAGAATTCCGTCGCACGGATTTACTTGCTCGGCTCCGCGGCAGTGGTGTGGCGGCGGCGGTGACGGCGACGACCAAGATAACGATGACGACGTGGACGTAGACTAAGCACGAATCGCAAGCGCACGACCGAACTTGCGAGCTGAGTCGCGGAATTGAACTTGCGAGCTGAGTCAAGACACCCGTTTATTCGAACTTCAGAGCGCGCCTCGCCGTGCGACGATACCAAGCGGACGAGATTCGCGACGCATGGCACTCCCTCGAGAGCTGGCGCGACCTGCTCTCTCTCTTTCTCTCTCTTTTTCTCCCCCTCCCCGTCTACTTATCCTCGTCTCGCTTTCTCCTTCTCTCTCTCTCTCTCTCTCTCTCTCCCTCACGGAGAAGGCGGCTCCTTTTTTTTTCCCCTCTTTTTAGCACCGTATTAGAGGAGCCCGACGTCCCGGTGGGATCTCCAACGCGCCCGGAAAATGCTCGCGACGTCCGCGCACACGACGCACCACGCACCCTCTCACCACTCTGGTCGGCGTTAATTTAAGATATATTTGCGTATTTACCTGAAATCTTGCGACAGAAAATCAAGAAAATGGCTGCCCTCGATGGCCACACCTCAATCTGTTGAGTGTACGGCGAATGGCCGAGGTGGTGGGGCTGAGCGGCGACGGCGGCAACTTCAGCTCGTCTCAGGGACGTACCAAGCGCTAGTGTACTTAGGGACGATTGTAGTTTCGCGAAACCGGGTCAATGATTTTTAATTTATTAGGATAAACGGACATTGATTTCACGCAAATACTATTTTTTTATATGTCTTTATTATTCTTAACATGTCTTGTAACGTGACGGTAAATCGAAAATAAAGATTAATTAATTGATTATAATTATATGACTTTTTCCAAAGAAATGATTCTTATAAGCATATTTAATAACAATAAATTATATTTGCGTTAACAGATATTAAAATTACTCAATTCCAACATATTATCTACATCTTATCCATATGTTGCACCTCCTGCACTAAAAAATTAAAAGGATAAAGCATATAGTGAAAGAAATATTAAGAATACAAATAAATATTAAATATTAAAAGTAAAAAATCAGAAATAGAGCTTAAATGATTAAATACGCAATGAAAACAAATAAGATGTAAAGATATAAATGCCTTATCTATTGTGCGTTATATTTAACCTCTATTCCTAATTTCTTTATTTCTATTTAATATTTGTCCTGTTCCTAATATTTCTTCTATTGTAAGTGTCTAAATAATATGGAGAAAAAAGGAACAAAGAACAGAAAAATCTAAAGATGCAAAAGAACGTGTATTTGACGGTCTAGATTTCTACCGAAAAAAATGTTTGCGAATTCCAATTGATTTTCACGAGTCAAGCGATAACCATTGATCGTAAAAACCGCGGTGAGATCCACGAAATGATTCAACTGGATCCATTTGGAAATTCGCCACCGCTTTCGGGGCCGCGTGGCGCCCGCCACTCATGACGCCTCGCTCCAGCCCTGCTTCCGAAACCGGCGAATCACGTGTTACCGGCGCGCACCGCGCACGTCACGGACCTGTAGAAGGAACTTTGCGCACACTTCACGGTTCTCGCTTCGTACCGCCGTCACTTGTAGGTGGATGACGGAAAGGGTTGGAAAATATATAAATAAGCGGCTGTCCCTCCATCGTTTCGTTGCATTTGCCGTTTTTTGTCGTAATCACGTTGTGTTGCGACATTTGTCAAAATTTAAAGAAATGAAAATGCTCAAAGTATTTCTCGAATCTACAATTCTCTTTGCGTTTTAAGACCGTTCGAATTAAAGAATTCGCAATTCCGTCGACTATTGCAAAAAAAAAAAAACGGAAATATCAGAAAAATAAATAGTTGCATAAATTTTAGCGTAAAGAATAAAAATTAGTTATTTGATATAAAAAAAAAGATGTAGTTTTCAAATATTATAGAAAGTAATCTTTCGAAATTTTTTATCGTTACAAGAGAGAAGAATTGGATATCTATTTAATAATTACATCATAATCGCGAAGGATTAATATACACGAAATTTACGTATCTACATTTTTCCAATTGTGCAGATCTTTTTTCTTCTTAAGCGACGAACCAATTTCACGCTGATGCGTGAGAGATGCGTGCGTGCACGTAGTGTGTCATTAACCGGCTTATCAGCCGGATAAAATAAATGCCGGCGTCAAGAATTCCCCTCCCTCCCCCAATTGCTTGCGAAATGAAATGGTCTCTTATACTTCCTATCCCTCTCCTTTCTTTTACGGAGGAATTCAAGGACGCGGAGACGGGATTTCTCGGTGATGACGTTCAAAGGAGTAAAGATTCGAATTAACGGACGAATTAATAAGTAATTCGAAATTCTTCATATACGAGCTTCATGCGTTAGTTCCGATTCTTTTTTTTCCAATAGTACTTTACAGCGTTTTATTCGCGAACGGACTTTGACAATCAGCTGATCCGAAAGAAAACCTATGAGAAATCCGCTTCTAATCATGGATCAACGTTCGTGCGTTCCCTTATCAATAAACAATCATAACCGACATATACATCTGCGCGTGCGTATTCGTAAAAGTGTATATGCGCGGGTGTAGGTAATGCGCGCGCGCGCGTAGTGGCCAAATAAGAATGATGTCATCGCGTGACGCACGTGGAATTGGCCAGCGCTGATGCTCAGCCGGCCCGAACCCGTGGAATATGGCCGTTAATGAAACCTACGTATATACGAGTATCTCATCCGAAGAAACCGTATCCGTTGATTATCAACGCGTAGCGAACGCTCATCTTACAAAGATACCGCTGATAAGCCACGCTTCTTCGACCGCGATATATCGCGCGCGTACAGCTTCCTTTCTTCTTACGAATAGAAAGCGCATCGCGCGAGTACTTGCGTGCTCTGTCTCTATCTAGTTCAATTAACACGT
>NW_017306091.1:1814181-1814652 GCF_001594115.1 Trachymyrmex septentrionalis | reverse complement strand
AAAAAAAAAAAAAAAAAAAAAAAAAAAAATAATAGAAAGGAAACAAGAGATGTAATCGGTTCTATCTAGGATTCTTTAGTTATTTACAGCACAAGTCAGAGACGAGTGTGTTTGTCGGAAGCTTTTTATTTGTTTGTAACTTCGATTTTTTACTTTTTTTCGTTTTTTTTTTCGAAATTGTCTATTGATATCTCACAATTGGTGAAAAATTTTCCAGTTGTCTAATTGGAAGAAATACGGCGAAATAATAGAAAAGAAATCCGAATATTTTCTTTATGCTAGAATTTTTATTACAATTTGTTAGTATTAGCACATTGCCGTTATTTTCAATATGCAATGTGCTAAGAAATTCGTATATTCGAGAAACGTGAGATTGATGAGATAGTAAATCTAATATGCGGAAAAGTTTCCGTTTTGTGTTTAGTCTAAAGATTTCATCAACCAACAATCATATGTAATGCAGTAATTACG
>NW_017306091.1:1810952-1814081 GCF_001594115.1 Trachymyrmex septentrionalis | reverse complement strand
TAAAACGTTGACAGAAAAATTAAATTTCATATATATATATATATATATATATGTAATATGATATAAATAAAATATTAAACAATGATTTGCAATTCGGTTGGTATCATGAATTCATGTATATTTCGCGTCAATTGAACGTTCAGTTATTCAACCGAGACATTATGAACAGTTGTGTTATATAAATTCACGCGCAATTGTCATTCGTAATACAGTGCATGATCTAGAAATAATGCCCTGGATGATGCGGAAAATTGGGGTATCGCTCAATTATTATAGTCACTCAAATTATCGTGACATTAAAAAAACATTTTGTTACGTTGTATCAATCTGTAGCATGCTATAAAAAATTGTACAATAGCTAAAGAGAAGATGAGAAGAGGAGAGAGGCCCGATGTTACACCCGTAACGGCTAATCTATGAAATGAATTCTATGATATGCGCGCGTTATCGCGTAGATATATGATAATAGAATTATCATTGAAGCTGTAAATCTTGCCTCACGGCGTTCGTTAGAAAACGATACAATGTACTGATCTGTAACTACGAATGAGAAAAAAGTCAGCTATGATGTCCATAAAGTTCATGTCCATCTATCACACAACCAGCCGTACTTTAATTTTGTTGCGGTGGTTCCGGGTCGTTCGGATTGCCGCCCATTTGCCGTCTCAGCGACTCGATCAATTCGGGGTTTGCGTTCTGCATTTGCTGCGCCAATTGTTGGCCTCTGAAATATTTATATGCATACATACAAAATGTACATAAGTCACATCATTCATTTGCTACAAGGATACAACTAAAAAAATAGAGTTTCCCAGAAAATAAGTTTAAATATTTTGAATCATTAAAATTTTGTAATATTAATCTTAAAATGCAATTTTAATGTATAACTGATTTTAAAGAAATAAAAGTTTTTTTTTTAGTTTTGTTGCAGATCAACATCATATAACATTATCTATTGAACTAAATGTCGAAATTTTATTTTGTTCTATCAAACTTACGCCTCTATGAGTAATTCCATGCGACCACCCTCTTCCACGTTACCAGACATAAGATTACACATCATGTTCTGCATAGCTGGGTCGGATAACATCTGACGCGCCATATTCATTAAAGAAGGATTACTTAAAAGAGCGCTCAAGTCCATGCCGGGTAAATTAGGCAGAGACTGATTGACACCTAATTGGGCCAATTTCTCTTCTGCCAACTGCAAATTGTTTCGATAACTTTCGTTATCCGGTTCCATCGCTAAGGCTTTCTCATAACTCTCCTTAGCCTCTTTATGCCTCTCCAAACTTGAATATGCTAAACCTAACCGACCGTATGCCTTGCTGTATGACGGATCAATAGAAAGCGCCGTATTACAGTCTTTGATGGCTAAGGTGTGATTACCAAGTTTGCTATGAACAGCAGCTCTGTTACAATAATACACTGCATTGCGAGAATCTAATGTTATTGCCCTGTAAGCGAACAAACTAAAGTTAAAAAAGAAACAATATTTACTCAAATTAAGAAAGAAAAACTGTATACTTTGTGTAATTGGCAAGCGCTTCATGATGCTTTTCTTGTTTCATAAGTGTATTGCCTTCGTTTTTCAATCTTTCTGCTTCAGCCTTTGCTTCTGGTGTAGCTTCTGGACCCAGAACCGGCGCGGCATTCTCCACTGCATTTTTATAAATTTGATACAGATTTACATTTGCGGGGGCATCAGAAGCTTGCACATTATAAGCACTCTCCAGACACTGGATTGCTACTTCCAAACTCTCTCGTGAATCAGCAGTTATATCGCCATCTTGCAATTGGTCTGTCAGAAACTTGACAATCGACGAGACTAGTCCCTTGACAGCCATCAGTACTCAGTGAAAAAATGCTCCTAAAAACAACATCCAAGATGTAATATATTCCATTATGCCATATATAATATTAAATTATCCTGCAATTAGTAAATAAAAAATAGTAAAGAAAATTAAAAGAAAAACAGTATTGAGACACAAGAAAGACATATCAAAGTATATATTTCTTTTAATGAAGCATCAATAATTAAAAAAACTAAGACTGATTTCAGATCAAACTCTAATCGACTTAACCAGTAATTAACTTATCAAATAACATTTGTATTATCTTATTAATAACAGAATTATTAATTTGTTGTTGTTCAACATATGGAAAAGGATTACATTATGGACAGCAAGTTACATAGTTGAAAATTATTCTCCTGTTTTAAGAAAACTTTAATTCTGCTGGCTAAGTTAATCACCAATTAAATTTATCAGAATCCAGTCGACGTCGCCGTGAACGTGGCAGGCGATCAACTGTCGGATTGCGCTAATTCATCCTCGGTCAACATAACCAAAAAAAAACAATGTAATGACAAAGTATCGCCGAGCGCGCTCTCGAGGATCAAAGCGGACACGGAAGGGCAAAGGGATTCTCTTCAAGGATTCGACTCTCGATATTTCGGGTGACCGATGCCCATAAATGTTTCTCACGCGTTTCACCTAAAACGGCATCAAACCGCTAAACCTCGTGGATATCGACGTTCGTGACAGCTGATATGAATGAATGTACGTAGCGACCACGATTGAGTACGTCGCGAGCAAACGTGAGATAATCACACCTTTGTCTCGATCAACGGCCAACCCGGAGCCCGGAGCAGGAACGAGCACCGAACGAAACACAGACGGAGGAGAGCCTCCACTCGCGCGCACGTAGAGTGAGGTTCGAAGTTGTCTGTCGAAGTTGCTTACTTCACTTCGGTGCGGTTTGCGCGCGCCTCGCGTACCAACGGCGAACTTCAGTTGCTTCCGCTGTGCGAAATGGTGTGAAGTTGGTACATGACTTGACGTGTTTGTATTTCCGAAGAACGGGATCTGAAATGGAAAAATGTTTGGGTATACAGCTGTGTAGTCAGCGAACAGAAAGCTTTAAAGTTCAACTCAAGGGAATGTCTTATGGACCGAAAGCTGTACGAGCAGTATATAACGTTTCAATGTTGTTGCATTGCTTCCTTTCCCAAAGGTATGTGAAAAATCCAGCTGAAGCATGTAAAAAAAGTATCAACGAGTTTTCCACAGTGTACGATGTATATTTTGTATTGCAATTCGCATTGTTTTTTTTTACGTATGTATATAT
>NW_017306091.1:1794591-1810799 GCF_001594115.1 Trachymyrmex septentrionalis | reverse complement strand
ATATTATATATATATATATATGTTTATACCAATAAAATTAAAAAAAAAGATATTGCCACTTTAAAAGTCATAAACTTAAAAAAAAACCAAGTTACCCAAAAAATGAAAAAAAAAACTATTTTTCAAACTCGAGAAAATTATTGACTAATTAAATAATATTGCGGCAATAAAAAGAATATGATTAAATGTTATTTTTGTCATTTTTGTTTTATGACTTTTAAAAGATATTTTTGGAGTTGGGACGATTTTTTTATGAAGTTAAGTTCAATTTTGATGACTGACTTTACTTATGCATGGTAATAATTTGAAAATTACGTTTTTTTGATTTTGCCATTTTTTAAATAAGGAAGAGAGTGATATATTTATAATTCTCAATGATCATATTTTACAATAATTAGATTTTATCATGCAAATTTTATTCATAAATAACGTTTTCAATATATAATAAGAACAAAGTTCATTGATTAATTTTTTTTTGCATATTGATTAATCGAATGCAATAATTATAAATAGTACAAAATTACTAATAATATAAAAGAGTAAATATATGTACGTATTAATAATCATTATAATTTATAACTCAGTCAAATTAATACAGAACATTGAAAGAATGTTAAATGTTGAAGTGTGAATATTTTTTCGACATTATGCATTTCATGATGTTGATGCAACATTTGCAAAATTATAAAGTTCAAGGTTTCTGATGTATTGATTCAACATTAGCCCAGTAATAAGAAATAGATTAAAATAAATTGAAATTTTGATGCATATATTAAATCCATTGAATTAATTAAATAAAAAACTTTTATTTAATTAATTCAACTGAATTTAATTGTATTGAAAAACTGCATTTTTTTTATAATTTTGAATTGAGCAAATATTCACGATGCATAGAAAAAGCTGATATTATTTTTAGATTGAAAAGCATAAAAATATGCTTTATGCAATTCCTGTAAATGAATAAAAATGCGTTCGAATGTAAAAAAAATTTATTTTAACGATTACGAATGCACATTTCTCAAAATCTGACTCCATTTCAATTCATTTCAATCAGTTCCATTTACTATGAATGTGCTACGTGGGTGATTTGCTATATCGATTTATAATAAATAAATACTTATTAATATATGCATAGATATCTACAAAATTCAAATTTTTATGCGGATCTATAATTTCATCGCATTAATGTGGACCCTGTTTTACAATGCGGAAAATTATGTTGTTGTCGTCTGTGCCAGTCAAAATATAATGATTGTTCATGTGGTAGAATGGCATCATCGTTCGTAAGCCATTCACGGCGTGTTGCATTTTCATTTGGAATTTCTGAAAATAATTGTGATTATATGTTATTTAATCTTAGAATTAGTTTGTGTCATTGTATAAGAAATTCTCTAATGAGAGAAGGAGAAAAAGAGAAAGAGAGAAAGAGATGAGCGGGGAAAAGTGAGGTAAAGAGGATTCGTTTCTTTTATTTATAAACAAGATAGTAAATTTACCCCGGCAAACATATATTCATAAATATAAAACTGTCCACTCTGTGTCGTTACAATCACAAACACATCGCTGTTGCCATACTCTGTAGGAGAAGATAAGTTTTGTGCATTATCATAAATAAATCATAATAAAATCATATATAACAAAATCTCAAACATAATAATAATCGTCAATAAATTACACAGAAACATGACATAAATATACGTTATGTACGCCTTCTAATTATATTAATTTATCATTTCGATAATCATACCATCGGTGTAGAAATGCTCAATCCCGGTAATCTGATGGAAATGAAAAATACTTTGATAACTATAAAAATTTCGAAACTCGGGATCGTATTTGTAAATGTTCACTGCGTTTGTATCAGGATTGTCCAGTAGAACGAAATAATCTTTTTCTTGTGATAGACTTTTTACGTAACGACTTCTGCTTGTAAATGTTCTCAACTGTTCAAACTACATCCGAAAAAATAAAAACGTTTTTACATAAAGGAAAATTAAATTAATTTTTGTATAAATTTTAAATTATTTTAATTAATTTTTTTATAAATAATTTTAATATTATGCTCGTTTTTATATTTATATAGGATAGTATAAGTTCTAATTTTCATATTTTACAAAATATAATGTCAATTGTTTTATTTTAATTATTTAGGCAACTAATTTATTTATACCTTTTGTATTGTTGGATCGAATCTGTATAATAAAGATTTCAAGGACTCGCCGTAACAGCCGATGAGAAGAAATATTTCATGATCGATATTGAAAATCTGAATGGACCAAGCACCATCCGTAGGAATTTCCTGGACTAACGTTGCGTTTCTCATCGAATGCACTTTATAAAGCAAGGAATTTGTACGATGTGTTGCACGTACTTTATCATAGTATATCGCCAGAACTATATATACATCGCCTGCAAATTAAAAATTACATTAATTTTTTAAGTTTCGTTAACATTTCATTATAATTGTAATGACAAATTTTTTAATGTTGTGGTGCGAATACCGTCATGCTTAAAAATTTTGGCGTCCTTTAGGTATCCTTCTATTTTATGAAAAACTTCTTCGTGATTCATTCTAAAATTTTCTATCGTCATCAAGGAAATCGTAGTATATTCTGGCCTGGTTTTCGTCGAGGTGCATTCTTTGCTGCTTGAAACAGTATTCGTCATTACATTCACACCGAACATCTCGCCTGGATCGTGAAAATTTTTCACAATTTCCCCGGCGTTTACTTGCCACTCTCGTATAGTTCTGTTCGTGCCACTGAACTTAATGACATCAATCACAGACTGATACGTACACGAACAGTTGTCAAGTAGCCCACAAAATCTTCCAGGCTGCTCCCTATACATATTCAATCTGACCGTATTCTCGTCAAAATACACTACGTCGATCTTACTGACATTGGTCCCAGGTATCTCCAAATCCTCTTCCTCCTCGAGATAGAAAAAGATGTTGCGCAAGGTTTTGGATATTTGCGAGCTGTATTCAATATTCTGTTCGATTATTTTCCAACGTTTCTCCAAGTCCTCAATAATATTGTCTACCTTTCCTTTGAAATTGTTGGCGACAGAACGCAGATTCACGCCGTTCACTAATCCAGAAGTACTTATGTTTTTAATCCGAACATCCGCCTTGAAAATCTGGTAGAAGAGATAATTGAAGAAATGCCAGCAATACATAAGTTAAAATTTTTAAGGAATTATTTCTTTTTGGTATGTACATATATAAACATGATTTTATTGAACGATAAAGTTACCGCTTTAATTCTTAAATATTAATTCAGCTTGAATATTTTGTAAATAATATTTGCGTCAAATTGCAATGATTTAAGTTGATTTTAAACCCATAATTTGAAATCTTTTAAATTTTTCTTTAGATTATATAAGAAGAATCTATGCCTAACAAAATTTTCTTGCAATCTATTTAAAAATTTTAGGGATTCTTTCAATATTGTACTAACAAGATCACCAAAGATGTCGATATTTTCATCATTTTGTACACCGTTGTTATATTTTTCCATTATATTGACATTATTAATTCGTGGCGCAACAACGTCTCCATCGACTATCAAGTCCTCTTTGAAAGTCTTTGCGCCATCTATTATTTGCACCTCGTCAACGTCATTAAGGACAAAATTAGATGGATAAATTCCATTAATTTTACTTATATTTGCATTGCCTAAAATATGGTAAATAAGATAATCAAATTTTTCCTAAATAATTTTGCAGTTAATTTTTTCTAAATAATTTTGCATGGAAGCTCTAATTTTTCTTAGTAAATTCTGTAAAAGTTTGTCATTTTTATCAATATTCGTATTATTTAAATTACAAATTGAAATAAGGAAATAGTGCCATCAAATTATAATTTCAATTTAAATGAACTTAATTTAGATAATTATTAATTGCCAATCATTTACCTGTTACTGTAACGATACCATTGAATTTCATGTCGCACGTAATTTCATGATCTCCGCTAAGGGTGACACGATCCTTTACAAACTTGTCAAAGTCAATTTTATCCAAATTTTGTAGATACACATCACCCAGCACTTCGAGCTCCTCGAAATAAATGTTGTCCGGCAGAACATCATTGGAACGGACTGCTGCGTTGATGGACGCGTTGAGATCGGCGTCGTTTACGTAGAGTTTTTCGACCGTGATATCCTTGAGGAATGTTAACGGACCAACAATCATGTCGTCATGATTCTGCTTAAAGACAGAATTATTGAACTCGAGGATATTCACATCGTTGATATTGGCAATACCCAGATCGCCGTTCACTTTCAAATTGTCCACGACAAAATCTTCCTCGAAGATTTTCGTTCCGTTGATCTCGATGTGTTCTCCGTCGTCGATCACGGCATCCGATATTATTTGTTGAATTTGCTCGATGTCTGAATAATTACCTTTAACCGCCCACGCACGAACGTCCTCTTCAAAGATCACTTTTCCCGTAATAACTTGGTCTTTATCTTTGGTCACAGCGTTATTTAATAGATAAGATATGGAGGCAGGACTGGTTGAGTCTGTGTCCCAGGAAACGTTTCCATGGACTTCCAAGAGGTCGATATTTTTTACGGGAATATTTAACAAGCTATCGTATAACTATAACACAAAACAAAAAAAAGAAAGAGAGATTATTTTTTTAAGAAAAATTTGGAAAGATTAATCTTAAAGATATAGTTTTGAGTTTATTAAATGTAACTTGAAAGACATTTTAATCATTTTTAGAGTAATTTTAAATGACTTTTATGATTTACAAATAAACTAAAAATTCTTTGAAGGCATCTTTCAATTTCTATCTACTTAATTAATGTCACTTAACTATTAATAATCAATGTACAAGTCAGGTTAACTAGATATTTTTATTATATAATTATTAAAATAAAAATCTTTATTTTTACTTCGTTTACGTTGCGTCCGTTCATCTTTGGAGTAATCACGTCGCCTTCGACGAATAGATCGGTGAACGTTACATTGCCCGTGATTGTCAGAGGCTCGTCCACCCACATCAGTTGCGAAGCGTTTTGTTTGTTGATAAAATCCACTGTGACATTGTCGGAGATGACAACATCAGCAGTGAAGTGTCCTGTTATCGTTTGCTCCTTTGATTTAGAAAGAACACTGGCGGTCCAATCATTGAAGTTGCGTCCACGAAGAGATTCTATCGTTATGTTCTGAACTACCAAATCCTCGATGCTTCTTTCCGACGTTATCACAATGTCATTCTGCGACAGTTCCTCTAAGAAGCACTCGATCGATTGCCCACCCACTTGATCGACCATCAGATTCTCCACCGTCAAGTCACCGTCGATAACAATTTTAATCGATTCAGAACTCATCAAATCTCTCAATCGCGTCTGATTTATCTCAATTCCATTCAATTTCTCCACTTCCAAATTTTGTACGTGAAACTCTGGTACCTTTAAGAATGCCAGCCGATGATTGTCGTCGGTGCGAAGCCCGTCTTTAAAGAAGACTTCGCGATGATTAAGAAAACGAACATCGAGATTATCAACGAAGACGCGACGTGCTTGAACAGTGGGAAATTCCACGGTTTCTGAGAAATTCACACGCGTTTCATTCATGATGTCGTTCACATTAACGCCATTGAAAGTTAGAGTAATGATATTTTTCGCTCGGAGAGTTTGTACGTGCAACTTTTCTCGGATCGTTAATGAATTTGGTTCAACTTCGAAGAAATTATCGTGAGGACCGTTCTCGTGAAAGAATTGATCGACGTGGAAGTTCTCGAAGCGCAGATTAGTGAAATCGCTCGGTATTTCCTTCATCGTAGTATATAGAAAGTCGCTCTCCGCGAAACCGTTGAGGTACTTAGTATCGAGTTTATCGATAGTGAATCCGGCTTCCAAGGTAATCTTTTCGGTGATTGTCTGATCGGTAGATTTTGTCCAGTATCGATCGAACATGTCGATTACGTTTACCAGATTATCTTCCACGAAGAGCTTCGCTGTCTTGTCGATCATGATATTATGAACATGCAGATCACCCAGTATCGTGACATTTTTGTAGATCTGAAGCCACTTGTCGGGCATTTTTATCATAGATTCATTCATGTCGATCACCAAATTCTCGGTGACGATAAGATTCGCCAGCTTTAATTTACCTTCAAAAAAATGGAAATATGTAAATATTGAATATAGTATTATATGAATATCAGTACTAATCGTGAAAGAGAGAATAACTTTTTGGAGATTGGGAAAAGTTGATTAATTAATGGTATAATTATTCTAACGCATTTATATTATTATATTAATAATGTATAACTGTTAATTATTTTGTCACTAATTAATTGTTAAAATCATACTCGCTGTAAACTGTCACAATTGACAAGTAAAACTAGTTAAGAAATTACCCTTAATAACGTTCTTTCGAGACTTTCGCGCAGCTTCCTCAACGGGCACCCCATTAACTCTTTCCGCATACAGATTTTCAATGTGTAACGCTTTCGCATAGAAATCATCAAAACTCTGATTTGTTGTCGTTGTCATGAGTTTATCGGCAGATACACCGTTCACCATTTGTGCCGTAAGATTCATAATTTGCAGCGAGTTCTTATACGTGATCGTACCTACGATTAAAATATCATCAAATTGTGATCAGCTATATATAAGATCTGTCGCCAATTGTTTCGATTTTTGCATAATTAAAAATATAAAAACAACAGACTGTTATACTTAACCATTGATTTTCTGAGCGCGATTAATGATGAATAGATTGTCCATCAACTGATCGATGATTGTCCCATTCAGGCTTTTAATTTTCAATTTTGGTACTGTCAAATCGGAATGCAGTATAAGAGTATCGTTTGAATACTCGACAGAGCTGTTTGCAATGGCAGACCCAATTCCTTCGTCATTTTGTAACAGCCAATCTGTAGAAGTATTGTTTATACAAATCGATATGTATAAAAAAATATATCGCATTATAGAAATTATTCCTCATAGCAAAAAGGTCACATTTATATCACAATAAACTCACAGTAGTAACGGATAAATTATGTCATTGTGAGATTATCAAAAAGTCACATTATTACCTTGATTTGTATAGCAGTGTTATATAGTTAAGTGTAACCTTTATCATAGCTGCATAATAATATTATAGCGATATCACACCTGCGACAAAGTGAACATTCACACTTACGATTTTGTTGCGATATTATTGTGAGTTCTTTTGCTATGAGGGTTTTTCAAACTTACATTCGGGCGGTATTCCACAGAGAGAGTCAACTTCAAGATCGTGTATAATGAGATTTTTCGCACGTAACAGATTTGCGAACTCTTCAGTTTCAAAGGGGATTATCTTCTCCGACCGCATATCCACGTCGTTCACGAAATCCACTTGCATTTGGTCGATTTCCAACTCTTCCAGATACACATCGTTAGCTATAATCTTTTCTTTGAATGCTTCCAACATATCAGCAGTCGTCTCTTGCAAATTTAATTGTTTTGCCTGGACATTGTGGACATTGCGATCGAGTTCTTTCAGAGCTTTCGCAATTTGATGAGGTGACAGGATATCTTTTTCAGTCACAACCTCTGCGCTGTCCACAATGCCGGATCGCAAGATCAAACTGTCAAAATTCACTGGTTCTAAAATTGTCAAATTCTTTGCAGCTGGTAAGAGCAGCTTCCAGGAAGCTTTAGCTTCTTTTACGGCTGACATTCTCGCTTGTAATGTTTCGATCAAATCCGATAAGCATTTTCTTGTTGCATCGGTATTATTCACATTGTTATCTGAAATTTTATTTTAATCTTTTTGAATCGCCAGGCTTGATATTTATTTTTATAACAGTATGAAAAAAATACTTAAATGATTTGTTTAATATACATATAAATGTGCCTCAATAAATGTAAAAGAGTTAATTAATGAGATAAAAATTGAATACATTCCATGAATATCTTTATATTTTTCTATATATTTTATTAAAAAAACTTATTATTTCAAATAAAGTATAACAAAAAAATATAAAAATAATATAATTACGAGATAATAATATTATATACGAGTACACTTCTTTTATGATAATCGCTTTTTCATGACAAATGAAAAAAATAATTATTTACCTACTGGTACCAAAGTCATCTCAACCTCCCATTGTTCCACCCAATATACATTTTTTTCTACAAGGATTAATGTTAAATTTATTATATGTTCGTTCAATAAGACCATTATATCAACTATTTTCTGATTATCCTTAAAGAATTTAACATTCTCACTTTTCCAATCGGATGTACTGTGAAATTTATATAGCTGGATAATATTCTGTAAATTATTTGTCGCATTATTAACGTATCA
This sequence comes from Trachymyrmex septentrionalis, assembly GCF_001594115.1. Classification (NCBI taxonomy): domain Eukaryota; kingdom Metazoa; phylum Arthropoda; class Insecta; order Hymenoptera; family Formicidae; genus Trachymyrmex; species Trachymyrmex septentrionalis. Next base: position 1,802,480 of record NW_017306091.1, on the reverse strand, counting down.
CGCTTCAATTTTCAGTTTATTTTAATATTGAACAATTGTACACTTACATCGTGCGCTACAATTACGAAAGTATCGCCGTCTATGTGAAAAATTCTTATCAGACTATGCGGTTTGATATCAGGAAGGCTGAACCAATCCAGTAATTCTTCTCCTTGAAACAATACATTCCAGATTTCAGACAATGTCCTACTTTAAAGGAAAAGAAACAAAAGGAAGAACTTTATCGAATGTTACTAACCGTCCCAACAGAATACATCGCTCGGTCCTAAATCATTTATCATCAGGATGAAGTTGAAGTCGCCGTGGATGTAATGATGCACCGACGTCGGACGTGATGCACCAGCGGTGGACAGTAATTGTATTCTTACGATGTTATTGTCCTTGAACTCGTACACTTCGGAACCGATCCACGGATTCTCGGCGTAACTCTGGGCGAACACGATGATTGTTGATTGTCGGTGCTTGAATGCGGTGACCGATATTGCGCCAGTCGTCTTCACATCATCGACGGCGTCCATGTACGTACCGCTCCATCGGTAGATCCTGCAATTCAATTGAATGTGAGAAAAATAAAAATTTGAAAGAAAGAAATATTTAGTTCGATATATTTATTTTTACTGCATTGAGAAAAACGTCTGGATGAACCAGAAGATTATGATTATATCAATTAAAATTTTGTTTATCTCAATTATAATTCTAGTAGCTTTAACCAGAAAATTCTAATTCATTCATTTTCATCTAAAATTTCAATTAATCCAACTAGACATTCTTCTCAGATATATGTACATTTCAAGACAAGACACGACGAGAAATTTAAATTTATTTATTTAAATTAATTTAATTTAATTTGTCTCTCTGTTTTTTTTAGGAATAATATCACGAGACTCACACGGATGATATGGAAAATTTGTGGGCATTATTGACGATGATCAGATAGAGTTGATCGGCTTGTGTGAAAAATTTAGCATCTACAGGGATTTGTTTGTATCCAATGGTATGACGGAATCGCAACGGCTGATTCGATTTTGCTGTGTGAATACTGCATAAACTGGGTTCGTAACACACTAATAAATAGCTGGTGTCCTTCCATATGATACTCTACGATATCACAATCGATGCAACTCGTTTACATCGTGTACAGTGGATTGTAAATAAAGTTAAACATATTAAAAATATTTATTACAAGAAAATATTTATGTAATATAAAAAATAAAGTAGATTATATTATATTTTGCAATATTAATATTAAATTTTATAATACATTTTTAATAAAATTAATATCAAATATTAAATTTTAATAGTGTAAAATTATAAATTTCATAATATATTTTATAAGATAAAGATTAATTATAATTAAAGAGTGATTTATACCCTGACAAATTTAATGACGGTTCCCTTTTTGATCCGATAAATTTCGCGTAACGTGTCATAAGTCTCATTCCAGGCAGTTACATTGAGAGAAGGTGCCATCACGCGATTGCTGTCGAGAATGAATACTCCGTCGAGCATATTTATCGCAAACGGCTGATAATCGCTTGTTATAGGAACTCGCCATGATCTGTTCCAGTGAAGACTATATGATTTTTCTTGCACTGTAATCAAACGTCTACTATTTTTATCTCTCGATAAAGAAATAATTTTTATTTGATTATGAAATTATTTCTATTTAATTTTGAGTATATTATTATTATGTGTTTAATCCTACCATTTGCATAGCATTTTTTAATGTAATTATTTACATACAGTATCTTTGACATCTTAATATCATATTTTGTTGTTCCTTTTGATGATTCACAATTAAATAAAACTTAATAATAATCTATACACCTTTCAAAGATAAATGCAATTTTTTTAAATTTATAAAACAATTTGCGTTAAACGTAATAATGTTTACAAATATAGCATTTAATGAATTTATGAATTATGATTATTTAAAAAACAAAATATTTGTCGTTAAAACAAACTCGTTATGCGGATTTACCTGGCGCTGTCTCTTGGATATGTATTTTGATGAATTCTATCTTGGATTGCCGTAATTTTTCGTCGAGATATTCGTTCAGGTCTATCGCGTGCACGGAAAGTAACAGTAGAGAAATATAACTTTCCAGCTGTAATATGATAGATATTGAAACTGAAGAAATGTTGCGTTTAATTGTGATTTTTCTACACACTGAAAAAGATAATAGTACTCACGAATAGAAAGAAGAGTTTCATGGTTTTGTGATTTTGATCACGGATACCGTAGCCGTACTGAATCCATTCACGGCAAAGGCCGTGCGAATATTGAGAAATTTTCGGAAACAGTCCACGTGATATTCGGGTGACCTTCTTGATACTTCGCGCATATGAGAAGCGAGTATTAATACAGTAAATGTAAATACGTCAATATTATGAAGTATAAATATGAATGTATTCCCCTTTTAAATCTAATGATACATAGGCAAGGCAGAAGATAAATATACGTACTATATACAGAATATGTACAAATATCTTATTGGAAATCAAAGTTATAATTAACGGATATAATATAAAACAGATAAGAATTTTTTTTAAAATTTGTGACGATTTGCTCTAAAAGAAACATGAAGAATTTGTTAAAAAATATGTATTAATTTGCTGGCGTACTGTAGACAATTTGCTTACTGGATACCTGCATCTAGTGCATGTCTTGATCAAATATACTTTTATATATTGCAACATCTCATCAAAGAAAAATAGAATATAAGTTTATATGAGGGAGGGGTGGGAGGAGAGAGAGTTCATTTTTGTGTGGCTATGCGTTTATTAATTTTGTTATATTAATTCTGTGATGCATTCAGAGAGAAATGGACAAAACAATATTATATCAATCGCCGTGAAATGTGTCGATATTCTCTAGGGAATCGAAAACCGAAATAGATGTATAATATGTAAGATACACAATTTTTTCTGCTTTTTAGAATTGTAATACGTTGATAGAAGAGAAAATTCGTATTTATTTATTTTTTAAATATAGTTAACAATAGGAGAGGATAGTCTTTATAATCTCTTTCTCTACATATATTTTTGTACATCTTGCGTTTAGAATAAAGTAAAAGTTTCCCGTTTAAATTTCGAATAAAATTAATAAAAAAAAAAGATTACGAGAATAAAAATTGTCCAAAATAACATGGAACAATTTATATAAGATTCAGCAAAAATTTCATCGGATTCTTTCGAGACCGTCTTCGATGATAACAAAACAAGCAAAGTTTAAAATCATCCGCTGTTTTAATCCTTCAAATTCTAACGTTTTTAACCGCCAGAATTACATAAATCCAATATTAAAAAACAATGACGTTTATACCACAAGCATCGTAAAAAATCTCATTTCCAAAATTCAAATCATAATTCAAACGCGATTCAAATCTTCGCGCTTGCGCGCGCTAGGGAAAAGATTGCATCGGGACGAATTTCGAACGTTACGTTTGGCGCGCATGCGCGAGATGCGAAGACGCGTGCGCACTGATCCAATGCGAGGAGCGTCGCGTCCTCTGATTGGCTAGACGGTCTGCGCGACGAGACACGGCGACGAACGGCGAATCGCGGGCGCGGTCTCGACCGTCTCGAACGGTCTCGAACACATAAGAGATCGGTGGCTGGCACTCGGTCGACTGGTCGACTCAGACCACTGTGCCACTGTGCCGTCCAGTGCAAGTAGTACGCGCTACCGTGTTCCGTTACAAAGTGGAGGAAACCGAACGGTCAGATTGAGCTGATTGAATCGGGTTATCTCCGTCGGGCGCCGGTCTTTTTCTCGGCCCTTTCCCAGTTCCCACTTTTCCCCCGTCGTCCCGTTTTCGTTTTCGTATCATTTACGATCGAGTGCGGAGTTCCCGTCCGCCGCCGCGGGGATACTCGCGGACGCCGGCGCGCCGGGAACGCAACGCCGCGAGATTCGAGAACGCGGCCGCGCGCAGCTGCGTACGCGACCGAGAGGACGAGAGTAGAGTACGAGCACGCGCGTCGCGTGCGTGCGTGCGTGCGTGCGTGGCTTGCGTATGTGTGTGTGAGCGCGTTCGCGCACGCAAGCGAGTGATTCCGAGATCGTCGAGCGGCTCGGGCGCTCGCGTCTGTGTATGCGAGCGCAACCGCGTGCGGGCGGTTCCCACACAACGTCGTTCGTGCAACAAGTGTCAGGAGGCCGACACTTGGTGTTGGTAGCGGTCTTTAGAAATTGTGCGGTGCTTAATACGGAATACGTGTGCATGGTGCTACTGGATTAGCGCGTGTGACGGAGGGATCGCTCGATCGGCGTCCAACAATCGTTATCAATCAAACATCGGTCGCCGTCACTATCGTCACGACGACGAGCTGAGAGGAGGATCGTCACCGGCGAGGGCGCGGGGATGGGCTGCGCCGTGAGCACCACCGGCGAGAAGGAGGCCGCCGAGCGGTCCAAGAAGATCGACAAGGACCTCCGCGCTGATGGCGAACGCGCCGCCAGCGAGGTCAAGCTCCTGCTGCTCGGTAAATGCCCGTCACGATAATCCCCCTCGATACGCGCCGATTCCTCGGGTACCAACACCCTCGCGCGTCTAACGCGCGGAACACGTAAGATATATCGTGACGGAAAATCTTCGGGCGGACTTCCACCGGTCGTTGTCTCCCGAACCTGGTTTCGGTGTTTCCGGTCCTCGGATTTTGGAAGATGACGGCAAATTTGCATCCCCTGCTTCGACGGCGCGCCTATATATTCCGATCTCTTTCTTTTTCTTCAGTCTTTCTCTTTCTCTCTCGCACACTCTCCTTCTTTCTCCGTTCGTCTCTCTTTCCTTCTCCTCACACATCGTCTTGTCTCGTATCGCGCGTGTATCGCGTATCGGACACACCACGCACCCGCCGAACGCTCCCGAAGGCGCCGCGTAGCCCACGATCCGCAAAATCACGCCTGTTCCTCTTCGCTTTCTTCCTCTCTGAATCACGAACGCTATAAGAGAATTATTATCATTAGATCTGTCCTTATTCAGCGTTTATTCTTCGTTTCTCTAATTATTTCGATGTATCCTTTCCATTTTGGTGTTATCAAGATAATAGCCATAACATATCATAAGACATGACTTCAGACATATCTATAAAGATCTGTTATCAACCGGTTGTAATCAAGAGAAGCCGCGACAATTTTCAAATCAATCGGTGAGATTATATTTCTTCCAATCTACGCTACGTAGATCCGCTCGCCTTTCTTCTTGCCTTGATGATGAAACATTTTTCTCTTTTTTCCTTTCAGAACCTTGGAGTATCCTTCACCTTATCCAAGGGGCGAAGAATCCTGTAGAAAAGAGTCCAAGCTTCCCCAGCAATTTCCTCCCCCCGTCTCTCCCTGGAATCCTATAGTTTCATGAGTAGAACGGAACAAGCAACTTGCGTGCCAGAGAACGAGAGAAAGAGCTGAAACGCAACGGTTGATATTGCGCCTAATTCAGACGACGAGACTCCTTTCCTAGCGTTTCGCGACACGGTGCCTTTCGGTCGGTTAACACGCTCTCGATCGCACGAATACAGGCGTCCCTCTTTCTAGCCAAGCGCTTCCCGCAGTGGCGTGCATGTGTCACATTTCACGTTCCTTCTACGGCTAAAACGTAGACGGCCACGAAATTGCGATACGCCGTATTTCAATTCTCGCATTCTCTCGGCCAAAATCTGCTTTGTCGCTATGCGAGTCCTTTTAAAAAAAGAGAAATTACTTGTTCCCCAAAACGGGAGCGTTCTTTTAACAATAGAATTTATAATCGACTATATGCATTCGTACATCCTGCTTTTAAACGTACAGAAGGATTATAGAAATTAATATCACACATGGAGAAAGAACGAGTTTGCTGAAATATCTAAATATTTAACTAAATACAGATCCGAAAATAATTTTGTTCGACTGTTAAAATAATTATGTAGGAAACTTAAGCATGATAGGCAACGTTTCGAGAATTTTTCTAACAATTAGCTTTGAACAGTCTACATAATTATTTTGGTATTATTTGAAGTCTACAACACAATTATTTTCTGATCTGTCTAGCTAAATTTTTTAATACTTTAATAAAACTATTCTTTTTGTACAGTGTCTGGGACATCGAAGTAATAAATTCAAAGCAATTTTATTCATTTCGATTAAAGAGCTGGAATTAAAAAATGTATGCAAAAAAAAATAATTATGTATCATTCAAATGATTCATTTCTCTGCAAACATGTTTTTAGTTTGCAAATTAGAATAAATGTTTTTCCTGTATACGTCTAATACGCTACGAATACATTTACTTTGATATTTATTATTCGTTATCGCCAAATGTCGCATGTAACTGATTCAATAATAGTACTAAAGATCCAGTATTGTTCAGGATTGTCAATGTGTTCAACAAAATTTTGAGATTCTTGACCGACATTGCACAATGTGGAATCGCGGATGTAGAACGCATGCATCGTTACGGGAAACTTGAATCATCGGCCGCGTGTGAATCACGAGATTACGTCTCTTTGAGATCGCGCGGAATTATCTTCGTCTCGCTTATAGGAAAAAAAAAAATTACTCTTCCTGGAAGGGGAAAACGAGTACTAGTCTTTACGATGACTGGCGGAACTGATCGTTAATCGGACAAAACTCATCGACAAAGACACCGATGATTAATCGGTTAATTGGATTGATTACATATCTGGCAATGTGCCGATTGTGAGCGTTTTTGCATAGAGTCGCATTGATTCAAAAATAGCGAGTCGTTACGATAAATGAATTGCGGCGTTAACAATGCACGGCATGACAGCGATTTTAATTATGTCAAGGAAGACTCGAGAATTTCTCTATCTCATGGTCACGGTATTTGATCATTTCAATGTGACACGATATTTTATTTACATTTGATATTGTTTGATACAATAATATTTAGCATGATATATTCAATATAATTACATATATAATCGTTGAATGTATTTATTAAATCCTCATTATTTTACGTATTATATATTTATACATATCTAAATTCAAGGTGCTGGGGAGTCTGGCAAATCTACGATAGTAAAGCAAATGAAAATAATTCACGAGACCGGCTACAGTAAAGAGGAATGCGAACAATACACTCCTGTGGTATACAGCAACACGATACAAAGTTTAATGACGATAATCAGGGCCATGGGGGATCTTAGAATCGACTTTGCTGAGCCTAGCAAAGCGGTAAGTCTGCGCATCTGTCTGCTAGATCGTTATGAAATATTCATTTTTAAGAAAAATTGCATGCGAAATTCAATTCAAATTCTTTTTTTCTTTTATCAAGATAGTCATTATCTTTGATACACTTTTTTCGTTTAGAAAATGTAGCTCTCTTTTTAATTTTATTTAAAAAAAATAACTTCTCAGAAAGAATAGCTTTATTTACGGAATTTATGGTAGACGACAAATCTTTTACATCAGTCTACATTACGTGCATTATTAACTGCACTTTCTCGTGCCCCACTGGCACATTAGATAATCGGCCTTGTTTTGCGTTGTAGGATATGGCACGACAATTTTTCACCCTAGCATCGGCAGCGGAGGAGGGCGAGCTGACCGGGGAACTAGTGTTATTAATGAAGCGATTATGGCAGGACCCGGGACTGCAGCTCTGTTTCTCGCGTAGCAGGGAATACCAGCTCAATGATTCGGCAGCGTACTACCTTAACGCACTTGACCGCATAACGCAACATAATTATGTCCCGACACAGCAGGACGTTCTGCGAACGCGCGTCAAAACCACTGGAATCGTGGAGACACATTTTTCTTTCAAGGGCTTACATTTTAAGTACGTTGTCTATCATTATTGTCTATCAAAGATATTTAATTTATTTTAAATAAATTATGAATCATTAATTATTGAACAAATTATTCCTAAATGTGCGTTATAAGAAAT
>NW_017306091.1:1766276-1794491 GCF_001594115.1 Trachymyrmex septentrionalis | reverse complement strand
AAAACGAAATGATTTTACTATATATAAAAAAAATATTTTATTATATCTAAAAAATTCAAGATATAATACATTATTTCCTCTTTGCAGAATGTTCGATGTTGGCGGTCAACGGTCTGAAAGAAAGAAATGGATACATTGCTTCGAAGGCGTCACTGCGATCATCTTCTGCGTTGCTCTGAGCGGCTATGACCTGGTATTAGCGGAGGACGAGGAGATGAATCGCATGATAGAGTCGATGAAGCTGTTCGACTCGATTTGTAATAGTAAATGGTTTGTCGAAACGTCTATCATACTGTTCCTGAATAAAAAAGATCTGTTCGAAGAAAAGATCACCAGGAGCCCACTCACTATCTGCTTCCCGGAATATAAAGGCGCCAACACCTACGAGGAGTGCGCCTCTTATATTCAGATGAAATTCGAAAATCTGAACAAAAGGAAGGATCAGAAACAAATCTACACGCACTTTACGTGCGCAACAGATACGTCCAATATACAGTTTGTGTTCGACGCCGTAACCGACGTAATAATCAAGAACAACTTGAATAATTGCGGATTACTGAGTTAAACATTCCAATACTCGATCAGTAAATTATCGAAAAAGAAGGGATATATCTTAATATGTTGACGACTCATTAATCTTCGCGAATGCATTAGAGAATGACGAAGAGACTGATCGAAAGTTTTAAGAGGAACGTGTCCGTAAATACGAATATATATTATGCGAGGATTTTATTTACATACACATACACAAACATACATTAGGCTTTTGAAATATTTTATCGTGGTATTATGCAACTCTATTTGATTCTATAGTTTTTAATGAAATATTCTTTGTAAAAAATTCTGCGTAAATTCATCCGAATTTCTAGTATAAATGTGTTACTCGATCCTTAACTTATTAATTTTACATTCGGTGATTAGACAACGAAATATTCTCACATTACGAACAAAGTATTCAATATATTTGGGAGTTAAATTGATATTTCAGTCTGATGACTGAACATTTCGCGTTGTCGCCAAGAATGTTTTTTATGCACTATTTATAAAGTAATCATTATTTTTGAAAATTATTTTTGAAATTAATTAACATATATATTGATCTGATTAAATAGATTATATTTTTAAAAGTATTTTTAAAATTCCTTATTGTTATATGTTTATTTCTTTTTGAGTTAATAAATTTTCATTATTTTTTTGTAAAAGATGATACTTGCTTTTCGTGGCCATGCGCGAAAGAAAAAAAAGAAATTCGAGGCGATAATGTTAAATATATAAAACGTATCGTTTACTTATACTCCCGATTAAGAAGATCAGAAACATTCCTTTGTTTCTGTTTTCTAAATGTAATTTAACTATACTAACTTAGATAGCTATTAATTTAGTGATATTTCCTTGTATATAATTTATTAAGCTAAAAATAATTACGTATTAAGTAAAACATATTTCTGCTCATCTATCTACTTGCATTATAATGACAAATAGAAATTAACATCATGATGGGCATCGAACACAGCTCTCTGTGCATCTTTCTTTATAGTATATATTTATCAATTTGAGAGAAAAATTTTTGTACAAGCTTCTCTTTTTTTATATACGTATTAATAAGTAATAAAACCGAGGGATGTTTTCATTCCTCGATTCGCCAAACGGACGTAACGACAACGTTAGCATTAGTACACGAAACAAGTCAAAATCAAATTTCTTTATATACACACAGTTTAGATCAATAAATGAAATTTCTTCTTTTTTTAAGAGTCAACGCTTTCTCCGTTCCCGATTGATCTCTTTATTAGACCATTCAATACATATATACATGTCCAATGTTTTACATCTTGTACAGGTGAGGATCGATCTAACTGATAAAATGCATCAACTATGCACGCAAGCGTGAAGAAATGCGTGTTGCCAAGGTGCAGGACAAAACCCGTATCGTACATGTAATATAAGTGTACATCGGAAACAATTTTCTCTTATATTGGCTATACATTTTATTATACTAATTTACACATATGTATACGTCCACTTTCCCGCGATTAGACCCACGTTTACTTAACTGAACTGGAAGTGGATAAAAATTAAGGTCTTAAATAGGAATATGTACAATTTAAAATGGATATTTTCCAGCAAAGGTAATACACTGTGCTGAGTCATGTACAATATTTTTCAAAATGGATGAAATTCTAATCTTAGTTTCTGACAATATACCATCACAATTTACAGATTTTTATTAATCGTTTATGTTATTAATATAATAATAAAAACCACAATACATCAGTTAGTATAAATATGGTTTTAATAAAAAAAGAAAGAAGAAAAGAAATTTAAAGAAAAAGTTCAAAAATATTTATATTAAAAACAAATAGACTTATTATGTTAAATGATATTGGAGAGAGAGAGAGAGAGAGAGAGAGAGAGAGAGAGAGAGTGAGAGAGTGATGGGAATTACTGACATTTATAAGAAATTTTTTCAAATTAATTGTAAAGAGAATTAAAAATCCTTTTACGGAATTGAAGTAGATCTACATAAAATAAAGAGAAATGCGAGGCAGACAATTTTTATACTAAAAATGAAAAAAAAAAGATTTTTTCCTGTATTGCAATTTACATAATGTATGCGCGCGATATAGTCTAATATAGTAAATTATGAACCACAAATGAAGTGGTTAAGATTTGATAAAACTTGTAATGATGCTATCTCCTGCGTGAAAGCAGGATATAATATACTTACTTGCAAAAAAATATAGACTTCTATTTATATATTTTTTTGATATTATTATGCATATTACGAATTATTATATTACTCATTATTATATTACTATTTTTACGTAGAAAACGATATCACGATAGAAATAGACAAATTTTTCAATCATTGAACAGTAACGGAAAACCATTTTAAGATTCGTAGCGTCCCCCTTAGGTTTATCCTATGTATTTTCACTTCAAATGATTTTTCGTTATCTAAAAGCAGAGTATAAAATAATAATATACTCATCTGCAAAAAATGTTAATGTAACAACAGTGACCTACAAGATATAAGTCACTGTGGAATATATTTTTTTGCAAATGAGTATATTATTATTTTGTGAATGAATGTATCATTACTCTGTTCTCAGAGAAGTTCTCAGTTCGAAGATAAGCCATACAAAGGATTGTTAAATCTTCAGCATGGAAAGGTTATGAAAAACGATTTCAAGAGGAGATACATAGGATGAGCCTGAAATCCTATTAATATGAATCGATCGCTTTTACGCGGAGCCACATCTTATTCTGACATATATGATGATGCAGGATAATACTACGTTCAACACGAAATATTTTAACTGTAACACAATGTCGCACTGCTCGGCAATATAAACATTTAAGTACAAAGCATGCAAAATGTTTTAGTTATCAACATTTCAAGAATTATATATTTTTTGCAAGTGAGTATATAATAATAATAGGTTTGTTCGTGTTGCTTGTATTTTTTGCACTCGGCATCTTCGTTTTCTCTCTCTTCACGTCCAAATGTATATTTATCTTCTTTCAAGTGCAAAAATTTTGAGGGATTTCAAGCAACGCAATCAGACTTAATGTTATTAATTGTAATAATGTGACAGTATGACACTGTGTTTAACCTGTTGGAAAACACCCATAAATTAACATTTTGGCTGCCATATCATACGTATTTTCTTGTGAATTATGTTGCTTACGTAATGACTATTCTTTCATTTAATCTGTATTCGTTATTCCCTCTATAAATAATGTGACAGTCAAAATCGTAGGATATTTGTATCATAATAGGAAACATGATACTATGTTCTCTGGAGAATAAAAATTGCGAGGCGTTAGGAAAGAAATATAGGTGGGCGTTGGACCCGTTGGGACGGACGTTCTAAAAATTTTGATGGAATGTAAAATATAGGAACTTTGAAATTAGAGAAAAGAGATATATAAACGAACATAATTACAAGATGACCTTAAATTAATTAAATTAGCCACTTTCCGCATCGCGTGCAAGAAAGAGGAAATTCAGGGCAATTATAAGAAATATCTTACCTTACATCTCTGTGAGAATACTGTTGTGTTTGAGTCTACCATTTTCCTTATGTTACACTATGCTACACACGATTAATTGTAAAATTAAATTCGCTCCTCGGAGTCTTAGTTACATATTTTTTTGGTAGTTTTTACGCTACTAAGATACCGTGAAGACTCCTAAACCTTAAAAGTGACTCTAACATTGAGAATTAAAATTTTAAGTTATTAATATATAATACAAGCAGTGACAACTATAACATTATTACCGCAAGTATTACGCTGTTTAAACTCTGATGATTATATTAACGTGTTCGTGATATATCCAATTTTACAACGATTTCAACGGGCTTTAAATATACATTTTTAAATCTGTGTCAACAATTATAGATGGATCTTCGAAACAATAGCCGTTCGCGCCACTTTAAATATTCGATGCAAAAACAATGATTTCTCGCGTGTTATCGCGAGAACAGATCAACACGATTATATTACCATCAACATATAGAAATACAAAATACAGTGTTCGATAAGCTCAAGAATAATCTACGAGTACAAATTTACTATAATTAATTATATTTGTGATCAGAGATCGAAATGACTTGCAATTACTCTGACTCGCGATGACCACCGATCGCTTTCAGAATAATCACAGAACAGATTCGGGATTCTTAAATATGCTACGCGGATCTGTAACTTAGTTTGAAAGTGAAGACTCGCCGACTACTGTCGTCTCGTTTAATCTCATAAATAATCACACGTACTAGATTAATGCTAAGCGTACCGGAAGTCTGGCCTAATAGGATTTATGTCCCATTTATGCGTCCTATCTACTCTTTCGTCTCTCTTTTAGTGAGGATTTCTGGCCGGAATGGGCGGCCCACCGGTGGTTCTTGCTGGGACGGGTGGTGGAGCGTTCGATGGGGGTAGACTCGGTGGTGGGTGCTGCGGAGGCGGCGGGGCTTGTCTATGCGGCAATGGAGGAGGTACCGAGTTGGGCGGTGGTCTACTCAATGGTTCCTGAGGACCGTCCATACGTGGTAAAGGCGGTGGTGGTCGATTTGGTATGGGGTAGCTGGGCGATCCATCAAGTATTTCCTCGTATATAGCCGAATCCGGCGAAAGTCTCTCGTCTTGTCGATCATCCTCTATCGCATCCGCAACCGGTGGTGTTACCGGGCGCGCGAATTGGTTGGGAATCACGCTGAAGACACCCGCTCGTGGTATTTGCTTTCGCTCGTGAGCGGGACTCTTCGGTGGCTGGGAGGGTCGGCCCGGTGGTGCTGGTCTCGGAGGTGGGATCACGCCATTTGGGCTGCCTCTGCTGGGAGACGGTCGCTCAGCAATCTCCAATTGTTCCAATCGTTGCATGGGACTTCTCAATGGCGAGTCCGCCGTGAACTGAGCAATTGTAGTGTTGCTGCAGATTTCAATTTCCTTTTCGATCCGTTGTACCCAGTCAGGTGATTTTAGCGACAATTTTAATGTTTGACCGCACACCTGCGTCATGCCCTTCTTCGCCGCAGCCAGGGCGCACTGGCCATCCCTGAATGTCACCCAGATAGTCTCGCCGACGTAACGTACTAAAATTGCCTCGCCAATGTGAGATAGATCTTGTATCAGCGCGAACATAAGATTATTATCGAACACGCTATCCATATCCTCGATATCCTCCACCGCCTTGACTATTATCGTACCATCGGGAGGACCCAGATCTTGTATCACTTCTTTGAACACGCACTCACGCTTCTCGGGATCGACACAGTGCACGTCTATATCAATCGTGGCAATTACCGGTCGATGATCACTTTGCTTCAATTCTGCCCTGCCATAATAAACCAATTTTCCTGGATTCCAATCTGTAGGTGAGTCTGAAATGTACATTTAAACTGATACAGAAATACAATTATATTTACATGTATACTTTATATAGGATTATATAGAATTATATTTACATGTATACTTTATATAGGATTAAAAATAATCATATGGTAGAAAAAACCAACCAATATCAGGTATTTGCTTCCTGCGTTTCCAAAGAACTCTGTCTGTCCATGCGGGTTGACGACACTTCTCGCTGGTGTCGTAATCGTCCGAAAACAAATCATATTTGTACGTAGGAGCAAAAGTAATAGGTCCTTCCTGGAAGTTCTTAAAGACGTTGCCCTGTTCTTGTTGAACCTTGAAATTAAAGATTCATAAAAGTTATATTGTTAGCAACTAAACTTTCAATATTATAACGATAAAATTTGTTTTTTTTCTATATGACTCATTAACAAATAAAAGAAATGTGAATTTCTAATCAATAATATGACATAATACCCTCAATTGATCGTATTGCAGTATCTGATCCAATTCACTTTGCTTGATCAATTCTTTCATTTCATCCTTGTCCATATCGACTCTATAGTTGAAGTCACCACACCAAAACACGTAATCGTGAGTGTTCAGCGTTCTACCCATAGGAAATGTTATTTTCCTTGTGATCTCGGCATAGTCAGCGTTACGTTCGTTCACCTGAGACTGGCCAGCGGCGAAATGCGCGCACACGAAACAAAAGGACGTGGAGTATAGTACGCATCTAATTGCTGCAGCGCCTTTGTTTCCGGTAGCGCCTCCCAATCCCGTTTTCACGCAATCCACTGCCACGTCGCGCAGATACGGTGCGTGTACAGGTCGTATAAATAGATAGAGGCAGACGCCTACCAACTGCTGATATGTCACGAGAACGTATTCTGTATCCTTGCATAGCACCTTCTGCAATTCCTCGGCCCAAGCCTTGGCGTTATCCGAACTAGCGGCCATAATATTACTGGCATTCAAATCGACAATCTCCTCGAATCCTATTGCGAATATATCTACAGGAACATTGTCTTCCTGTTGTAAGGATACTAAGACTGAAAAGAGGTACAAAGATTATGGATTATAAAAAAAGAAATATCTTTTATACGTTATATATGTATACAGGATCATTACAAAATATTTCCGTCTATTTTGTACACTTTACGATTCAGTGTTTTTAGAAGGAAGATACTTACATGAAGATCTGATTGGTCCATCGAATAACCAATCGGCCAGGGATACATCCTTATAAACTACACTTCTAAAATGTTTGCCTCCGTTAACGTTGTAAGTACCAATGCTCACTCTGAGATTCATTGTATCCACATACTCGTTATAGCGTTTGCACATTTCTCGCAAGAGATTCGGTGCAGCATGTAACATGTTGGATGGCAACAATAAACGTGCTCTGTCAGCTAGTTCTGTATTTAACGTTGAACCTAATAATAGGATATCGATCGCTTCCTGCTTATTGGAGTCCAGTAAATTATTTTGTATCGTTCTAGCTGCCGATCTCGCGCCGTCCATCAGCTTAGAACTGCCCTGGATGGCACCAGTACCCGCATATATCTTGCTGACCTCGTTACCATTGTTGATCCACATCTGACGAAACACTTCCTCAAATCTCGAAACCATCTGCTGCTTCTCCATCAGTTTCAACAAACCCATCTGTTTGACAAGCATCTCGAGCGCAAAGAACGTTTGCACGCAATTTGTTCTGTCCAAACAGTCCAGACAATTTGTCCTGATGGTGCCGGTCTGTTCAAGAATTACAGTATTACCGACAGCATAAAACAGTGAAAACGACTCCAGGTACTTTTCGACCTTTGCCTTTAGCTTCGACAGATTTTTCATGTTTCCACCGCGACACTCCTGATGATAATCAAACAGGACGTGCGGCACGTCTTTATGCTCCGATATATTGTGATGGGTTTGAAACAATTGACTCAACATTGCTTCCCCTTCTTTGCTGCCGATCAAACTGGAGCCAAGAAGATTAACGATGACTTGCTGACCGTAACGCTTTTTGATCATATCTAAATGCCTGTCAAAGGCGGGCGCGGAAGTCTCGAAGCCGCGTGATATCTTCACTTTGTGGGAACCGACTTGTACACCAGGTTGCTCCCATAACAGTGGTACCGAACCCCTTGTCTGAACATAAGACGTTACTTCGTTGTCTATATAGATCACCTGTTCTGTTTCCACGAAATTCGCCACATGTCCGTCATCATTAGTTCCTCTAACATTAAATCTGCACAAAAGATCATATTTTTATATAGAAGTTTAATAATGTTTTTAACAGAAGTTTTTAACAGAAATCTTCAACAGAAGTTTCAACAGAAATCTTCAACAGAAGTTTTAACAGATTCTAATAATGATATACCGTAGTTTTTAAAATCTTGGAATCTTCCATTTAATCAGGCCATATATTCCAATAAACTTTTATTTTACATTGCAGCGCATATATGCGATATGGATTAGTCATATATATGTTATATGAATTGCGAGATATACCTCTTATCAAGTATTGTGATAATTCTTGATATTGCAAGAAAAAATGTCTGTTGATATTTATTAATCTCTTTTTTTATTGAACTTATTGCACTGTTTATATTCTCTTTTTCTTTCATCAAATAGAAGGAAAAGCTGTACTTTTCCATCAAAGAGAGAAAAATGATCTTACCTAGTGCCAGCACGTTCACAACTTAATCTACTCATGAGCACCGCTCGAGCTTGTCTGTGTCCAACATAGACGGTTCTAATCTCCACACTGCCACACATTGCTTTCAATAACCATTGACTCGTATCTACGCCGTATCTTAATAGATGAATATGCAACATTCGATTCCTAATCGACGAGATTATATATTATTATTTTTTAGTTCGATGGATCTTTCACGAGTAGTGATACATAATTTTTGTTAAAATCTTGAACTTTCTATTATAAAAGTTCATGTTATAAAGGTAAACTGTCTTAAAGGTAAGGTCTTACAAAACTGTATACTAACCAGAAGAACCTATTATCCGTAGTCGTAGATTTGCATCTTCTCTGAGCGCTCAACGTAATATCAAGCGACTTCTGTCCAGCAGACCAGGAGAAATAAAACGTTCCAGAATTCAGGACTTTCCTGACTTCAGATACGCGATCCTCCATTCCTTGACTGTAGAACAGAGGTATAAAATTCGACTGCGTTATTCGGAAAACCTCTGATTCGCCGATCTTTCCAACGGAAAAACATCCGGTAACCAGAACGAGGTATAACAGAGTGTTCTCGCCTGCATTCAGCTGTAGAACACCCAGACATCCGTACGCGTCCAACAATTTAGTATATTTCGGTTTTAGGAACTCGTGCTCCTCGGCAGCTGTAAATGATGCATATTCATGAGAATCTTCAGTTCAAATTGTACTCTTAAAATTATTTCACCATATTGGTGCATATTAATCAGATTTCAAATCCACACCGTCCCAAGGAAAACATCAAAAGAAAATCAAAATTACTTTATTTTGACGTCATAAAAATAAAAAAATAATGATTTTTGCTTACAAAATTTGACTATTTATTGATGTTAAGAATCAAAATAAAATTATTTTGATTTTTGCTGACTTTTGTGTATTTCTTGGAATAATGTATTGATATTAACACCATGGATTTTATATCCATACTATGTTAGTATTGATATTTACATGATAAAAATTACATAGACACCACATAGTGTTAAATCTACATTGATATTTTTTAGAGTGTAACAATATAAATGCTATTGTTGCATACAACTGTTATACTATATTCTAAAAGACAGTTGAACATGGAAATTAAAACAGGCTTTTCAATGTATCCTATACCGAGCTTCAAAAAAACATCTTATTGTTCTAAGGATATTCTCTAAGGAATAAGGGTTAAGGATGTCCCTTGAATAAAGTGTGCTCTGTGGACTTATACACAAATATAAAGAAAATATACAGCAAGTTATGATGTATGGTTCAAAATCACACAATCGTGATGCAAGATCAAGAAGATACAGAGCGGAACGGAGCTCCGGTTCACATTTTAGCGGCAGCGTGCAGCTGTCACACCATTAATGCGGTTGACCTTAAACGATATCTTACTTGCACGGCTGTCTTCTCGCAAGTGGAACGCGTGTCTGCTTGATTTCAAATGTAGGAAGTGTAGGAGGATGCGGGATAAGATGAACAGGTTGACCATGCACGGCTTCGCCGGTGTTGTGTCCGCAAGCAGATAATCTCTCTACTTGAATTGACCAGTTACTTACAAAGGACTGCGATCGCCTGTGATTCGAAAAGCAGCGTCTCCTTGCGGCCCCGCTGTTCGAGTATGACCGAATGCGGTTTGGGAGAATCTAGCTTTTCGTAGACGCGGAGACTCTTGCCCATCGCCATTGTTGCGTGGTCGTGTTTCTCTGGTTGCGATAGCGATACGGCGATGATGCTCTATGCCGCGACAGATTACGTCTGTCACAACACGTCGCACCGCAACAATCAGACACCGAAACAACGTTCTCACCGTGACTGGCGCGGCGACTGAAAACCACCGCTGTCAACCAGTCAATCGTCGCCGTCATCGACGATGCGCCAACGAAGATCCGCCAGCTTTATACGGCAGATCACGTAGCGGAAAATTTGTTCGACGCCCTCTCAAGAGATTCTACAGGATCGCATCGTGATTAATTCCTGGTGAAAATTTTTCTCATAATTTGTATACAAATTGGAACATTTTTCAGAAATACTCAGAAATATTTGGGAAGTTTACATCTTCCCTCAGAATTTTTCATACAAGTAAATTCTGAAATATTCTGAAATTTTCTCATTTCATATTTTTTAATTTTTTAATTTTTTATATTTTATAACATTTCATCAGAAATTATACTTACAAAAAGTCTTGGAAATCTTACGATATTTCATAATTAACATATATGAAAAATTCTGAAAAAAGATATAGATTTTCTGAAAAATTCTGAGAAAAATTTTCACCAGGGATATCCAAAAGAAATTAACAATGTTACTTTGGAACTGAATCTATCAAAATAATAAGTAAAAGGAGGATGTTTTTTGCGCAGTTAAATAATTAAATTTTATTTTGTTAAATATAAATAAATCTATCAATAATAGATTTGATAGATCTGATTTTGAATCTATTAATTTAACTACTAATTATTAAACAGAATGTGAAGAAATTTATGCAACATGTAATATTTCTGACGGAAATTTTTCTCATAATTTTCACGAATTAAAATACTTTTTAAAAATACCAGCTGATGAGAAAATCTACGGGCAGTATAAATTATTATAGGTCAGTATTTCATAGTTCGTTTTTATTTGTTTTTATTCTTTATTTTTTAAAAACACCGAACATGTTCCAAATATGTTCCAATGTTGGAAATATGTTCCCAAAGTCATCAGAAAAAAATGTATTTTCTGCCAACAAATGTAAAGAGTAAAGAGCAAAAATGCTCCGAATCGTGGAGTACGACTGCACTTACATCGAGTTCTTATTTCTGCAAGTTTCATTATGTTTCCTTTTCCAGCGACTGCTCAATAAAAGAGAAACGAGATAGAGAGTTTCGGTGCAAGTGTAGTTCAACCTCACATATGATGTGGCTAGACATTTTTTTTATTACAGTACAGTAGAGAACAGTTTTGTGTACGTTAATTTCTTGATTTAATAAATTTTCCTTTTTTTCTGTTGCGTTTTCGAAAGTAATTAAGTTAGAAGATTCGGATTTCGGACATAAAATGTTTATAACGACGAAAAGAGAATTTCGAAAATTTATGGTAAACTATTTGCTTGACATACAATCGTACATATGTATATATTTTCACTGTTTAATTTTTAAGATAAGACAAACGTTTTCCGCCTATTTTCTTTTTTTGTTATGTACATTACAGATAAGTCATGGAGGGCTGGCATTAACACAGCGATTAGCTAGGTAGTAATGTTTTGTTTTCATATATTTTTAGTAATAGAGAGTAGCATCATATATTATATTTTCTTATTTTTAGGCTTTGAAATTTACATTGTTATCATTACGTTACATTAAAATTATCTGCTGTATAATTAAAATGCGTTCTTTGATATTCAAAATGCTCGCGAATATCATTTGTTTTTGTTTAATATTCAATAAACAAGGACGAAATGATTCCAAGAGCATTGCAAGCGCCAGTAGAACGCAGCTCCAGTGTTATAATTTGAATAACAATTCGAATAAAATAAAGACAGTTCAAAGTTTAAGTGTGCAGGTATTTAATTAAAGAAACGAATATTAATTATATGTCCCTGTTTCACAGGAGTACCGCCGTTTTATACGACACCACTGAATATCAATTTATGCAGATGAGTAAAGTTCCAACATTACATTTTCAAGCATCCTTACCTCGTTTACCGATACCAAAACTTGAAGACTCGTGCAGGAGATATCTGAATGCGCAGAAACCTCTGTTGAATCAGAAGGAATTGCAGGACACGTCGTCCTGCGTCTCCAAATTCCTTACCAGTGAGGGACAGAGTTTACAAAAGTTGTTACTCCAACAGAATGCAGAGAATTCACACACCAGTTACATCAGCGAACCGTGGTTCGATATGTATTTACAAGATCGCAAACCTTTGCCGATCAATTATAATCCTTTCCTAGTTTACGTACCAGAATCTGATCCGAAATATGATGCGCAATTAGTAAAAGCGACAAACATTGTTATATCATCGTTGAGATTCTTAAAGTCGTTCAAGAATAACATTCTAGAGCCAGATGTGTTTCATATGAAACCTGAAAAGTCAGATACTCCATTATTCCGCAACGTTACAAGATTGATCCCATCTCGCTTTAGCTGGTATGGCGCTTATCTGTTTAAGGTATGAATAGATAAGAAATAGCAAAATGATTATGCCAAATACTCTAAGATAAATTGATAGAAATTCGTAAAAAAATTAACAAAATTTTTTATCGTAGGCTTTTCCATTAGATATGTCCCAATACAAGAATCTGTTCAATACAACTAGAATACCCGAGTTAGGAAAAGATAGAATATTTCATGATCCCTCAGCCAAGCATTTGGTTGTACTGAGGAAGGGTCATTTTTACACATTCGACGTTTTGGATGCGAACGACTCCATTCGTAGTCCTAAAGAGATAGCTGCATGCCTAAAAATCATTTTGGAAGATGATAGACCAGCAAATAAATATCCCGTAGGCGTTCTTACATCATCAGAAAGGGATCAATGGGCACGGGCACGCTCATATTTAGTCGAAATAGGGAATCGAGAAATTCTTCAGAAAATCGACTCGGCTGTATTCGTAATGGTCTTAGATGACGAAATTATTGGTACCGACTATAACAAGCTTATTAAAACATATTTACACGCAGACGGTACAAACAGGTGGTTTGACAAGTCGTTTTCCTTTATTGTTTCTAAGGATGGCTACAGTGGAATCAACTTTGAGCATTCATGGGGCGATGGTGTCGCGGTACTCAGATACTTCCAAGTGAGCAATACATTATTTTAGCTTCAAGCATATTAAGCATCGTTAATTTAATTACCTTAAACATTTGAAAATCAGAAATGTAAAGATCTTTATCATCTTGTAGGATGTGAAAGCCGATATATCGAAAAAACCTAGATTTCATCCTAATGAAGTAGATGATCTTTCTAAAGAAAACGTAAACGTAGAGAGACTACAATTCTCTCTAGATGCGAAAAGCAAAGGTATTATCGATCAGCAAAAAGCAGATTATCAAGCATGGGTGAATCGACTGTCCATCGATTTTATGGTTAATGAAGAGTTTGGTAAGGATCATTATAAGAAGCTCGGAATAAGTCCAGATGCCATAATGCAGTTGGCATTCCAGTTGGCATTGTATATCCTAGAAGGCAAATCGGTACCAACTTATGAATCTTGCAGTACAGCTGCATACAAACACGGCAGAACAGAAACCATCAGATCTTGTACACTAGAGACTAAAGCGATCTGTGTCGCCATGACTCAGAAACAAATCGAGCTTTCTAAATCAGAGCTAAAAAAGATGATACTTGAATGTAGTAAAACTCACAACGTGCTTACGAAAGAGGCTGTAATGGGTAATAAGTTTGATTGGATTATTAGCAGATTTATAAAAAGAATACATATAAATTTGATAAAATACTTTACAGGCCAGGGATTTGATAGGCATCTATTCGCTTTGAGAAGAATTTCAGAGAACTCGGGTTCCATTAAGCCAGCCATTTTTCAAGATTCCGCTTACAATGCTTTAAATCATAATATATTGTCTACATCAACTTTATCAAGCCCAGACATAATGGCTGGTGGATTTGGACCAGTGGTATCTGACGGCTATGGAATTGGGTAAGATATTCGTGTTACGTTGCTATTAATATTGAAAATGATATAATTGTTAGTACTTTGTTGTATTTTTGGATGATTTTTTAAGAACTAATACGTATTTGTTTAGATATACGATCCAAGACAAACGTTTGGGTTCGACCGTGACGAGTTATGAAGGTAGTCATAACGCTAGTCATTATGTAGAAGCGCTAAAACATGCATTCAAGAGCATCCATGATGTGTTACATACATAAGACAAGCAATACGGTTGTGTAATTTGCTCTATACATTATAGTTATATCTTTATTTGGATGTATCTTCACCAAGATCATTGAGTTATTATATAATATTATACATTATAAGGAATGTTTATAATCATGTTGTATCAGAGGTAGGCACAAGTTGTCTTTAGAATCTTAAAGAGAAAGCAATGATGATGAATATTACCTCTGATATTAGCTCGAAAACTTTTATACAATTGTTAAATAAATATTTTTAATACTTTTGAAGAGATTGATAACTCATGTTAATTTTTATAATCAACTATTTTCCCACTAATTAACTAATGAGTAGATACATACAATTAGAATATAGAGGATAAATTATTATAGTACTTTGTATTACATACTTTACTTACATTGATAATAAAATATGTACATTAACTTATGCAAAAGTGAGCGCTATAACGCACTCAAAATGTTTAACAAAATTTACGTTGTTTTCTAACATCGATAAAAATTATAGCTTATTATAACATTTTATCTTAGCCACTTTATGTTTCAAAAGAAGTAGAATGATGCGTCCAACAATATAACAGACAATATTCACAATTATAGACACAGAAAGGATGTTAAATTATGTCACTTAGAATCGTATGAATATAATTACAGACATGCAATATACCAAATTCATATTGGTATCTGGAAAATTCTTCTGATCTCACAATGATTTTATAGATATGCAATTATTTTTCTAGAATCTCTTTTACTGATGACTAAATGTGGAATGGAACATTGTGATCCCGATAATACTCCATAACTTATTCTCTCGTAATTTATGATAGCTTATCGCCCATTTTCACTTTGGATGTCTAAAACAAAAATATGAAAATATGTTCATTGAGGTTATATTTACATATCTTGAATATCTCCAATTGTATTCATAATATGTTCATATGAACCAACTTACCATATAAATACCAACAATTAAACCAAAGAGTCCAATAGCAGAACCGAAAATCTCGACTATAAGAATTTTTACGAAAAGGGCAGAGTTAGCCGCATCAGCGAGAGCTGCACCAGAACCAACGATTCCGACCGCTATGCCGCAGAAAAGATTGACGAGGCCAACAGCTAAACCAGCACCAAACATTAAGTATCCAGACAACCAGTTCTGACTTCTGATTTCTTCATTTTTATAAGCTTCTGTGTAAGTGAATTTGTCAAGCATTCCAGATAGAACAATGGCAGTGATCAAGCCATAGATAGCCACAGCCTCGCAGAATATCACAGAAATCAAATTCTTTGTCTTGATTCTAGGTGCTTTCACACCACCACCGACGATAGACACTCCCGTCGTATGGATACCTCTAAAAAGATAAATAAATGACTTGTGTAATACAAATTTGAGTGATTCCACTCAAAACTCTAATATCTGTCTCTATCAACCAAGATTAAATTTAATCTTGGTTCAACTTACTCTTCATCTTTTCCTAGTTTTAGAATTGGGAAAAGATGAAAAATAAATTTAACTGAGATTAAACGATAATCTACATTGTTAGAAACAAGTATAAATCTAACTTACAGTGCAGCACCTACTACAGACAAAGCTACTGATAGACCTATACCCAACGTGCACCACATATATGGAGAAGTATTCGTCAAGAACCTAAATGAAAATCAAACACTTTGTTTAGGATCTTTTCGCACCAATAATTCAATAAAATGAGAAATCATTGACATAAGACAAACATGTGAACTTACCATCCAACGCTAACCTGCTCTCCTTTGCCAGTAAATACATAATACAAAACTGCAACATACATATTATATACTATATAAATACATAATACAAACACAATATATAAATATATAAATACGAAATATATTATATCAAAGAAATGTATATATATGAACTCTTTTATGCAACTCGAAGATTATTCAGTAAAATAAACGCATTTCACGAGATTGTTAGCAATCATATCATATATGAATCATTCGGTAAAATATCAAACGCACAAGAAGCTCTAACGTGTACTATAATATAAATGTGAAGCATACCCAAAATAAGAATCGTCGCTGAGGCGGTGATCGCGAATGTATTACCCAGGATATACCTCATCGTTACAAGCTTTGCCGTTCGAGTAAAGTAATATATGTAATATTCCGCGGTCTTCAAGCACAGCTGACACTCCGGGGAGAAGCCAAGTAGCCCGATAGTCCTTTCGTTTTTTGTCTAACAAATCCTAGATTCTCACATTGAAAGACTCACGAAAAGATCACGTACACCCGTCGCTGTCATGTGACGACTGTTCGTAGTCTAGTAAACCGCTAGAGATTTTTTTCTGCGGCGGGAGTGAGAAATCATAGTGAAAATTCGATAATCCTGCCTCACCTGCATTGCACCTTTTAACACTCTTTGCACCCAAAACGAGACGACATATGTGTTGCCGTTGAAAAGAGAAGGAGCAAAGATATACCTGAGTGCAGAAAAGGCAAGTAAAACAAGTGAATGCAATTACGCGCGTTTTAATGGAAATTTTAATAAAAAAAACCAATTAATTTAAATCGACGATTAAGACAACCCACTTAATTTATGCAACAATAATTGCAATATTTTCAAATGGAAATATTAATTTTTTCATTGAGAAAAAGTTAGAGACAGTAGTTAGAAATTATATAATTGTAGTTAGAAATTTTGTTGTAATTTGGTCGGCTGAACTACTTGCCAATTAACTTTTAGGTGATACCATTTTATCGATGCAAATAGAATTTTTTTTTAATAAAAAGTAAAATTAGAGATGAATTATATGTACAATTGTACAGAATTACATGTAGTTATACCGAAAATATTTTGCTTTAAATATTTAAACCAGCATTTAAATTACACACGCATATTATGAATATATCATTCATTATCCTTTATCTAATTTTTTTCATATATTAAACAACAAAAATTCTATTTCTATTTAATATTAATAAAATACAAGTATTACCTAATAAGTTTGATTACACGATCGCCTATTTTAATAATAATTGAAATAAATTTAAGTTTCTAATTTAAATTTACTTCAATTATTATTAAAAGTTATATGTTGATATATATGTTGCGAAATAATTGCAAAAAAAATTGCAACCATATACATGTAGTCTGTATCAACTATGTTTCTATTAATCAAAAGTCGCTGCAGTTGTTATTATGATAATATACATTATAAAAATAAGAGATTAGGCATTATCTCTATTATCATTCCAACAATTACCGATTTGCACGTTTCTATCGACGCGCGAAGGAGCAAGATTGATTTTATATAAATGGAATCATCGGGCGTATTTCGTAACAGGAGACGAATACATCGTCGGCCTAATTTTAGAATCCGTCGCATTCACGTTCGTTTGTGCAACGAGGAAATAGAGCCCGCGGATGTTTCGTATTAAACGCACAATCGATCAGTCTCAATAACAATTAGCGAGAATGTCTCTGACGAAACAAGGGTAAGCAGCTTCTTTTCGATCCCAGGCTACCAGGATAGCGAAAATCCATCAACGTCTAAACCTGATCTCTCGTTTGAAGTTACTTGTTGCAAAACCGGGTCGGTTCTCCGCCTAATGACAAATTCTGCGAACGGAATGTTCGCTTCCGTGACCCTACGGACTCTCGTCGCTCATGCTCTATTTCTGTCTGCGATTAAATTTACAGTGTGTTAAATTTAGATAAATGATGGAAATACGTTTGTGGCGACTTGTTTGTGATAAAATTGGAATCGCCGTCGCACGTTCGACTGATCCGCATATTTTCAGACATGTCACCTTTATATACTATTATATTAACACACGATAACTCACACAAACGCGATCGCAATGAAATTTAAAATATTTAATGTACAAAGAAACTTCAAGTATCTCCTATGATTTTCGATAATAAGTTTTTTCAATAAATAACGAGTGCACTTCGTTTTATACATGACGCGCATAATATATCAGTTTAAACATTAAACCCCTGAAGATTATTATTTTCATTGTATTTCATTCTCAAAATTAAACTCTAGCTTCTGCAAAGACAATTGTTTCTTCGAATCGAATGTATGACATAAATGGACAGTTATCTTTTTTGTTTTCGTTTTAATACATTATCTCCACAGTGTCAATTGTTCAAAATAAATTAAGAATTTACAGTTATTGCATTGTAGAAAAGTCTCATTTTTTAAAAATATTTTATATCAAGTGGAGTATTAAAAACTATTTTGATCGTTCGCCTGTGTTTTATTTCAGAAACATTTTGCTTGATGAATTTCGTCGTGTTGTGGACGACACTGTCTCGCAAGAGGAATCGCTAGCGACTCAATTCGCGAGACTATCCGCGTCGGGTGATAGACAAGGAATGGTCAGGATGTTTATGGAAATGTCCTACGTGGCAAACTTGAAACTAGACGACTCGTATGAGGGTAAGAATGACGCGCAGGCTGTGCAGCTGTACGAGAAGTCGGTTGGGACGGCAATAGAGTCCAGGGATGAGCACGCAGAGATTAGAACCTGTAATATTCTCACGCAAGCACTGTTTGCGGCCAGTGCAAACGGTAGAGTGTTTCTAGATGCGATCTGCGAGCGCGCTAGGCGCTTCTACAGTCTGCGCGTTTACGCGAGCTGCCTGCGAGACTGCGAGTGCATGCTGGCGCTTCCTGCGAGTTTCTATGACGACTCTGCGGAGAATGTTAAATACTTCGTGCAGCGTAGGAAGGAATGCCTTCAATTAGAGCGAGAATGCTTCCGAAAGTTGGAAGCCTTGTCTTCTAGGAAACGCAGCACCCGTAGAAAGACGTCGTCCTCCTCTTCTTCCTCCTCTTCCCGTTCTTCTTCCAGCGGTACGTCGCCCACCATCGACGGCAAGCCGCATAGCTATCTTGCGAGCTGCCCGGACAGCATTGAGTTGCAGGTCGATGAGGCCAGGGGTCGACACCTCGTGGCTACAAGAGACATCAGACCGGGGACTGTACTCATTGTCGATCGGCCGTTTTCCTTTAGCACGGACGCATCGGCTCTCGACAGGAATTGTTTGCATTGCCATGCCACACTTAAACTAGAAGACAGCGTTAGAATCCCATGCCGCAATTGTCAAACAGTTAGTAGAGCGCATGATTTATATTCGCGCATGCTACGCGCCATGTATATAGCGCCAGATGTGTAATTATCCATACCTTCGCCTATTAGAATTTCCATATTAATTTATTTCTTTTTCTTTTCGTGTCTTCCTGCAATTTGTACGCCACAGATTTTTCGATATAAATCTTGCCTCGCGTTCTCCAGGTGGCCTTTTGCACAGAGGTGTGTCGCAAGGAAGCGTGGGAGACGTATCATCAATATGAGTGTTCGGTATTTAATTACTTCTTCAATAATTCGTTGAACAAAGAACGACAACAATCGTCTTATCTCCTGTTAGCTTATCGCACAACGGTTATACAAGCGCTATCACTACGGAACAGAACAGAAACGACGTGCGTTTTGAATCCTGATTTCCTACGATATCACGCTAATGGTAATGCAAAAGATAAAGATAACGATATTAGCAAGGAGAGCGCGAACTTGGGATCAACGAAGACGTACAGTTCTCTGGATTATCAAACGGTGTTTCAACTAGAGACTCATTGTGCTGATGTGGAACCTCATGTAAATCTTATTCGTACTGTTGAAGCGATTTTTCTTGCGAAATGCTTGATCTCAGTACTGAACAAACTGGACGTCGTTTGCACAATGGAAACGTTCATTGCGTTAGCTGTCGCCATGTTACACCATTTGCAGGTGATTAACTGTAATGCATACGAGATTGTCGAAAATGTCCATGACGAGGCAACGCGCGTCTGGGAGCCCAGGAATATCGGTGCTGCGATTTACAGCACGGTCAGTCTCGTGAATCACAGCTGTTATCCCAACATGGTTCGCCACTCTTATCCGAACGGTAAGCGATCCAATCAGCCAACAAGCTGTACAAATTTACGAAGACAACAAAGAGATAAGCTAAGTTTTTAATAATTCTCACTTTACAGGAATAGTCGTGGTTAGAGCTCTGCGCTTCATCGGCAAAGGATGCGAGATATTCGATTGTTATGGACCTCATTTTCTCAGCGAGAGCAAATTGAACAGACGTGAGTTCTTGTGGAAGAAATATCGATTCCTATGCGGATGCGATGCCTGCAAACAGAACTGGAAATTTCCGCTACCAGAAATAATAAATTATAAGTGCATGGCATGTTCGGAACCGATAGATCTCTCGATAATAGATGCAACGAATCAGCGATGTGCCAAATGCGAGAAAATTGTTGATTTAAAGAGAATCGAGAAGCAACTTTGTAAATCGATTCAAAAGAGACTGAGTGCCATCGCGAAAATGTATCAGGGAAATTATAAAGACGCGATGCCTCTGCTATTCGAGCACGCGGACTTTGTCAACAAACACTTAACTGAACCGAACATCGAAGGTATCAAAACAGAACAATGTATCGTCCAGTGTTACAATTCTCTTGGCTCTATTTCTGTCTAATATTCTCTTAGTTGATTTATGACAATTATTTAAAGTACTGAAATAATTACTTCAACGTTTATTCTACAGCTCTGTAAAAAACGCGACACAATCCATTAAGAATAGATATATCCAGCTTTTTATTCTAGAAAAAATTGAAAAAAAATTATGCAATTAGAAAAATTAGAAAATACACGGAATAATAATTTTCAATTGCGTTCTTGTTAACAGTTCCTGAGACAAGGTTAGACTAAGTAATTAAGAAGCATATAATTCTCATGGTAAAATGCGTGATACAAAACAAGTTATTCAAGAGTGAATAGATTTTTGTATGGTAGGTGAGCATATACATCTAATGCCGAATAAAAGAGCGAACCTGAATTACTGAATTCTTGTGAATCAAATAAGACGGTTGAGCACAAATGCGCGTTTTAAGTACAATGTTATGTCTCTTTCATGCTTATACTATAAAACTGGGTGACATAATATATTAAGACCATTGCTTTTCAAAAGCGATACCTTACTTGTGTGACAAAGACAAGAATTATATACAATGATTCATCATATACATTGGTACAGTACATCCAGTTGATTAAAACACAGAGATGCAATACCTAAATTTAACTAGAATCCGGTGATGTTAAAGTTTAGGCATTCAATTACCATATGTGTGTCTCTCTAATTTCACTAATGATGTGATTTGCTTGAGTCAATGCCTGCAAAATTAGAGTAATTGGTAGAGATAAATTATTATAAAGAAGCGTATATTTAACTTTTTATGTCAAATAAAAATACCTTAAGCATGTCCGCTGTTTCTTTACGCCTAACAGCAATGTGTTCACTTTCAATCAACAAGGCCTCAGCCTGATCTTTGTACAAATGTGTGACAAGTTCACTTTGTAAATTATCTTTCACATAGTTGACTAGGAAATGCATAACAGCCTTTGGTACACTATCCTGAATAGACTTTCGTACAATATAAAAGTATGACCTTATGAGTCTTTCTGCAAACAAGAAAAGATTAAAATTGAAGTCTGTTAATATAAAACCTGTTTTACAATTGCGTAAGTGGTTATAAAAATTCATCACTCACACACACACACACACACACACACACACACACACACACACACACACACACACACACACACACACACGCACGCACGCACGCGCACGCGCGCGCGCGCGCGCACACACACACACACAGTCGAATACGAAGAATATTTGATTGTGTTTGGACAATTCTTACAACTACAATCACTTAGAACTGTACCTACGCAAGTGTGGAATAAACGTAATGTGTACGATGTTCAATATGACATATTTCTTTACCGATAATATCACAATCCCGTTGCTCACGATCGCTAAGTTTTCGGGATGTCTGTATTGGTACCGCAGGGAGTAGATTTACTGGTTTCTGTTGCGGGGATGCTTTCTGTAGTTCGATCATTGGATTCATGCTCGGATTTGGGGAGTTACTGTTTTCACGCATCCTGGTCGGAGAACCATCCGCAGAACTCGTTGACTCTGTTCTTCCCTGAAGTAGTAAGTTACTTAGCAGCCAGTGATTTTGCTGTCCTTGCTGTTCCTTAGTCTGATCAGAAACAGAGTTCATCTCATCTTGATTATTGACTGATTTTACAATCTGTTGCAAATATATTTTACTATTAATAGCAAACAGCGTAAAAAAGTTGAAATTGTTAAAACGAATAAATTGATGAACATATAAATGTTGCTAATCACATTTAAATTATCCTTGAAACACAGTAACTTTCTCAATGAATTATGCACAAAAGAAATTAGTAATAAATTTCAATAAGAATTAAATAGAGATTATTTACCGTATCATTGGTGATTATAGTACTAGATGCTGAAGTTAATCGTTTATTGTGTCTCAGGTGATCTACATCGGCATCCTTCAATAAAGATGACACAAATGCTGCATCTTTGTGAAAGTCGGGATGCTTAGTGTTAATATACGCTAATTCTATGGCAACCAAGTTCTCTACCTTTTAAAAAAAAAATTAAATCATATGAGTATAAGGAATGAATTATGGATATATAAAGAGAATGGAAATTTTAGTTTACCATTGAATTGGTAGGTGGAAGCCGTCTACGTAGTAATTGTGTAACAACATCGACGATACGTTCATGCAATTTAGGAAAACGCAGCATTTCCTGCTGCACCTCAGTGCCACAATGCTGTATTATACTTTGCATTTCTTCGTGTACAAGTTCTACGCAACGTAATGAAGGATCTTCCAATTTTCGTATTTGCCGTTTAACTAGCAGTTCAAAGGAGACTTCTGGCACAAAGAGAGCTGGTCTCGGACCAGTTGCGTTGCGAATAGCGGTCAATATGTCGACTTTACTGAGGTCTGCCAGTGGATTAATTGAATCGAGCGTTTTACCAAACGTCTCGTGAAATATATAGCAAATGCGAGCACCGCCGCACAGTTCAGTGGTTTCTATGTTCCTTGCTGTTCCCTCTATCGTAGCACAATAGCTGTTTGCAAATTTCGTGATAATTTGTAGCAGGGTTTGGCTTTTGTCTTCGACATCTCCGCCATAAGAATTAAGTAGGGTTTGATATTGCGCTACCATCGTGTTCACTCTGTTCTGTTTTAAAAAAACACAAGTTCTACCAAATTATGCTTACTTTAGTAGATTCTAGCTACATCTCTCTCGTAAATTAATTCTATTATTAATATTATTACCTTCAACTCTGGTAAACAATCCCTAATATGTTGCATAAGCAAACGATTAAGAGTTTTTGCTAAGTATGGAGTGCCATTTCTGTTAGCCAACGTTGGATATTTACGTTGCAAGAATGTGGCTTCATCCTTCAACGCTTCCTGAATGCTTTTGTTATTTATTATATCTTGCTGAGAACGATTAACTACACCAATAATACCCAGTTTAACTGGGATGACCCTACCACATAGAATATCTATGGCATCAGTTCCTTAAAAAGAAAAAAGATGTATTTAATAATTGTTGTTACAATCGATCCTGTGCTTTTTGACAAATTTGAAGAGAGAATGTAAAGATATAAAGAAGGATGAAAAAGTAAATTTACCAGCATCCATGAGATCTAATTTTGTAACGACTGCCAGCGTTCGTCTGCCATCTGGATCAACGTCTTTGCTGAGCTTCAAACTCTCACTTGTAGCCATGTCAGTATTGGCAGTGACAACTGCTAAAATTATAGAGTTAGGACTACATATATTCTTTAATACAAGCTCACGTATCTGAGACTCAATGTCCTGCGGCTGATCGCCTACTGGCACTTTTGTGATACCAGGTAGGTCTATAAGTGTCAGATTAACGACAGATGTCGAGTATATTTTAAGATTAATTGGTTCTGGACAAATTCCTTTGTTTGCCCCAGCCATTCTGTCAGTTTCTGCTTCAATTTCCATACGAATATCGTCGAAATCTTTGTAAATCTTGTTCTTTGTATGTAGAAACATTCCCCATTCCTCCAAGTCCAGAGTGCCATTCTCTGTGCTTCTGTGTTCTCGATCATCTTTAGGTGTATATACAAGTTGTAATACTAATGGACGTCGCGTGACAATACCAGTCCCTCGTGGTAGAAAAGAACGGCCCACCAAGCTTTCTATTACAGACGACTTTCCTGAACTCTGAAAAATTCAGTATTTGCTCTTATTCTATATGTATCCAACAATAGATCTTATTCGATTTTGACTCTTCATCAAGAATGATATGTAGTTTCTTTTTTTTAGCTAAACTTTTACACTTTCTATTTTCTCCAATATAGCAAGAAAGAGGAAAAAATGGAAGGTACAATAAACTTATCTGAAAAGAATAAGGCTGTATTCTCAAAAAATACTGCTTATAAAAATATATAAAAATATCATAGTATACATTTGGTATATTATAAATTTCACTATTATTTTTGTATAAAATATTTTTTCAGAATAAAACGCCAGTCTAAGACCGATATTCATAGTTTTTATTTTAATATCGTTTTAATGTAGTAATCTTAAATAATTAATACAGCTTTGTGATTAACTTACGATATCTCAGGACTGTCTTACATATAAAAACTGACTATGAATATTGGCTGGAGATTAGAATTCCTTTGAGATTGTACATCAAAGTCACATCACAATATTTTGACTTTGCTTGTCGACTGATTACACAAATAAATATGATACTCCTAAATGTATGATTCATGCATTGCAAAATATAGTATTATTTTTTCTTACTACAACACTAATGGATAGCAAGTAGCTTACAATTAACAGCTAGATTATCATTAGTTATTCATGACAAAGAAAAAAAAATATAACAATAGAACAAAGAAAATTTAAATGTCGGTTAACCAATGTTAGATCCGTTCCTTTCGATTGCACCTTCTCGCAATTTTCTCTCCTATCGAATAGAGATTTCGATCGCGCATTTGTTTAACCTTGAAAATCAGAGAAGGTAACAAAGTCCAGATGAAAGGGGCGGATTTGCCATTTGCTGTTTTCGGTTTCGTGTCAAGTGACTGCGGGCCGAACGGACACTCCGGCTAACCTGTGTGCCCAGAACGACGATCTGCGGCAGTTGTAGTACGGTAGCACCGACGGTGTTAAACACGTCCTGCAGTTTGTTTATCACAGGTATTAGGGCTTCCATGGTGCAGCGGATAGGCGACGACGAAGCTTCCGCGTCGCGTCAACGAATGAAATCAATTGGAACAGCCGTCGGTTACGAAGCCGGGTTCAATTCAAGTAACGCTCGCGTCACTTTCCTCTCCTCTCCTCTCTTCTCCTCTCCAACTTACACCTGCCTACAGCCGTTCGGCTGCGGTTCACCCAGGTTCACCCCTACATGCGTCGCGGTTCCGTGACGGAACTTGATGGAACAGACGGAAGTGGATAAATATTCCACACGCTGAATTCAATAATTAATGACGCGCTCAACGTAACTCAACGACTATAAATCGTATTTGAAATACTGACAAGATATCTACTATCCGATCATAGGCAAATTTTCGTAATCATTATATATATATATATCAATAGGGTCTCGGGGACAGTGCTGCCAGATAGTTGAAAAATTGGACGGTAGATGGTACGCCAAAAAAGCAATAGATTGGAAACTTAAAGCGGTAGAATTTTTTTTTTCAAGAAATTTCGTAAAACTGCTAGAAAATATTTAAAAAATATTATAATTGTAATACATATCGAAAACAACTCATATAAAATAGAAATATAATAAAAAGAATAACTCATATTGTTTTCTTTAATCTTTATTTTGTCTCATTGAAAATGAGTATTACAAATTTTATAAAAAGTAACAGAAAAAAATATTTTAATCTGTATAAAATAAATAATTCAAATACTTATTATAAAAATAATACAACATTCAATAATCTCAATAGTAGGAAGAACAGAAATTATAATTTATATAATTTATAATTTATATTTATAATAAAAATATATTTTTTTGTTTTCCAGAAAACAACAAAAAGAAAAAATAATGTTAATGTTACAATTTTTTACTCAACAATGCAATTGCAATATGTCTTATGCATAACAGCACCGACGAGATACTATTAAAGACCGTTAACTCTGGGCAAATTTTCAGCGGTATAAAAAGGATCTCAAGAGCCCGGAGGTAATTGAAGAATGCTAACATTATCGATAATTGATATAAATTTGCTATTATTATCATAAATATTTGGCTCATACATTATTAAATTCATGATTTTTTATTACATAAATATTTCATAAATAAATATGCATACTTATAAAGTTATAATATTCTATATATTGCAGAAAAATTACAATTTTTTCTCTGTAGTTATCATCTCTGTTGATAATCAAACTTTGATAATAGTACTGAAATCACAATTTTAAAGAAAAATCGAGTATTATTGAGTTTTAAATGCATAAATATGTCCACTAAACTAATAAATCATAAAATTAGTTCAATATTTTCAGTTTTTAACTCTTAATTACTTCAATATTCACAAGGATGCCAACTCTCGTAAAGATGTCAGTTTTTAATAGTATCTCGTTGGTGAGATAACAGTAACATTATTCAGAAAATTATAATATATGTTACTGTTATTTTGTTTTTTTCTTTAATCTTCGTCATGTAAAATACCTGCGACATCCCTAGTTAGTATAATTATTGTTAAAAAGTTAGGGAAGGCTCCGATTGCACACAGTGCATGTTGCACATATGCGTCGCTAATTGTCCAATTTAAAAATAAAATATTCTCATTGGTAAAGCAGTAAAAAATGATTAGGCACCAGCTGATATAAGTAGTGTGTGCAATTGGGATTGTAGGCAAACGGGATCCTCCCAAAAGTTACAGATTACAGAATAGACCTATTGGTGGATTCACACTGGATCCGACATGCGTACGACGTCTGCAACCAATCAGAAAGCAGAATTTTATTTGTATCACTGGCCCAGTTTCCACCGAGGATTTAAACCGGAATGTAAGAACCAACCAACTACAGTCGAGCATTTTCCTTTTCGTTTGACTGTAGCAAGAGAATTCTGATCCGGTTTAAATCCTCTGTGGAAATTGAGTCGATGATACGAAACAAAATCCTGTTTTCTGATTGGTTGCAGAGCATCGTACGACGCACGTCGGATCCAGTGTGAATCCAGCAAATGACACGCAAGTAACCTATATGACGATACTAACGTCCAATCAGAAGGATGCGCGAGATGCGCGAACAACATGGCGGATAGGAGATACCAATCTGAGTAAAATGAGTAGTACAACATAGGATACAAGTGTAGCGACTGCCACCAGAGGTCCAAAAATGAGATTCGCTCGGATTCACGAAAGCACCTCAGTCATGCGAAGTTGCTTTAAATAGAATAGCCATTTAAACTCATTCCAGGGCGTCTAAGGCAGGTCCCCACTACATCGCCTTACTGATGAGTCTAGTAGTGTGACTGAGACGAAACGTCACGGCCGACCAAACAGCTTCGAGTCTAGCCTTCTTAGTGAGTTTTCCTTCATTACCGTACATTTATTATATGTAACAATCCGCTACACAAGCAAAATAAAATAAAAAAAAAGGTAAATATAGGCCTAGCTGAAATAATAGACAGTAGGCATGGACGTATGTATGGCCGGTATGGATATGTCCATCGTTTGAACAGCTCATGAAAATACACCTCTATCACGTGATTTTAACGTCGAAAATGAGCGTCAAGAGTTTGGACAATTAATGAAAATACACCTTATATTACGTGTTTATTTTAATGCCGAAAATGAGCGTGAAAAAGGCACCTTTAATAAGCCAAACC